>NW_023602073.1:138929341-139529341 GCF_014898055.3 Talpa occidentalis | reverse complement strand
GGCTATTATCCAAAAGAAAAGAAACAATAAGTATCAGAGAGAAGGGAACCCATGTACACTGTTGGTAGGAATGGAAATTGGTACAGCCATTATGGAAAGTAGCATGGAGATTCCTCAAAAATTTAGAAATTCTTTGAACAATCCAATTATCCTGTTTCTGGATGTTTGCCCAAAAAATACATAAACACTAATTCTAGAGATTCACGTAGCCCCTTGTTTATTGCAGCATTATTTACAATGTCTTGGAACAACCTAAGTGCCCATTGACAAATTATTGGATGAAGAAAATGTGAGGGGTGTGTGTGTGTGTGTACCTGGCCCAGCAGCCAGGTTTAAAGTGCCCTCCAGGGCCCTTGAAATTCTCAGAATAGAAGGAACATACCTTAACATGAAAAAAGCCATATATGACAAACCCACTGCCAATATTCTTTTCTTTTTTTTTTTTTTTTTAAGATTTATTTATTTATTTATACAAGCACTGGGAACAGTCAGAGGCGCGGGAGGGTGAGAGAATTCACCAGAGCCAGAGCGGAGAGCAGAGCAGGCAAACTGATGAAGCACACTGCTGAGGGGAGCAGCGGGAGGCAGGAGAGGTCTGTGCACCATGTGGGACCCTCACCCAGCGGCCAGGATCAAACTGGCACTGAAGAGGCTGCGGGCAGCTTCACAACCCCGTGCTCAACCGCTGCGCCACCAGGGAGGCCCTGCCAATATTATTTTCAATGGCGAAAAGCTGAAGGCCTTTCCTTTAAGATCAGGAACAAGACAAGGATGTCTCTCTCACCACTGCTCTTCAATATAATATTGGAGGTTCTAACCAGGGCAATAAGACAAGAGAAAGACATACAAGGAATCCAAATAGGGAAAGAAGAAGTAAAACTATTACTATTTGCAGACAATATGGTAATATATGTAGAGAACCCTAAAAACTCCACAGAAAACTACTCAAAATAATCAACCAGTTCAGTAAAGTAGCAGGATACAAAATCAACACACAAAAATCAATAGCCCTCCTATACACAAACAATCAATATGAAAAAGAAGAAATCAAGAAAACCAACCCTTTCATAATTGAAACACACACAAAAAAAATCAAATACTTGGGAATAAACATAACAAAAAGGTGAAAGTCCTATACAAAGAAAATTATAAAAAACTGTTAAAAGAAATAGAAGAAGACACAAAGAAATGGAAAGATATCCCCTGCTCATGGATTGGAAGAATTAACATTTTTAAAATGTCCATCCTACCAAAAGCAATATACAGATTCGATGCTATTCCAATAAAAATCTCAATGATATTCTTCAAAGAAATAGAACAAATACTGATGAAATTCATATGGAACCACAAAAAAACAAACAAACAAACAAAAAAACCAAAAAAACACAAATAGCCAAAGCTCTACTAATGAAAACAAAGGAGAAAGGAGGTATCACACTTCCAAACTTCAAGCTATACTATAAAGCTATAATAATTAAAACAGCTTGGTATTAGAACAAAAACAGACACACAGGCCAGTGGAACTGAATAAAGAGCCCAGAAATAAAATCACACTTATATGGGCAACTGATCTTTGACAAAGGAGCAAAGAACATGCAATGGAACATGGACAGTTTGTTCAATAAATGGTGCTGGGAAAACTGGACCACCAAATGCAAAAAAATGAAACTAGACCACCACCTCTCACCGTGCACAAAAATCAACTCAAAATGGATAAGAGAGGGCCTCCCCTGGTGGCCCAGGCGGATGAGCGTAGTGCTATGAAGCTGTCTGCAGCCTCTACAGTGCTGGTTCGATCCTGGCCAGCTGGTGAGGGTACCACATGGCATGGCAGATCTCTCTTGTTGCACCCGCTGCTCCCCTCAGCAGTGTATTTCATCAGTCTGCCTGTTCTGTTCCCCTCTCTGTCTTTGGTGAATCCTCTGATCCTCCTGCACATCTGGCCTGTACCCCGGTTCTTGTATAAATAAATAAATCTTTAAAAAAATGATAAGAGAACTGAACATAAGACCTGAAACCATAAAATATATAGAAGAAAATATAGGTAAAACACAACAAGACATACATCGCAATAACATCTTTAAAGAATCATCACCCAAAGCAAAGATAGTCATAGAAAAGATAAACACCTGGGTTTACATTAAACTGAAAGCTTCTGTGCAGCAAAAGAGGCATTAACCAAAACAGAGAGACACCCCACTGACTGGGAAAAAATCTTTGCACTCCAGTCAACTGATAAGGGACTGATCATGAAGATATACAAAGAACTCACAGGACTCAACAGAAACAAAATAAACAATCCAGTCAAAAAATGGGCAGAAGAACTTAAAAGAATCTCCAAAGAGGAAATGCAAATGGCCAACAGGCATATGAAAAAACGTTTAACATCCCTGATAATCAGGGAAATGCAAATTAAAACCACCTTATACTAATAAGAATGGCACATATCAAAAAAAAAACAAGTAACAACAAATGTTGGTGAGGATGTGGTGAAAAAGGAACTCTCCTACATTGCTGGTGGGAGTGCAGACTGGTCCATCCACTATGGAAAGCTGTGTGGAGGTTCCTCAGTCTACTAAAAATGGAGCTACCATACGATCCGGCATTTCCACTCCTAGGGATCTACCCAAAGGACACAAGAACAGTGATTCAAAAGAACCCTATGTTTATTGCAGCACTATTTACAATAGGTAAAACCTGGAAACAACCCAGATGCCCAAAAATAGATGACTGGATCAAGAAGATGTGGTATATATACACAATGGAATATTATTCAGCAATCAAAAAAGATAAACTCATGCCATTCGCAGCAACGTGAATGAAACTAGAAGGAATTATGCTCAGCAAAATAAGCCAACAGGAAAAAGAAAAATATCAGATGGTTTCACTTACAGCAGGAATATAGGAGAACCAAATAAGACATCAGTGTAAAAAAATAATAACAGTATGAAACACAACAAAGCAAAAATGGACAATTATAAATCAGAGACATCCTGCAGGGGAGGAGGAGGGAGAGGGATCAGAGGAGGAGAGAGGAGCACAGGGGACTGAGGTGATGGTGCACGGGTGCATTGGGGAAGGAAACTCTATGGGGACTACACCTGAGGGGTTGGGGGGAAGCAAATATTGTTTAAAAATGAACAATGACGTAAAAAAATTTATAAATTAATTAAAGAAACATTAAAAAATATAAAGTGCCCTCCAGGTGATTCTGATGTAGGGTAAAGAACCAATGGCTTAACCTAAGTCCCTTATTCCAAAACATTGGTCTGGAAACTTCAAACAGAAGATTCCTGAACCATGGCATAGAGCTACCGTGGCTATGAAGGTTGTAGCTGAACAATTTAGATTAAAAAATTTCTTCATGTGATTCTGTTATACATCAAAATTTAGAAATGACCACCTTACTATGCCAATGAAGCCAAAATGAATAGAAAGATTTGGACTGATTGTGGAAAAGTCCATTTAGCAAATTATAGAAACAGCACAGACCCAGACTAAGAAGAGGAATTAGGAGGCAGACAGACTTGGGCCAAATTCCCAGCATTATCCTAAATCTTAAGGTCCTTCTCTGTAATATGGAAATAAATGCAGGCCTACCCAAGATGTTGCTATAAAGACTAATTAAGATAATGTTTATAAAACTGTTAGCATAGTGCTTGGCATGTCATAAAATCAACTGTTATTAGAATAATATAATATTCTTTTGGGTTTTTTTAAAGGAATTTTTTTTTTAAGATTTATTTTATTTATACAAGAGCTGGGAGTACAGGCCAGATGCGCGGGAGGGTGAGAAGATTCACCAAAGACAGAGTGGGGAACAGAACAGGCAGACTGACGAAATACACTGCTGAGGGGAGCAGCGGGTGAGACAGGAGAGGTCTGCTCACTATGTGGGTTGCTCTGAGGCCGACGGGGATCGAACCAGCACTGTAGAGGCTGTGGACAGCTTCATAGCGCTGCACTCAACCACCTGCGCCACCAGGGAAGCCCCTAATATTCTTTTGAATGAAAATGGATATTTGGTTGGGGGTCAGACAGAGGAATACTTTCAAAGCTACATGGAGGTTAGTAAGGCTTCGCGGAGAATCAGAAACAACTGAGTATAGTTTTATATAAATATAACTATATCTTAACATTTATATTAAGAGATCTATTATAAGGAATTGAATCTCCTAATTCATGATTATGGAATCTGAAAAGTTTAAAGATATGAAGTTGGCAAAATGGAGGCCCCTGAGAACTGGAGGTTTTATTCCCATTCAAGTGGGAAACTCCAGGAGAGTCCATGTGCAAGTTCTAGACCAAGTTCAAACACCTGAGCTGATGGTTTAAATTCCCATGAAGGGCAGAAGACAGGTGTCCCAGCATCAATGGCCAGGTAGACAGCTTCCTGGTCCTCAATCTAGTCTTATCCCCAAAGTCCCAGATCAACCTGATGAAGTCTGCCTGCAGTGGGGAAGCCAATCTGTTTTATTTAGCATCCACCAAATCAAACGTCAATCTTACCTAGAAGCTCCCCTCACAGACATACCCAAAATGTTTGACCAAATATCTGGGCACAGATAGCTCAGTCAAATTCACACACAAAATAAACCACCATAGTGAAAGCTTATCTGAAGTGCTGGGCATTTTTGGCAGATAAATGAGATATACAACCCATGTCAAGATGCTTAATTGGTTAAAAAAAACCCAAAGTTCAAAAGTTAGCTTGAATGTAATTACACTTTATTAATATTCATTTAGAACCACACAATTAATTATAAAATAAATCATGCATTTCAGAGAGCAAAGACAGAAGCAAAATACAGTATTTGACAAGAATTCTACTGGACCATCGGCATAATAGGGGCAAAGCACAATTTGTGCATTTTGCTCTCTCGGCAGCTGCATTAGAAAGGAGCCCATCCATCAGCGACAGAGTGCTGGAAGTCAGCAGAACCCAGTCTCAGCTGAGAGATTTGAGGGCTCGACAGTTTATAAAAGATGTAAGAATCGTGAGGAGGCACAGTCCAGACACTGAAGCCCATCTAATAAAGGAAATATTTTTAAAGGAACAGATGTCATCCCTCAAGATAAATGAAGATTGTGTCCTTTTATGGAAAGAGGATTATAGAAGCATTTGTCTTCATCCATTATCTGGACCTTGTGAAATACTTTTCATTAAGGACGAAAGGAAGTTTTGGTGCATTAGTAAGCATGAAGTGCTTTCAATATATAGCTTCATGGGGATGGTGAATGAATTGAAAATTTTGACTCTGTCCCCAAAGAAGTACCGATTTTTTAATTTTTAAATGTATTGTTTTTGGTTTTTTTTTTTTTTTAGAATTGGAGTAGCTATTAGTTAGCTATTAGAAATAAGGCGCTAGAAAAGATGATCGGACTCTGTCATCAAATTATTTGATAGCTGAAGAAATGGCAATGGTAGTCCAGTTAGACAGCAACTGAGAAAAACCCTCTGATTCTGATTGCTTCTCTCTTTCCACCATGTCCCTAATAAGACATGCAGCATCTAGCCAGTATCTCATGTGGCAGCCATGAGACAACGTCCTCAGTCACCAGTCTTCATGTCAATCATGGAAGCAGGGTGGTAAAGCTTTTCATCCTCCCTTTATAAATCAGCCCACTGAGCCTCAGCGAGGGAATGGTTTGTCCAGGGCCACACAGCCGGAACCCCACTCCTGGGAGCAGCCGATCTTTGGCACCAGTTCTAATGGTCTTTGAGTTTCCACTCAAGAGTGAAAACAACAAAAAATCATTGTACTTGGGGACAGATTTAGTTCTACTTTATCGTTTTAATGGCAACGTTAATTTTTGTGTGGTAATCTACAAATAAAGATCAATGGCAGGTTTTTTTAAATGGCAACAAAAGGATTGACAATGGATAAAGATAGTCAGCCCAGGTGGGCTGCTGCTTGGCTAATCAATCACTGTGGACTCAGCGATCACCTGCTCCTCTCTCAAGGCCTAGAGATGATGCTGGTGATTGATAAAGATGCGTGGAATATAAGTACTGAATGCATTTTTAGCCATATGACAACAGGATGTTGATTCTACCCCCTCAGCTTTTGCTCATTTTGATCTTACTGTGTTTTTTAAAATCAGAAAGTAATAATGCTTGTCACGAGTGGAACAATGCAAACATCCAGACTGGAACATCCAGTCTGGAGCACACACACCATCTTCGTGCACAGAAAAACATACACGTGCTCTGCTTGTGTTGCCAGAATGGATTCATACCATCTTCATCACTATCATCTGCTTTTCTTCTCTGACAATTTCTCATGGACTCTGCCGCATGTTCATTCAGGCATAGACCTGCTTTTCAGTCTAGTTTCTTTGTAAACACATGCATTTTGGACGATGTGTGTATGATTTTTTTTTCGATGTGTGTATGATTTTAAGCTAAGCCTTTTTTCTTTTTTGTCTCTCTAGTCTTTTCTTCACCCTTTCTTCTCTACACAAGGTTCCCAAACTGTGTCAACAAATTGTCATGTCTGTTTCTCCTTTCTTCAGTCCATGTTTCACATGCCTATGCTCTCCCATCAGATCTGGGGTACACGTTTCCCCCCATTTTAATATCTTTGAAACGTTGCTGTGTTTCAAAATTGTATCCTTAATGAAATATGGTGTGTGTGCGTGTGTGTGTGTGTGTGTGTGTGTGTCCACGCTAGGGGGGCTTTTTCCCCACTCTACAAAAAACAAGATCATGTTTTACCTACTTTGCTGCATTTTTCTTTCTCCTTCACTTTGTGGAAATCCCTTTAAGTGATAGAATTCTAATCTTTTAAAATATGTAATATAATAGATCCAATATTCCTCTAGTGATGAGTTTCTTCATCCTAGGGTTGTTTTTTTTTTTAATCTGCAACAAAAATACTGTAATAAACATTCTCATTTATATAGCCATGTACTGCTGCTGCTTTATTTTACTGGGATAAATTCCAAGGAGTGGTATTTTTGGTTTGAAAAGTGTTATATTTTTTATTGTAGTAGTGTTACCAGATTACTCGACATACTGGTAGTAGCAATTCACTCCTCTTCTGTTAATTCATCGCTGGGTAACAAACCATCTCAAATCTTCGCAGCTACACAAACTCTAATCAATTAAGTCATGAATTTGCAATTTGAAGGGAATTTAGTAGGGGGTGACTTTTTCTTCCTTCCACATGTGTCTGGACCCACAGCTGAGGTGATCTGCATGCTGGGGACTCACAAGTCGGAGTCAACCAGACCTCTTCCCCCAAATGTATTCATAGGGCTTCTCCGCATCATCTCCAAAACACATGTCTCTCCAACATGGCAGAGTCAGGGCTCAGGGGAGGCAGCAAGGTTTTATAACCTAGCATCAGGATCCTTTTGGTTCCTTCCTCCACATTCTATTTGTTAAGAAAGTCACTGCCAGGACCTCCCTGGTGGCGCGAGGGGTTGAGCACAGCACTGTGAAGCTGTGTGCAGCCTCTGCAACATGAGTTCTATCCCTGGTCACGGAGCTATCCATATAGCACAGCAGACCTCTCTTGTCTGGCCTGCTGCTCCCCTCAGCAGTGTACTTCAGTCAGTCTGCCTGTTCTGTTCCCCACTCTGCCTCTGGCGAATCTGCTCACTCTCCATGCCCCCATGCCTCTGGTCTATGTTCTTGTATGCATACATAAATAAATCTTTTTTTTTTAAAAAAAGGTCACTGCTGATCGCTCACAGTCCAGGGAAAGAGGGGTGCATGAGCCATAGAACTCCACAATGAGTAGAGTGCCTGCTCCTGAAATTTCTCCACCCTGGATCTTATTCTTTAAAGTTTTTTCAACGTGTCAGGTAAAAACTGAAAATTTCGGACCTCCGTCATGTACAGGACATCTGATACGGTTATTGGCCAGGTGAATCCCTCCATTTATGAAATACCCCACTCATGAATTAGCTTGTTTGGAGTTGTTTATTACTTTAATAATCAGTAGGAACTTCCCATCTATGAGAAGTGTCACTTTTTAATCTAGTCACATGTGTTGCAAATATTTTTTCTACGTATTTAAAAAATTTGACTTTTGTGGTGTATTTTGCTGTCTAAAAATAAAACTTTGTGTCTATATAGAGATAAATACATCTGCCTATTCTTCAATGGATTTAAATTCCTGTAATGTTAAGGAAAATAATCTCCCCCAAATTATACATATTCAAAAATTCCCTCTAGTATTTTTATTTATGTGTTTATTATTTTAACTGATACCTTGAAACTTTTAGCCGAAAGTGGGGTAAATAGAAGGCCATGTGACAGTGAAGCTATTGTGGGAAAACCAAGCAAGAAAGAGCAGTGTTTCATTTGTTTGACATCTATTCAGCACCTGCATGTATCTGGGACTTTGTAGTTGCGGGAGATGTGGGACAAAGCACTACAGCTAAGCTCCCTGCTTCTGCACGTTATTGGTTTGGTCTGAATGTGGGTGTCCATCAGAATTCACCTGCAGACATTCTAATGCCTGATGTGATGGTGCTAGGAAGTGGGCCTTTTGGGGGTGAGGAGGGTGAGGAGGTCATGCACCAGAACTCCTGCATCCAGGACTGTGAAAAATAAATTTCAGTTTTTAAAGTCACCCCACGTGTGATATTTTGTTATAGTATCCCGGATGGACTAAGATACTTGCCTTCTAGCAAGAGAAAGGAAGTCAACAACTGAAGGCAAATGAACACAGATTTTCAGAGAAGAGAAAGAAGGCCATCAGCGGTGAGTAAAGAATGAAGAGACAGTGCAGGCAGGGACAGACCTTGAGGGTCCTGAAGGCCCCAGAAAGGAATCTGGCTTTTTGTTGGTTATGTGTCTCCATTCAGTACCTAAATCATAGAGTAGGTATAGTTTGATTTGCATTGTTTAAAGAACACAGTTATTGCTATAGGGAAAATGGACTGTAGGTAGGGAAGAGTGGACATAGGGAGACCAATCAGAATTTTACAGCCTTGGAGAAGGGTAGCTTCCATGGAGGAGAGAAGTAGGTGGGTTGGGGGGAGAGTTTGGAATGAGAAGTGACAGTGCTAGCTCATGGCCTGGATAGGCAGGGAAGCGTAAAGACAGGTGCCTTGAGGAAGGCAGTGGTATCATTGATTGAGGGGGAAAAGCCCTGATGGAGGACTGTTTTGGTGGAGAAGGCAAGCAAATATTCTGGGTTTTCTGTTTTTTAAATTATTATTGAAATCAAATTTACAGAACATAAAATTAACCACATAAAATAAACAATTTAGTAACTTACTGCATCAGCAATGTTGGTAGCCACCACGTCCATCCAGTTCCAAGATGTGAAACCTCTGCTGTGAACATGTGCACTGTGTGATGTCCAGATGAGGAGGCCACTGCACCCCCTGCTGTTCATAGGGAGATCGTGGCTGAAGGTTGACCTTTTGGAGTCCTGGTATTCCCAGTCCTGACCACTGGGATTCCTTAGGGGGTGAGTGTGTGCAGAGAAGAGGGAGAGACAGGAAAAAATTTCTCTTCTGGGGAACACCTAAACACACAATTAAAAATAATTTTTAAAATGGTTTAAAAAGCAGGTGGTTATTGTGGGGATCTTCCCACAGAGAATTTCCTAGTGGGGTTCGCCATGGGGAGTCCTGGGTTTCTGGGGTTAGTCATGTTCCCGGTGTCTTTGGGTGGCTCTGGCTGAACACCTTTGTGTGTACTCTGGTCATGAGACTTTCGGGGCTGCTCTGCCCTGGGGTGCTCTGCCATGTGGGATAGAGGTAAACCCGCCACGAGGTCTGCAGTCATCTTTTGAACTATGACAACCACCTAACATCATGCAGTTCAGATTGGGTGACATTCAAGGGCTAAATTTAGGGATTGGGCTTCCTCTCCCATTTGTTAATGAGTATAAGGGAACCTACCCTTATTTTCCCCCTTATAATCAAGTTATTAGAAATCATGCTCGAACTTAATATTCAGATCAATTACTCATACATGCACTTATGCTTAGACAATGTCAGATTTCATCCACTCTAGCAGTCCTGCTGGAACTCACCCAGAGCAGCCCTGGGCTTCTCTCCAGTCTGTGGCCAGAGCCCCTGCAGCCAGGAGTCTCCACATGTCGGTTCTGATCTCAGCCTCCTCCCTCCTCCCTTGCAGGGAGTACTTGACTTTGAACTCCAGTCTGTGTGCTCACCAGACCCTCCAGTCTTGCCTGGGTCACCGCAGCCCTAATGGCTTGTATGGGCCCTGTTTCAATTTCACTTTCCCAAATGAATTGACATGGTTTGAAATATATGTATGCTTAGCTTCCTCTGCACAATTACCTCTTCAGCGCCTCTTCCTTCATGCTTCCCTGGCTCTATTACTCATCCTCCTACCTCTGCCCTGCCAGCAGCCCCAGCACCCCCACCCCACACTTCCAAGCTCATTTCAGACTATCCCAATGACTTAAGAAAAAAAAAAAACGATTTCTTTATTCATGTATACAAGAACTGGGGTACAGGCCAGAGATGTGGAGGGGGGGTGAGAGGATTCACTAGAGACAAAGTGGGGAACAGAACAGGAGGAATGACTGAAATACACAGCTGTGGGGAGCAGCGGGCAAGTCAGGAGAGGTCTGCTGCGCCATGTGGGTTGCTCCCCGGCTGGGGATCAAACTCATTTCATACTGCAGAGGCTGCGGATAGCTTCATAGGTTGTGTCTTTACCCCTTGTGCCACCAGGGAGGCCCCATCCCAGTGACTTTTTAAAAAATCCTCCTGTGTGATTAGTTCTTTCTTTCTCTCCTGCTTTAGCAAATGTCTCATTAGATTTCCATGTTCAGGACAGAGAGAAAAAAGCAAACTCACCTTCTCTTAAGTGCCAGTTACTTTTCAATATCCTCACTGAATGCTCCACTATTTTACAAAAGAGAGATGATAAGATGGATGAGGAGGTTTGAGGTATAAGGAAAGAGACTGAGAAACTTGTCCAGGATTGCAGAGTGGACCAGGACAGAATTTAAACACAGAATCTATATGATTCTAAAACTCCTGTGGTGGTTTCCTCATACACAAAGCTTCCTACACATTTTCTTTACTTTAACAAATTGAATTTTAAGTATCCAATGTATCAATATGTTCAAATTCTGTTGATAGTCCCCCAAAAGTCTTGTTGTGGGATTTCAAACTGCACACAGTTGATCCCTTAATGAACACCTTGGTAGGATCCTGGTCTGTCTTCCTGAGAAACTGGGGGGCAGGAGGCTAAGCCGTTGTCCAATCTCCCCCGCCTCCCCTTACCTCTGCTGCTGTGTGATGACAGAGTCCAGCACCAGCAGGCACAGGGCAGGTTCACTATCAATTAGGGCAGATGGATAAGAGTCCCGGAGCCCTGGGTGGATTTTTCAGGCTTTAGTGCTCTCAAGGAACCAGGTACACAGGCTGGGCGGCTGTAGGGCAAGAAGGCAGCACAAGCCTGGGGGTTGGGGTGGAGGGCAGTGCTAAGCCTCCCACAAATCGTTATGCTTTTTCTGGGCTCTCTGGCATTCTCTCTCTCCTCTTCATGGTCTCATCTCTTCTGTAGTCACGCCTCTCATCCTCTCACTGCCGCTGCTGCTTTTATCCCCGCCTCTAGGCTCAGGTGTGCACCCTTGCACATGTGCATGCATGCACACTGTACTCCAGGTGTCCACCATCAGGCACGTGTGCCCCACGCCCACACTCCCCAGCATCTTCTGCATTACCGTGATCAAGGCCGCAGGAGACAGCCACAGAGGCTAGAGGTGAAAAGGCCTGATTAATCCTACACAAAGCCAGGTCTCCATCACCACCAGGAGCCCACAGTTGCTCCCTCATCTTCCTACAGGTGCCCCACATAAGCACATAGCTTCATACTCCCTTCCTCTGAGCCCCTACCAACTTGCTGTCATTAGCAAGTGACTCATTTCTTCAGCAGTTCAAGTCCTCTGTCCTTTCTCTGCTGCCCTCCTGCGCCCTGGAGACGCTTCTCCACATCCCTCTGCCTCAGCAGGTGTGTCCAGGTCTCGGCAGTCCCCTGTGCATCCCATTCCCTCTCCTCCACCTCCAGGCTTTGCTTCCAATGCGCCCATCCCCCGCCTCAGTTTATCTAGTTTATCTTCCTCTTCATCATCATCATCATCATCAGCAGCAGCAGCAGCAGCAGCAGCAGAGCACACACGTGCTCTCCTACCTCCCACAGTTAGGGCAGACACTCCTTGGCTCCTGGGCCTGTCCCCAGTGACATCACCTTGAGACATCAAAGTGACCGAAGGTGACAGTGCTCAGAGCCTCCACAATTCATTTCTCTTGAACCCTCCCCAGTCAAGCTGCTCCCACTTCAGTTTTCCTAAACCTGTGTCATCAAGCTCACCAAGTTCTCGAGGCTCACCCCAGCATTCAGTGCATGTTCTTGGTTTCTGAAACGCTGCCCTGTCCAGCTGTTCTCCCTTCTCATTGAATGCTCTCCTGGGTCCCCTCCTTCTCCTCTGCCAAATGGTGCCTTGAGGCTGTGAGAGGCTGAAGCCCCTTTGCTTCCTTGGCCCCAGGGCCTCAGCACTTCCGGTGCACAATTCCTAATTAAACACAGGAAGTAACCAGAAGTGCCAATTAGCTAAGAACAGGAGACCTCACTTGTTAACTTGCAAAGTCCTGATTCTATTTAAGTGACATGTAAGAGAAGGGGAGAATTTTTTTTTTAATCAAATGAGAGAATGAAATATTTTAAGACTATGAGATCCATTAGATCCATGTTTATTCAACTATTTATTTGGATAAATAAATTGAGACAAAAAGAGCAGTTTGCTCAGGGACTCTTATGTGTATCTAGCTATGCTTTTTTTTTTTTTAAGTTTATTTATTTATATATATAAGAACTGAGACACAGGCCAGAGGTGTGGGGGCGGTGAGAGGATTCACCAGAGACAGAGTGGGGAGCAGAACAGGAAGACTGACTGGAATACACTGCTGAGGGGAGCAGTGGGTGAGACATGAGAGGTCTGCTGCACCATGTGGGTCAGCTCCCTGCCTGGCCAGGGATTGAACTTGTGCTGCAGTGGCTTCAGATACCTCCAAAGTGCTGTGTCTTAATCTCTTGTGCCACCAGGGGGACCCTGACTATGCTTTTATATTTGTCATTTGCTCTTCTCTCAGTGCTCACAGGAGGCGTTGGCATGCCTGTCCCCACCTGAGGACAGGGAATAGCATGCCACCAGGGCTGGTCCACACCAAGAGATCTTTTTTCTTATTTGAAGTCTAAGGCCCCTTTCCTGTCCTGGTTTGAATGCACCACATCTCAGGATATCTGAATTCACTCAATAAATAAAATTGTTTGTGCTCCTGTTCCCATCCTGGCCTTGGAAAGACAACACAGGCAGCCCCCCTGCACAGGTCCTGTTGGGAGAGGCAGCAAACAAGCTGAGACATGATAGGCGAGATGCGCTGATTATAATGTTTCCAAGGGAACTGGCCAGGTAACCTGTTATGGAGACATGGGGGGGGGGCGTGGCATGGGGTGAGGTTGTTGCAGGGCAGGGAGAGGGACACCCCAGACCCTGCAAACCTGCCTGCTCTAAATAGGTTCTGCCATCTGCCACATCAACACAAAACATATGAGATTTTAATGAAAAGGACTTTTAATACAATTAGGAAACAATACAGGAAAGGCAAAGAATATAGTTTCTAAATGAAGCACCCAAAGTTACCTGTCCCCTCGTGGGTAAAAGTCCACCCAAGCAGGATTGGCCCAGAACAAGGCCCCAAAGCCTGTCACAATTCTAAAGCATCTTCAGGTGGGAATCCACAGAAAAGGATCAGAAACAACCAGACAAGTCTGGAAGTAAAAGAGCAAAATCAAAATCAAGACAAAAACCACCACTGTCACCTCCCCACCGGTCTCACCCACATCTGTGTCAACCAGTCCACAACCAAAAGGCAAGTGCAGTTTCTTCACATGTCTCTTGGCTCCATGTGCCTCCTCCAGGTCTCCTTCTGGCTCCATCCTGCTTCCTTCCTTCCTCAGTCTCCTCTGCAACTTCATCTCTCCCTGTTCAACTCCACCTTTCTTTTGGGTGGGGCAGGAAACCTGGAACCTCCCCCTTTCCTGGGGACCACCCTGTTACAAGGTTGCTCTGGAATCTCCAGTTCAAACATGGGAAACAGAAAATGTCTCTTTGAAGAGATGGCATTAAATTGAATCTTGAAGTGAGTCAGTCATGAGAAAAGACAGGGAAAACACGTTGTTGGCAGAAGAAACAGTGGGTGTAAACATGCTAGAATGGAAATGAGTTCAGCATGGTTGAAGAACGAGGGGGATTGGGATGAGGAGAGGTCCTGTAGTCCCTAAGAATTTAGGATTTTGTTCTAAGAAATTCTAATCTTAGCTTTGCTGTTAACTAGTTCTGTGACTCTGGGGCTATTCAAGGTGAGGCTTGGTTGTTTACCTGACTATATAGTGATTTTTTTAATATAAAACTTATTTTTTTTACATGGTTGTTCATTTTTGCATAGTAATTTTTGTTCCTCTTCTATCAGTTGTAATAATATCCAAACTGTGGTTTAAAAATTTGGTTTCATGTCAATTATAGTCACAAATAAATCAGTCTTGAGATGAAAATAAAGGAAGGCTCTCTTAAGAAATCGTGTTGTTACCTAGATTTCAGTGACCGAGGATTATCACCTTATAACATGACTCTGCACCCTCTCCCCAACACAACAAACACAGCTGAGTTTGGCTGCTTGGGAAGTGAGCTTGCTAAGGACAGGCTAGAGCTGCTTGTATCTTGAACACAGCACATGGCTTCCACTGTTCCTTGGTTTACTACAGCAGTTTCTACCTTGGTGCAGTTTCACATGAGGATCTCAATTTTTTTCTGCTTGAAACTATTTCACAGACTAGAGAGAAAAAAAAAGACAATGAAAGTAGACTGAACTGACTCTTCTGTAGATTATACTATTCTTTTTCACCTCTAAAAAGCTGAAAAATGTTCTTGAGAAATTAAATAGTGATCATGAAACAAAATGAGGTCAGGTGCCTACTTCAAACCATCACATCGTGTGACTGGCATTACCGAGATTCCTGTTGTGACTCAGCCATTTGACCAGTGTCTTATTAAGCAAGGGGGCACTCTTATTGAAACTAAACAGAAGACTAGGTACAGGTATACACAGTACAGAATATAAAGTATTACAGAATTAAAAACGAGCTTTCAGAAAGCAGTCTGAATGAGCTTTCAGACACCAAGTTTTAAGAATTGTCAGAACTACAAAAAGGTTTAAATTGAATAGTGGTCCATTTGAAATAAAGGACAGTTTTATATTTATTGGGAAATTTAAAAAGAACTACAGCAACCAGTGGACATTTGTGGCATATATAGAGGTAGATGAAAATTTAGACAAAATATGAAATATACAAACATATATATGCGTGTGGGTTTATATGACAGCTTTTGCATATGTGTATTTTTTATAATGTACATATTATATATATATAAGAGTTTGGCCAATTTAGCAAAGAATAACACCTCTTTCTTGACAGGTATTTTGTCAGATTCCGAAGTTACAAAGATGGAAAGGACAGTCTCTTTTCTATAACAGTTTATAAACTGAAAAGGATACGGAGGCCTGGATAACTCACTACTCCCCATTGTGATAAGGGCCCCACTAGTGCTGTGAGCAAATGGTTATTACGGCAGAGAGGAGGGAACAATTAATCATTCCCAGGGGCGCAGAAGGCTTCCAAGAGAAAGGACATTACAGCTTGGCCATAAAGCATTCAGTGGGATTTTTCAGGTTAAGAAAGAAACAAAGGGTATTCCAGGCAGGGAGATCTGACCACATGTGTGGCCAGGGCAGGAGGCAGTGGCAGGAGATGAGGCTGATGAGGCACAACTGCCAAGAAAATGGAATAGAGAAGGGAGACTGTGCAGAAACCACATCGCCAAATTAAAGCACTGGACTTACTGCAGATTTTGGGGTAGCCTTGCAAAGTTTGAAGGATAACAGCTTCATTGGAGCCGGGATAGAATGGACTGGAGAGGGAGGAGACTGGAAATGAGGGCAGTTAGGAGAATCATCAATAAGTTGCTGGAGCAGAGGTCGCCACTGAGCAGGAGAGAAGGGGAGAGGATAGATTTGAGAATCACTGGTGAGATAAAAAGACGAATTGGGGCCTCCCTGGTGGTGCAAGGGGTTAAGCACAGCACTGAAGCTATCCGCAGCCTCTACAGCGTGAGTTTGATCCCCAGCCACCCAGGGAGCTGACCCACATGGCACAGCAGACCTCTCCTGTCTCGCCTGCTGCTCCCCTCAGCAGTGTACTTCAGTCAGTCTGCCTGTTCTGCTCCCCACTCTGTCTCTGGTAAATCCTCTCACCTCCCTCCCACCCCACACCTCTGGCCTGTAACCCAGGTTTTATATGCATAAATAAATAAATCTTTTTTAAAAAAGATGAATTGGTGAAGGAGAGATGCTTAATAATTATTTACGGTGGGATAATGTGATGTTTTAAGTGGTGTGTTTCCTCACCCCACAGGCAGGAGTCCTTGTTTTATTTCGCCCAGGTAGTGATGGCATTTTACTCTCCCTGTCCTCAAGTGATTGCACTGAATCACAGAAAGGAAAAACAAAAAACAGAAAGAAAAATGTCACTGTCACTGCATGTAAATTCCAGGGGAGAGACATGTGACGAAACTGCACTTGCCTTTTGGTCGTGGACTGGGTGACACAGATGTGGGTGAGACCCGTGGGGAGGTGACAATGGCAGCTTTTATCTTGATTTTGATTTTGCTCTTTTCCTTCCAGACTTGTTTGGTTGCTTCTAATTCTTTTCTGTGGGTCCCCACTGAAAGGTGCTTTAGACTTGAGGCAGGCTCTTGGGCCTTGCTCTGGGTAAAAGGGGGGAGGGAGCTTAGGTAACTTTGGGTGCTTGATTTAGAAATCATATTTTTGCCTTTCCTGTATTGTTTCCTAATTGTATTAAAGTTCCTTTTCATTAAAGTCTCATATGTTTTGTGTTGATGTGATGGATGGCAGAACCTATTTAGAGCAGGCAGTTTTGGGGTCTGGGGTGCCCCTCTCCCTGCCCTATAACAACAGGATTGAGACCTGGTGGCTCAAAAGCAGCACATTTTTGGAAGTTCTTGCCTGTGCTTCAAGGTGGATGACTTAGGATTGCCTGTGGAGGACAAGAATAGAAAAACTGCAAAGGAGGCCTCCCAGGAGAAACACCCGACTCACACAAGGAGGTGGGGGTCTAGGGGAATAACATGACCATTAACCCAGCTGTAGAGGTCGTGACCCTTAGGCACCAGGGCCTTATCACGAGGCATGAGACCCAAGCAGGGTCAGACTGCTCTACGGAGTGGAGCACAGGCCTGAGGGTAAAGATATGGAGATTGGGTCCACCCTGGAATCTCTGGTCCCTAAGTTTTGCCTGTTACCCAACATCAGCAACAAGCAGCCACTCCAAGGAGGAGTGACCCCTCCCAAAGAGAAGAGGACTAGATCAGTGCAGTCTCTGCACAGGCTCCGGGCAGCTCTCCCACTGCCCACCTGTGACTATGCAGGTGCCTCTTCCCACCAACTCTCTCTCCCTCTGCAAGGCTGCAGCTTTCTGCCTGCCCATGACCTGTAAGGCCGTCTGCCTGCAACCATGCAGGCCTCTTTTAGCAAACCTGTTCCTTTTTCCTTTACCTAACAAACCTGCTCTTTAAATATAACTAATGTCTCTGTCTCGTGGAGAAACTCACCTGGGGAACTCGCCTTGTACTGCTGAAACGGGAGCTCTGGCAGAACCTTTCCCAGAATGAACCCAAGGACCCTGCACTCACTCCACAAAACCCCAACAGTTATGAGCGGGCACAAGGGAATGTCATGTCTTAGTTCTCTGAATAATGGCAAACATTTGGGTGCTTATTACTACATTTCATCAAATCTTACACCCCATCATGTAATTTACTTCTTGATAACCAGGGAATGTCTTAGCAGACATTTGTTAGTAGAACCAGTAATGCCATGTCTATCAGTGCCTCTTCCCTAATGGACAGCTGTGCGCGTCAGAAACCAGCCCGAGCACTTATGAATCATTCCCATTTTACATAGCAGGAAACTGAGGCATGAGGAGTCTGATCTGCTATAGCCACGTGTATCATGGAGCAAGGAGTTAAAGGATCTTCCCTACAGAAGCCACGTTCAAGTTTGTACGCTGACAATGAGGCATCACTGCTGAGTTATGTCAGCTATGTGATTACATGGAATCCTTAAGGCAATCTAATAAAATTGGTGCTGCTTTTATTTCTATTGAATACTCGAGGGAAACAAGTGTTTAAGAGGTAAAGTGATTTAAGGTCACACTGGTGGTAAACAGAAAAAAAAAAGGCATTTTTTTTACACACTTATGTCTAATGATGGTGATGTCGTTTTTTGGAGTTGTTGGGTTTGGAGAGTGGAGTCCTTGGGTTCAATCTGGGAAAGATTTCACCAGAGCTCCCCTTTCAGGGCTCCCGGCGACTTTCCCAATGACACGGAATCATTAGTTCTATCCAAAAGGGCAGGCTTATTATAAAAGGGAGAGAAGAATAAAGACACTTGCATAGACACGAGTGGGCAGGAAGAGCTGCCTGGAAAGGGTCAGGTTTGCCGAGAGAGGCCTGCATGGTTGCAGGTGGGTGGCCTTGAGGAGAGCTGCCCCTGCTGAGGGAGGTCAGTGAGGAGAAGCCCTGGCAAGGTCACAGGTCACGGGCAGGCAGGAAGGCCGCTGGCCTGCAGAGGGACAGAGTTGGTAAAAAGAGCTCCTCAAAAGCACAAGTGGGCAGAAGGATTGCTGCCCGTAGCAGTGCAGAGACTGCACTGAGACAGTCTACTCTTTGGGAGGGGCTCACTCCTTCACGGAGTGTTTTGTTTGTTGTTGACTTTGCATAAATTATGTAGAATTTGAAAAGGGCCAGAATTCTACAATGGCCCTCAATCTCCATATCTTCACTTTCAGGTCTGCACTCCTGACATTCCCTAAAGCAGTCTGATACCTGCTTGTGTCTTATGCTTTGTGCTCTAGGCATTGGCGCCTAAGGATCTTAGCTCCTATAGCTGGGTCAATGGCTATGTTAATCCCTTCTACCGCACACCCAGCTCTTGGCATTGTGTGAGCCAGGTTTCTGATCTTGTGGAGCCTCTTTTCCAGCTTTTCTATCCTGATCCTCCATCCATGGCACAGCATTTATGAACATATATTTGACAGCCCCTTTAAACACTTACGGAAAATGGTATCATCTACTGCTTGTCCTCCCTGGGCCAGTGGTCATGTGGGGGTGGGGGGAAGTCAGGAGGAGGGTTCACCCTATAGAAGATTTGGAAATTTCTAGGGATTTTGTTTGGTTTTGTTGTAGAGCAGCCCTGATACAAAACGGGGTGCCTGACTGTGGGTCCTCACCCGCGCGGTTAAAAGGACTTGTCAATGCTCTACTGCAGGCACACGCGAAAGGTTAATAAAGGTTTATTTACAAGGGAAGGGGAAATGAGGAAATGTACAGCTCAGGAAGAAAAGTGGGAGACAAAGTTTTAAATGAGTCCTACCCGATCCGCCGATCAGGAATCCCAAAATGGCACTCTGAGAGCTGGCCGCCAGCCAGGAGCCGTGAAGCCAGGAGGCGAGGGACAGCGAGCCACCCCAAGGCCCACGTGTTTGGTTTTTATACCCAACCTGGCTGCTTAACTCCACCTTCAGGTCCCAGCCACCTTCCCTTTGGTGGTGATGGTATTTATCTTTCCCAATGTCTTGATGGCTTTAGTCTGGACTGGGAGTGGAGTCCACAAAGCCTGTATGGGATTAGCTCAGGACATCATTTCTCCCTAACAGTTTTTCTAGTGTGTAACCTTAGGATTGACATATGAAATGTATTTGTACAAGCTATAATTATATTTCATGACTCTGGGTAATTAGGATATTTAAAAAATATATGTAGGAACATATTATCATTAAATAATAAGCATCCAAAGTATCTGTGATTTAAGGGGATGCGGGCTCAGGGCTGCTGCCCTAGTGGACCAGCAGGATCAGCATCCTCTGGGAATCTGCTGCACTAGATTTCTCCAGCCCCATACTAGTGGTCTGGAGCAGAAGCCCTGAAGGGTGAGCTCAGCAGTGTGTATAAGCAAGGTTTCCAGGAGATTCTGAATGCTTACATTTGCTTAGACTAATGCCATCTACAGCCACCTATTGCCAAATAGCATAAGGGGTTATGCTTTCTGAAATGCAGTCTTTTACACCCATACACTGCTAAGGATTTCTTGGACTCTTAGATCTTGAAAGTGAACTAGTCATCTGGTTAAACACCATGGACCTGGGAAATGCAAGCTTATCCATCACAGCATTCTCTTTCAGTGCTCACACTGTAAATATCTATTCCCCAGCACAGGTCTTTATCCATGTGTGCTAAATTGTTACTATCTGCAGGGATTTTGGGTGTGTGGAGATTGTAACAAGGAATATGGAATTATTGCTTATCCCAATTATTTATAAATCCACCCAACATTTAGAAGGGGCTTTGTTACAGGGCAACCCAGCTCTAAAATGGATCCTTTCCCCCTAACAGCTTCACAAACATAAGCAATTACAGTATTCCACACCCCTTAACAAAGACGAGTGCTTGGTTAACTAAGAATTGCTGAAGGTTGAATGATCAGGGAGCTGCCCAGCAGCACTGGGGAAAGGAGCAGAACTGGAGGGGTGGAGGTAGCTGTAAAGCCAAAAGGGGAGAGCTGTTGAGGAAGGAAAGGGAAGAAAGATTCAAGAGGTAAACTATCAGGAAGAGAGGCACAAAGGGGCATCCTATATGGGTCAGACGCACACTCACTCAGTTTTAAATAGTAATATTGCTGGTTAACTGTCCCTCAGGATCTGTGGAACAGTAGTATATTAGGTCTTCCATGGATGACAGAAATTTGCAACAGACAAAAAAATTAAGGACTTGAGTTTGGTATTTTAAAAAAGCCCTCAGACTTCTTTTCTTTGCAATGCCAATAAATTCTGAAACTTAAAAATTAAGTGTATTTTAATGTGTTTAAAAGCAATAAAAAAACTATGGGGTTTTACTTTGCAAAATAGGATAAAATTATATAATCTGACTAAAACTAAAGGGTAGAATATTTTCACTGTGAGTGAATACTTAAACATTGATATTCAATAAAATTAAATGACTTAGAGAAGTCTTTCCTCTTCAAAATATCACATTTGTACACACACTGAAAAAAGTATGAGATAGCAATGATACTGTCTTTAAAGGGAGAAAATCAGTCTTCCTATAGACTGAATAGATACAATGACAAGTACAGTTATTTCTACCTAAAATGGTGGATGAGGGCCTCCCTGGTGGCACAAGGGGTTATGCGCAGCACTATGAAGCTATCCACAGCCACTGCAGCATGAGTTCGATCCCCGGCCAGGGAGCTGCCCACCTGGATGGCGCAGCAGACCTCTCCTGTCTCACCTGCTGCTCCCCTCAGCAGTGTATTTCAGTAGATCTGCCTGTTCTGCTCCCCAATCTGTCTCTGGTGAATCCTCTTGTTACAGGGCAGGGAGAGGGGCAGCCCAAACCCTGCAAACCTGCCTATTCTAAATGGGTTCTGCCACCCGCCGCATCGACACAAAACATATGAGACTTTAATGGGAAGGAACTTTAATAAAACTAGGAAACATTACAGGAAAGGCAAAGAATCTAGTTTCTAAACGAAGCACCCAAAGTTACCCGTCCCCTCGTGGGTAAAAGTCCACCCAAATGGGATTGGCCCAGAGCAAGGCCCCAAAGCCTGCCACGAGTCTAAAGCATCTTCCAGTGGGGACCCACAGAAAAGGGTCAGAAACAACCAGACAAGCCCAGAAGGAAAAGAGCAAAATCAAAATAAAGATAAAAGTTGCCATTGTCACCTCCCCACGGGTCTCACCCACATCTATGTCACCCAGTCCACGACCAAAAGGCAAGCACAGTTTCTTCACGTCTCTCCATTCCATGTGCCTCCTCCAGGTCTCCTCCTGGCTCTCCATCCTGCTTCCTCCTTCCTCAGTCTCCTCTGTAGCTTCTTTTCTCCCTGCTCAGCTCCACCCTCCCTTGGATGGGGCAGGAAACCTGGAAACTCCCCCTTTCCTGGGGACCACCCTGTTACACTCTCACCCCCCACACCTCTGGCCTATACCAATTCTTGTATGTATAAATAAATAAATCTTTGAAAGAATAAAAATAACAAAATGGTGGATGACGCTATAATTTATACAGGACACACCCTAATTAAGGTTGCTTAAAAAACCAATAAACAGATATAATGGAGACCATCTTTAATTTTTTTAAGATTTAAAAATTTTATCACCTTACTTATTTTTCCTGGAGGAATAAGAAAATTTCTTTTGGTAATAACCAGATCACTTTACCAAATAATCTACATCACTTTCTAACAATTTAGGAAGATGTCTTTTCTGTATCTAACATTTTAATAATTTCCTAGTTAAAAAGTGTAACAATGAACCACTGCAGTCTGTACTTGCCTTGTGACAGCATACTGGAAGCGCTTGTTAGTAAAGGTTCAGACAGTGAGACATGACTGCCACCACGTGGATAGTAAGATTATGGGACTCAAAGCCAAATAAACCTACTGATTCAGTAAGAGAATGACCATCCTTTATTCTGAAAGACAATGAAAACAATACTGCACAAGTAGTTTGGTCTCCTATGAGTTATATTATTTTAAATTCATTAATGTGCAGTTCCATTTTGGCACCAACAGTTGGGCACTAATACAGTGTTAACTAGCAAAATGCCAATTACAGAAATTATCTACAGCCTTGTTACTTAAAGTATGTCCCTCAGACCAGTAGCGTAAGTTTTACCTGAGAGCTTGAGTAGAATCGGGGCCCATCTCATGTGTGTCCAGAATCTGAATCAGCATTTTGACAAGATGCCATGGGGACTCCATACCCTGCAGGTTGAGAACTTATCACAGCTGGATCCTAGTGCCTTGCCACCTCCCGCTTCTGCACTCCCCTCCCTATGCAGGACCTGATGACTTTAGCAAATCGCCAAGAGAGTTAAAAACGTAATTTATCTTACTTCAATTACCGTATTAACTTGGACGTTCCCTTTGCAAGTATAGAAATCTATTTTATCTATTTGCTTAAACTAATGGGTTAATTTCACAATTCCGAGAAAAAATTGAAACAACTTTTCCAGAAAAAGGGGCTTGTTTACTTCCAGGAGAAATTAGAGTATTTTATTTTGCCCAATCAGAGCCCTTCAGCATAAAGAGACATTCATATACATATATATGAACATTATCCAGAAACATTAATTTATAATACATTTTTAAAATACCAGCTTAACGGTATTTATTTACAAAAATATTTCATTACCTAATTTTAAACCTTTTGCTGTGATGACAGTTTGTAAAGTACAGGAATGCAAAATAACTACAAAGTTCAACACATTTTCAGTGTTTGCAATAGTGCTTTTTGTTTTGTTTTTGTTTTAAATGAAACAGTACACAGATTTTTTTTTAACCGTATTTAAAATGCATATTCCAGTAATTACCGATGAGATCGTTACTGGACTAAGTTTTAAAAAAATGTGCAGCAACTGAAAACTACCTGCATCTACAGTTTAAGGTATACACAAGCTAAAGTTCTACACCAAGCATGCTTGCTCCCAATGTGGACAATGTTAGAAAAACTTAATCTTGCTCTTTTGCATATTGTTCCTGGTGATGCATTCACAATGAACCAATAGTATTAACTAGAAAGCAAAATGTTTTCCTGCTTCTAACTACCATGTTAGCACACCTAAAGACTCACAGTACTATTTACAAAAAAAATAAAAAATTTAAAACATGATTTACCCTCTTTGCATTGCTTTCCATGGGTGTCTGTTTTCAACTTCCTTACATTGTATTCTGTTGAAGTTTAAACACAAAAAACAGCAAAAATATAAAAAAGTGAAACTTCTAAATAAATGATTCCACTGACATTAGCCTATACCCATTTGAGCCAAATAACCTACAATGAGTTAATACTGATTTATTTACATCTCACACACCATGAAATTTTAAAACATGAGCCGCACTGCAAAACACTGGCAAGACCAACATTCATGATTTTTCTGATGTAGAGTAAAACAAAAGAAGCACTTACATGTAGCTGTGGACTACTGTAATCACTTTGTCAATGAATTGTGCCAAATAATTAAAGATTGATATGCTAACTGAAAAAGGGAATGTTATAATCCTGATCACTGGGATGTCAGTAAGACCAATTAATTTAGCTTAATTCTGCTAAAGGTAGATTAAAGGTAGGTTAAAGTTTTTCCTCCAATTTTTGTTGTTCTTGCACAACTATTTTCTGTTCACAGAACATTTACTTCTGTGGTAGTAAAGATCATGAACATCCACAGGAAAATAAATCCCTGTAGCACTTTACAAGAAATGAAACAGTGTTGAGAACAAATTAACAAAAGCTGTAAACAGTATTATCACATTCATTTTCAAATGAGAAAAATAATTTATGGGTCTAAATTTCAATTCAAGAGAACATTCAAAAAGAAAAAGAACAAAGGGAGGACATTTAAGACAGAGGATTGTTCTTTTTTCCAAAGTAAATACAGATTAAAAAGTCTAGGAATATTGATCAAGTAGCAAACTGATAAGGAACAAATTCTATAAACTACAAAATAAAAACCTTCATTGACAAAAATACATAAACTCTGTTTTCATTTTTGGAAATTTATTTTTAAAAAAGGTAGAAGAAAATACCTGGAAAACTATTTTAAATATATATATATATATATTTAAAACAATAGTTAAGGTAGGCATCCAACAGCAAGCTGCAACTATTGAGAAAAATCTTGCAATTAATGTGGGCATAGTCCCCAAAATAAATTTAATATTTGAAAACGCTGAATAGAGGGTTCTTTTAAACTATAGTAATGATATCCTCCTGTCACGTGTGAAGACTTTTGAATGATGTATTTTTTTAAATTAACTGTATCTCGATATGAGATACCAATATTTCTTATTATAAGCATAAAACAATTTTTTGTATGGATAATATACATACTTTTTAAGTACTTCGACTTAAACTTAACAAGTTCACCATATTTAAAATTAAATACATTTATAAAAATCCCATTTTAAAACTAAAAGTATATTCTCTAGCAGTATGTATAAATATAACATGTTACTGTATGATCTTAAAACAAATCTGAAAGTGTCACAATAATTTAAGACTTAGAACACTGAAACAGACAGCAAATGATTTAATATTTTATCTTTGAAAACTATATAAAACCCTCTTTAAGGTTTTAAAACTGATCAGTTTAATTGTTTAAGGTACAGCTAGCAGCATATTTATGATTTTGGTGTTTTATACATATGCATCACTTGAACTGAGAAATGTGGATTAAATAATAAAGTTTTCTTTACCTAAAAAAGTGCAGAAAAAATTCAAGTTTAAAGTTCAGTGCTCTTTATTTTGCAAAAACCAACAAAATCCTGAAAGTTAAAATGTAAAATAAATCTTTGCCACGAAAAATTTTGCCTTTGGATATAGCTTTTCTAGTCACATGACAAATGCCTTAAGCAGAACATGTATGGAATACAGAATTCAGGGTAAAACTTTGAACTCCACATCTTCCACGTGTTTTTTTCTCTCCCAAGCTGCCTTTCCACCACTCCCTGTAACCTAAAAGTATGTAACACTTTCAGACTTGTTTAAAACACCCATAGATCTACATGAAATAACTTCAGAAGAACCTATAATTAAGAAGTTCTAAGCTAAAAAAATGCTTCTTTCTTTAAAGCACTGTGCTTAAATTGTACTGTCCTACACATATCATAACAGACAAGTAGCAGCATTTTTTCACATCCATAAAAACGTAAAAGTCAATACTAGCTCAGTTATATCTTTAACCGTTTCTGGAAAACACTTTGTACAAATGAGATGCAAACCAAGGAGATTAAGATGACGAATCCAAAGGACGCAATGTACAGAATTTGTCGCAATGTCAGATTTCAAACAACTTTCTAAGCAAATCACTTATGGCTTTTCATTTGAAGAATGAAATGAACTTGGTGCCTGCTAAATAAAGGGAAACAACTTCCTACTGACAAACAGCTAAAATCAGTGAATACGTCAATGATTTTAGGCCCAAAGACCAAAATGACAAAGAATAATGTTTGAGGATATGAAGGAAGCACACAGAAATCTTTTCTTTTTCTGATACTTTCTGAATTTTTTTGGTTTGCTTTCCTGAAATCTTGGCTTGCTGGTGACTTATTAACTTTTCTGTTTAAAAAGAAAAAAAATAGAGATGTTATCTTTGAAAGATTACAATAAATTCCCTGGGTTATTACTGCAGACTGTCTCTTTATCTACAGACTGAATCAAGTATAATTCCAAGAAGCTTATTTCCTATTCTCAAAAATAGTTCAAGCTTTCTTATCCTAAGTATGTTTCTATTTTGTGCATAATTTGCAGGTTAATTTAAAAAGGAAACTAAATAACTCAAAGTATTGATTTAAGACTTTCTTAGAAAATCCATCTCAGTTAAATGCATCTATTTCTCTATTTGAAAATAATTACAAGACTGGTTCATTTTATATACAATAGAAAAAATGACAGTAAAAATGATGTTGATATACAATTAACACAAAAATAGCCTCAGCGAATTAAATAAATGGAGCAAATACGCCCTTCTACATGAATGGGGAATTGACCAGTATGTTATTTACTTAGTGCATCTCAACTTCAAATCCTAACTGCTGATGTTATTGATGACTTCCACAAACTGTACCTTTAAAAAAAGGGTCTAATACTTCCTGTGACATACCATGGAACAATGGATTTACTAGATGACACAAATTAAGCAATTTATAAATTGCTGAATGTTCATACAGTGACTTTAATTGAAGAGAAGTGGTATTCATAGGTACTTCCTACAAATTAAAAACTTTGAAAACATATTTCTTTTGATTTAACAAATATTTGACAAACAAATATTTCTTTTGATTTAATTATCTCTATTACATATATTTTGTCCCTTTCAATGACATTTAAAGTAAATTTTAATGTAAACTTTATTCTCCTGTAGTGCACATTATAAAATGTAAACATAAAAACTTTATTAATGAAAAGATTACAGAGGAAAAGATGCATTACAAACTGCAATGAAATTAGGGTGTTCTAGCTCTCTAATATACCATTAATGATCATATGGAAGGGAAAAACAACATGTTTCCTATCAATTTGTGCTCTGATTATCTCATGAATAAAGAAAACAGCTTTAAACAACTTTTATAGAAGAAATTATTTAAATTTCATTGATATTAATTGTAATGCTTCAACTTTGCTCTTCTCTTGTTGCATTAAGATTAATAATCATCTCAGATGAGCCTGCATTATGAGGTACTTACTTCCAGGTCTACCAACGCCTGTCTGCAACGCTAGTCTAGGAACCCGTCATCCATTATCCATTGATGGTGTCGCTTGCATTATACGCCAATACAGAAAAACTTTAGTTATCAAAATGTACATATTTTTCTTTTCTTTTGACTTTTATACAGGACATATACAGATTTATTATTTCTACAGAAAATATTTTGTAGGTCATCAGACTAGACTCTTACATAGATAATTATTGACAACAGATGCTTGTAATTTTCCATGCGACAGCATGTGCACTAAGATTTAATTGACTCATCACCTGAGTGTACTGGAACTGTTAGCGAATAAAGGGCATTTAAAAAGGGAGCTGAGCAATTACTGAAATAATGAAACAATTATTTTAGCAATTTTAATCAAATAATGCAAAGGTACATTTGGTTAAACATTTTATAAAAATTCAAGCAAAATTGAAAACAGCCAATTTCAACATTTCTACAAATTTAACCAGTAACTGTTTTGGTCAAATCCACCTTTCGCTGAATTAATGAGGACAAAGTACACTGAAATATTCTCCTCACCACAATGGAGGTTTTTCTCACTTTCCACACTTCATAGCCACTACATGGAAACTTCCAGGAAGATGAGCAGTTCAGTCATGCTCTACACTTTTCTTTTCAATGAAAAGTGATGTATCACCTTGTTTTGCTTTTGACAAAATACGGACTAAACACAAGTATACAATAACAAGAATCCAAGAATAGCCCATACACAAGTCAACTATGTGTATGTTTTTATTATTTAAAGCCCACCATTCAACTTATCTGTCTAAAGATATGGTAACCAACAGTTTCTTTTTCACTAATGATACTGATGACCAGTCAGTTTAAGGGAGGGTTAAGTCCAAGACAGCTGCTTATAATTCAGTCAATGCCACGGACAACTGTTTCAGTTGCAGATTTCTGACTTATTGCCTCTCCCTGAAAAAGGTCAAACACTGATGGCAGATACGACAGCACAGAATCTTTTGGCATATGAAAGCTTTATATGGGAATGATCCAGGAATAGTCCCTGCCACGCCTCCTCAATGTCCCTCTGTTTCTTCATCTGTAATGCGTGAGCTGCTTAGTTCCTGAACTGTCACCTCAGAGCAGGCACACATCATGAGTGAGCTCCAGTGAGTGTCTGACACTGCTCGGTTAAAGCCACCACATGACTGAGGTAAAACAGTGCATGATTGTGCTAGGAAAGAACAGTATCCAGTGATGAATATCCTTTATGTTAACTTTCCTAAATTGAATCAATAAAATAAAAAAGGAAAAAAAAATTTTCCTTCAGGCTGAAGAGGGACTTAGTTGTATTTCTGGTCATCAGAACTGGTACCACTTCTTATCTTTGTATTTCAACATCATCTAAACAAGAGAAACACAAAAAACATGGTTTGAAAATACCAGACAACTATATTTATATAAGTGGTGTCTATATTTTTCTAATTCATTACATCATTCTGAAACAGTATGCATGTTGCTTACTTCAAATCCATCTACACTGAAAGCAGTGACTGAGGACAGTGTACTGGGGTCCAATGGATGATAGTGGAGGAATAGAGAGCCCTGGTTGTGGCTCTGGCAAAATAAATCTGAAGCAGGATCACCCCACACCTCTTAATCAGATATAGTGCTGTATACCAATGTTACCTCGTTTAAAAACAACTACTACTACTCCATTCAGAGGAAAAAAAAGATCAAAACGATTAAGAACTGCCTACGTGGTTTTTACATTTCTTAGAGATGTGACATAATGAAATTTTAGTTCATTGTACTCTTTGGTGACCTAAGTTAATAATCTACTAATGAGATAAATTTCAGCTAATTTTAACTAAAAACAATGCTTAAGAATCTGGGGAAAGAAAGATTGAAAATTCTACTACTACTGCCATCCAGAATTTACCGAGCACTTGCTCTGAAGTCAGGCACTATATCTATCAATGACACTCTATCCTACAAGATCTCAGCTGGTTCTCATAATAACTCTATGGTATACATGTTATTATTCTCTGCATTTTATAAATGAAGAAACTGAGGCTTATAGGGGACACCCAAGGTAACACAAGGATATGAATAGTCACAGTCTGAATGAAGAACCTATGATTGTAACCACTTCAGGATATTGTCTTCCTTAGACTTTCAAATATGGCTCAAGAACTGGTATAAGGGAAAAGCTATCAATTTGAAATTGAGCTCTTTGCTAAATACTTTAGATTGCAGCTATATCCTGAAATTGCTGAAATGTCACATGCTTTAGCAATCAGCAGCAGTTATAGTGTTATGCCGACAAAAATATCACTAGTGGGCCTCCCTGGTGGTGCAGTGGTTGAGCGCTGTGCTGCGAAGCTGCTTGCAGCCTCTGCAGCGCCAGTTCGATCCCCAGCCGCCAGCGAAGGTCCCACATGGCGCGGAGACCTCTCCTGTTGCCTGCTGCTCCCCTCAGCAGTGTACTTTGTCAGTCTGCCTGTTCTGCTCCCTGCTCTGGCTCTGGTGAATTCTCTCACCCTCCCGCGCTTCTGACTGTGCCCAGTGCTTGTATAAATAAATAAATAAATCTTTAAAAAAAAGAATTAAAAAAAAATATCACTAGCCTATATCTCAGGCATGTATTAATCTAGTACTTGCAGAGGATCTCAAACTCTGAAATCCCAGATAAGTATCTCCCAGGTCAGGTTACCTCTTTAATGGATTTATTCTCAAGCAAGGACAAAGTGAATTTTGACTGAAAGAGTTAAAGAAGAGCTATTACAGATAAACTGGGTATTCCAAAATAAAATAAACTTAATATGGATTCTTCAAATAACAGATCCAAAGTGTCCTCAGGGAAGGCTTGGAACTACATGTGTGAAACAGGAGCCTAGTGTAAAGCATAAAGCCAACAGCAGATCTTTATGAAGAATGGGTATTCTATTTAGCTGCTTAAGTATATATGCGGAAAATAAAGCATCTTTGTAAAAGGACAAGGTAGGGGTCCTGACTTTATAACATCTGTTTTTAAGCTTCATCATTACTTCCTAGTTCATCAAGATGAATCTGTTGCAAAAAAATGTATCTTGCAACTATTCCTCTGTATGAATTGGTCCACAGAGTTAGTATCATTTATTTGAATAAAAATATTTGCCAATTTTAGTTACCTAGATCTACCTAAAGAATCAAGAGAGGTATATTTTTCCTTTGCTAGGCGAAGCTGACAGTAGAATCTGAGGCATTTAGGGAAAAATTAGATGTGTTACTGCATTCCTTAAGAAATAGATGTAGGGCCTCCCCTGGTGGCGCAGTGGTTGAGCACTGGGCTGCGAGGCTGCCTGCAGCCTCTGCAGAGCTGGTTCCTTCCCCAGCCGCTGGTGAGGGTCCCACCAAAAAAAAAAAAAAAAAAAAAAAAAAAATAGATGCAGTTGCTGGTTTTGTTACAGATTCTTTCAAAATGTACAAATCTCTTCATGTAATGTTTCCCCCTGGTGGCAAAAATCAGGAATTTGTACCAAGGGTACAGAAAACTCCCATGTAGAAATACAGTACCTACACATATACAACAATTTTTATAGTTGCTTTACTTAGGGTTTATTTTTTAATATTTCTTTTGTGGCCATACCTCATGAGCATGTTTAGAAAATGAGTCTGCACTGGATAACATAGCTGCGGTTCTTTCTTCCAGGTCACTAAGCTTCTGCCCTCTTTCATCTAGTGCCAGCCTGGCTCGTGCTAGTTCACCAACAACTCCAGAGGCTGCTCCTTTCACACCTTCAATGCCTCCAGGGCCTGGGATATGCTGTGCAAGACTCCTTGAAGCCTTTCCAGAGGCGGATTCTCCAACTGAATGGATTTGATAAAGATTAACTCAAAAAATGAAAATTTTATTAAAATAAAATCTGACATCTTAATATTAAAACACAATTTTTAGATTTTATGATAATATAATTAAAATATTTCACACTTTGAGATTAATACAATCTTTACTTTTATTATGATGGTTTTAATTTTAGATACTTTCTTAAACATGCAAAAACACAACACACAACAGTAAGTATTCCATGCCATACTAGTTCTGATAGCAGGACTTGTGCAAAAAAGAGGCTGGTAATTATTTGTGAAATGTATTAAAGAGCATGCTGATACCAATTTACATAACAGTAAACATTACTCTTAAATATACAAAAAAAAGTTATCTTAAAGATATTTAAAATTACGACAGAAAGATCTAATTTAATTATCTATTTAAATTAATTTCCTTCATGCTATCTCTGACTTAAAAAATACTATGCCTAAGCAAGAAATAAAGGGAAATGAAGAATTTATTGAGTATTCTCTTTCAGTCTCTAGAAGTTGTAGATGTTACATTCCTGTATTTCTCCCATTTATCTAGTCAGTTATCAAATAGATCAAAATTTCCCTTCAAAAGATCTCAGGAAATCATCACTTCCTTTCCTATAATCCTGATTACCTAACACCTACAGTACCACAAAAGTCTTAAGTCCTATTAAAGACTGATGCTTCCCTCAGCATACAGCATTGCCATATAAATCTTAGGAACAGCCTGTTCCTGTCTGTAAAAAACTAGCTGGGATTTTGACAGGGATTGTATTGAATATGTGTAGATCAATTTGGAGAGTGTTGCCATTTTGATTTTAAGTCTTCCTTCCAATCAATGAACATGGCATGTTGATTCTTTTATTTATTTTTAAATAAATTTAAATGACATTTAAACTTTAATTGACATTTTCACATTTTTAGTAAATTCTTTATACTTCTATTTTTCAGTTATTCCTATTTTTTTTGATGTTATTATAAATGGAATTGTTCTCTTAATTTTTCAGATTGTTCACTGCTAGGGTTATAGAGAGATGCAACTGATTATATCGATCTTGTATCCAATGTTCTTGCTGAACTTGTTCATTGGTTATAATGGTTTTTCTTTTATTCCTTTAGATTTTCTATATAAAAGATTATGTCATGGGCCTCCCCTGGTGGCACGGGCGGTTGAGCGCCGCGCTGTGAAGCTGTCGGCAGCTTCTGCAGTGACGGTTCAATCCTGGCTGGCCAGCGAGGGTCCCACATGGCAAAGCAGACCTCTCCTGTCTTGCCCGCTGCTCCCCTCAGCAGTGTATTTCATCAGTCTGCCTGTTCTGTTCCCCACCCTGTCTCTGGTGAAGCCTCTCACCCTCCTGTGCATCTGGCCTGTACCCTGGTTCTTGTATGAATAAATGAATAAACCTTAAAAAAAAATTATGTCATCTTCTCCCATTCCAATCTACATGCTGTTTATTTCCTTTGCTTGCTGAATTGCTCTAGTCAGGACCTCTATAACTACAAATAGAATCATTAACAAAATTAAATAGAATCAGTAACAAAATTTTGGGGGGGGGGACTTTGATAAGGACTTAAAAGTTTATGTATATGTTTATACACATACACACAAACATACATGCATATTGCAGTGTTGGGAGAACTAATATCTTTTATTGAACCTTCTTCTGTATGAATGTGGTATATCCCTTGATTTATAGTAGTCCCAACCAAAATCTGTGATTTCAGTTACCTGTGATCAACTGCTTCCAAAAATATTATATATACTATTTTGAGAGACCACAGTCATCTTTTACTGTATGTTGTCATAACTGTTCTTTTTATTATTACTCTGCTAATTTACTATTGTTGTTAATCTGTTACTGTGCTGTATTTATAAATTAAACTTTGTCATAGGTATACAGGAAAAAAATATCATCTAGACATACACATAGATAATGTATATGTGGTTTAGTAGTACCTGTGGTTTCAGACATATGCTGGGGGTCATGGAATGTATCCCCCACAGAAAAGGGGGGGAGTATTCTATCAGGGACTGTGATTTCTTCCAAGAGATTTATAATTTTCTATTTTCCCCATGGAATTTCTATATATCCATTTAGTCTAGTCTGATGATCTCTGTCTTTTAAGTGGAACATTTATGAGACTAACACACACTACTTACTGTGGTAACGAGGCACCTTTAACTGGAACATTTAATTCTATCAAGTCCATTTACCCTTTTGTACCCTTGATTTATGTGATTTTTTTTTATTTGTGTGTATGTATGGTTATGTGACTTTGTTTTACAGTTTATAGGATTGTAATCATTATAATGAAGCATATATTTATAACTTTCTTTCCGAGTCATTGTTTCCTATATATATTTTTTTTTAAATAATAAATTTTATTTTTATATTCCCCCATACAATTGCAAACGCCCCATTCTGACCCCAATCCTTCCCCTCCTGCCCCCCCACCCCCCAAAAAGTGTCTCTGGTTCATAGTTTTTTGTTCATTTTGATTTTCACTTTCTTATATTCATTTTCCTGGTCCCTTATTTAAGTTTTCTAGATTCCTGCTATGAGTGAGACCATCCGGTATTTTTCTTTTTCTTTTTGGCTTATTTCGCTGAGCATGATCCCTTCCAGCGCCATCCATGTTGCTGCAAATTGCATGTGTTTATCTTTTTTGAATGCTGAGTAATATTCCATGGTATATATGTACCACATCTTCTTGATCCAGTCATCTATTTTTGGGCATTTGGGTTGTTTCCAAAGCTTAGCTATTGTAAACAGTGCTGCTATAAACATAGGGGTGCAGGTGCTCTTTGGAATTGATGTTTCTGTGTCCTTTGGGTAAATACCTAGGAGTGGGATTGCTGGATCATATGGAAGCTCTATGTTTAGTAGGTCCAGAAATCTCCACACAGCTCTCCATAGTGGTTGGACCAGTTTGCACTCCCACCAACAGTGCAGAAGAGTTCCTTTTTCTCCACACCCTCGCCAACATTTGTTATTGCTAGTTTTTTTAATATGTGCCATTCTCACTGGTGTGAGATGGTATCTCATGGTAGTTTTGATTTGCATTTCCCTGATTACAAGTGATGTTGAACATTTTTTCATATGTCTGTTGGCCATTTGCATTTCCTCTTCAGAGAAGTTTCTTTTTAGCTCTTCTGCCCATTTTTTGACTGGATTATTTTCTTTGTTGTTGCTGAGTCTCATCAGCTCTTTACAGATTTTTGTGATCAGTCCTTTATCATTAGTGTTGGGTGCAAAAATTGATAGTGCATCAAGATTATCTTGCCTCTATCTAAAAGTACATCCTTTTGCGTTCCCCTCAGTTTGGTGACAAGGCTTATTTATCGTTCATTTGTATAACCATGGCTCATTTAAAAAAAAAGTCATATTTAATATTTTTTGCATCATTGTTAATTTTTGTACAATGTTTGATTTCTCCTCTCAGGTGTTGTGATGTGGTGTCCCCATAAAATTCCCACCAACAAGACACCCGTGAACTTTCACCATAGACTCCTGTGCTCTTTCCTCCCTTATTTTGATCCCTTTCCCTCCCCCGCCCCTGCTGAATATCTCCAAGTTATAGTTTGCATGCTGGTTTTGTCTTTTTTTTTTTTTCCTGATCCCTTGTATGGTTTCCCTATGTTCCTCTTATAAGTGAAACCATCTGTTATTTTTCTTTTACTTTCTGAGTTAATTCACTAACATAATCACTTCCAGCTCCAGCCATATCATTGCAAATGGCATAAATTTATCTTTTTTGATAGCTGAGCAGTACTCCATTGTGTAAACAGACTATATCTTCTTGATATAAATAGACTATATCTTCTTGATCCAATCATCTGTTTTAGGGCATTTAGGTTGTTTTCATATTTTAACTATTGTCAACAGTGCTGCAATGACCATAGGGGTGCAGGTTTCCTTTTGAATTAATGTTTTTGTGTCCCTTGGAGTAGATCCCTTGGAGTGATCCCTTGGAGTGAAATTGCTGGGTCAAATGGTAGCTACATTTTTAGTAGTCTGAGGAACCTCCACACAGCTTTCCATAGTGGTTGGACCAGTCTGCACTCCCACCAGCAATTAAGGAGGGTTCCTTTTTCTCCATACCCCCATATTTGTTGTTAGTTTTTATAAAATGGGCCATTTTACCTGTGTGTAGTGATTCTCTCATTGGGGTTTTGATTTGTATTTCCCTGATTATATGTGATGTTGAACATTTGTTTATGTGCCTGTTGGCCATCTGCATGTTCTCTTTGGAGAAGTCTCTTTTTAGCTCTTCTCCCCACTTTTTGACTAGATTCTTTATTTTGTTTTTGTTGAGTTGTGTAAGCTCTTTGTAGATCTCTGATATCAGTTCCTTATCAGTTTTGTGGAGTGCAAATATTTACTCCCACTCTGCTCTGTGGAGTGTCTTTTTGCCTTGGTTATTGTCTCTTTTGCTGGACAGAAGCTTTTTAGTTTGCTGTAGTCCCAGCTGTAATCTTTTCCTTTATTTTCTTTGCTTCAGTGGATGAGTCTTTAAAGATGTTTCTCAAATGTATGTTATGGAGTGTTTTGCCTGTTTTCTTCTATAAATTGTAGGGCTTCAGGTCTTACATTCAAGTCTTTTATCCACTTTGAGATGATCTTCCTGCATGGTGTGAGGTAGTAGCAGTTCAGTTTTACCAACCCCACTGAAGAGAACAAGTCTCATTCTTGAGTGATATTTTCTTTGAGTATAGAATTCTAGATTAAGTACTATTAAAGTATAGCAGATTATCCTACTATCTTTGATGACCATTGAAAAGTGAGGTACCAACTCACAAGTTGTTAAAAGGTATCCATCATTTTCTCTAGCTACCTTAGAATTCTCTATTTGGTTTTGGTAAACTGTATTTTCACATGACATATTATAACTAGCTGTGATTTAAAAAAACCTAAATTTCATTAGGCTTCTTGAATTTGTATCTTGTATCAAGTCTGAAAATTTGCAGCAGATTTCTTTATATACTGAATCTTCATATTCATTCCTATTTTCTTCTTGAGTTGGTTTAAACATATGTGAGATCTTACATTATAAACTTTATTACTTTCATCTTCTCAGTATTTTACATTTTTTTTTCTTTGTGCTGCATTTTGGATGATTTATTCTGACCTATTTTTAAATAATGCAATTATTTCTTTCTTTACCTATGCCTAATTTGTGGTTAAATTCATCCACTGAGTTTTCAATTTTGGTCTTTGAATCTTATGATTTTAGAATTTCATTTTAGTTTTTATCACATATGCAGTATTGAATTTTAAAATGTTGAGGTATGGCACTTAGTCTCTTGAACATAATATGCAAAATTATTTTATAGCCTGTTTCTGATAATTCTAATATTTGAGGTGCCTTTAATTCTGCTTGGGCTTTTCTTTTTTCTTTTTTTTTTTTTAAACATGGTGTTGATTGCTACTGTTCCTTGTTATCAATGACTATATACTTCAAAAATTATTTATAGAAATAATTTGAAAACTTGGAGTATCTTATCTTCCTTTATAGAACATTTTCATTTGTTTTTGTTGAGTATCTTATCTTCCTTTAGAGAACATTTTCAGTGCCAGGCACTGGGAACTCTACCAGAATGGAAAAGTCTTAAGGTTCATGGTTTCCTGAGTAAAATATTCCCCTGAATTGGGCTAGAGTGACAGAAAATTAGTATTTTGCTTTAAGATGGATATAGTAATTGTTGTGATAAAGAGAAAGAATGTGTAAATACATGCAAGAAAACTTTGTATTACTGAACATTTGTTTTATAGGTATATAATGCAAATTAAATAAATCAACTTACATAGTTCTTCTCTATCAAGAGATTGTGCACCACCTCCAAATAAGCCTTTAAAGAATCCCCTGTTTGGTGCTTCAGGTGTTTCTACAGGAGTGAAGAGTTCACCCAACATTTCCTTTAAAATCAGAACAAATTACAATTGTTAAACTATAATTGTTAAGCTATAATTCATAAATGAATCACTGTAAACTCTTTAACAAGCTTACAATATTACCTGTTGAGATTCACAAATAATTAATAATGAGCACATTTCAAAAGATCATACCAACTTAGCCAACTAACTTGTTACTTTACTTGTAATACATTTCCAGTAAAGATGATATTCCTGCTTCAACAGTAGGATTTTTAATCTTCATGACAAAAATTTCACATAAATCTTATTATCAAGAATTGGTAACTGGATTAATAATTCAGGTTCTTCCTACATTAGAAAGAAGAAAAAACACTAGCAAGTTGAAAAGTCTAGTGTAATGAGGATACCGTTTGGAATTATAACCTTCAACTGAGTCAGAAAATCAGTAATATAAAAAGACATACCAACTTCCTTTTTCATAAACAAATGCTTAGTAGAGAATTATATCAACATTCACACAGAACTTCAGAAATCTGGTAAGAAGATAGCATGACTTCCTTCTACATTATCAGATTTTTTTATAAAATTACTGTCAATATTCTTCAGAGCACAGAATTGATATAAATCAGGAGAAAAGAAAGGTTGGTAACAATTACTGACTTTGTACATAACACATAAAAGAGGAAAGAAGAATTTCTACAAGAAGAATGATAGAAATGTTATTTATAAGGAAGCCTTGAAAAGCTATAGAAGCAAAATATAGAAAAAACTTTGCAACTATATTTCTGCCCTTTAAAGAGAACTAGATTTGGTAAGATACAGTAACAGTTCCAGGTAAGGAATTTCTGCTGTACCCTGGTATCACATTATTATAGCTGGGGCTGAAGCATATATACTTTTAGAATTTCTCCTTCAGGGCTGGGATAAAGTTAATAGAGGATGTCCAAAGATTTTACTTTTAGATGTACCCATATTAATGTTGTCTTTCCAACCAGAATATAAATGGGCAGAAATAAACATTAACACTGCACAAGAGAGTTTTGTTTTGTTTTATGATGCTGAAGTACACTGATACGCTTATATTTAAATTTCTATCACTGCAGTAAAACTGGAATGAAAAACTCTCTGAAATCATAATTAAAAGCCCACGAGATACCTAAAAGTCTTACTAAAAGGTCTTGGATATCCCAAGTGGGCTGATATCCCATGAGTATAAGGGATGGACAATATAAGGGTCCTTAAAAAATTTTTATGTCTGAATAATAGTAATATTTCTGTTATTACCTGAAGGTTTTCACAGGTCTCTTGACTATAAGTCAGTCTCTGGATTTCTGTAGGTGAAACGAGATATGATGCTTGTCCATTGTTGGTGAAGCAGAAAGTTCTGGCTATCCGCATGTTTGTAAGAGGCAAGTAGTACATATCCAATAGAGGTCTTAAACTTGGCAAACTTGAGGGAAAAAATTAAAGACTGGTTAATAATAAACAAGTTAGATTTTACTCTTGAACAAAGTTTTATAGAAGGCAAAATGGCAGGGATGTTATAAACCTTATGATTTCGTTTACTTGAGTAGAAGATAACAACTGATTTGTATTTACCATGTACTTGCTTATTATATTACTTGAATGAAAATAAATCCTCAGTGTATAAGACTATAAACAAATAAAAACATCTATTTGAAACCAAATGTAATTCGGTAACATGTTTTGGGGAGGACATGCAGTATCTGTATTTAAAAAACTGTAATTCTACCTGAAAGTCATAATATGTCCATTGGCACAGAAACAGGCAAGGCAGATACTATTGCTCAATGTTACAATATCTCCGCGCAGCACAAATGAGGTCTCTGTAATATTTTGCTTATAAGCACAGTTCTGAGTTGGCAGTGAGATTACTTTTGCTTGCTTTTCAGAACATATCACTGCATACTGATTTTCACTAATTTCCTGAGAAGAGGAGGGAGATACGGAGACAGGCCTTCGTTTTTTCAATTTCTCCTTTTCATCTTTTTCTTCAGGAACGTTGGGTTCTCTCCAGGGTTCATATGCAGGAGGCACTAAGCAGCCTGTAGTATCCAGGAATGCCATTCTCAGGATTGCCCCTTTTAACCTTAATATAGTTCCTAAAATAGGTAAATTCAGTAGATAACAGGCATGTTAATCCACAAGGTAAATATGTTTATTCCAACTTAGACACATGATAGACACTCAAAAATATGTAGACTGAACTGAAATGATATAATGACTTACTGACAGGATACAAACTTCATTATTTGAATTCGGAAAGAGCATTACATGTCCCAAATAGGTAAGTGCCGCCAAAGAAATAAAAGCTGGGGCATCTAGAACAATGTCTTTTCTCACACCTGGTGCGTGCAATACCGCCAAGTATGACTGCAAGTGGATGGCAACAAGAGTTACACCATTTCATATTTTATTGAGTAAAATATCTCAATAATTTAAAAATACCAATAACTTGCAAAATGATAGCAGTTTAAGCTAAATAAAATGTGGTTAAATTTCACTTGATTCTTTTTAACTTTTGGTAAAAAAAGTAGGGTACTGGTGAAACCTACTATATAATAAGAACATATTTATAAGCAAAATCAAATTTTTCTACCTAGTTCAGCTATAAATTAATAACAGAAAACAGAATTCTCAATTATTTCCAGACCCAACAGACTGTATATATATTTGCTAAAATTCAACCTCAAAATTTACTTTCAAGTTACTTTCCCCTAATATTTCAAGTAAGAAAATAGTCTATTTTAAAGCTTAACATTTAAAGTTTAAAAACAGCCAAGTGTATACTTTTTAAAAATACACTTTTGGGCCTCTGGTGGCGCAGTGGTTGAGCGCTGGGCTGCAAAGCTGTCCGCAGCCTCTGCAGTGCCGGCTCGATCCCCGGCCACCGGCGAGGGTCCCAATGGCGCGAAGACCTCTCCTGCCGTTCCCGCAGCTCCCCTTGGCAGTGTATTTCGTCAGTCTGCCTGTTCTGTTCCTCACTCTGGCTCTGGTGAATTCTCTCACCCTCCTTCATTTCTGACTGTACCCAGTGCTTGTATAAACAAATCTTTTTAAAAAAATACACTTTTTTGTTTCCTCCCTAAATATGTATCATCCACTAACTTACAGCAAATAAAGAGACAAATGGATGGTGAAGTTAAGAATTGGACTTTTAGAGTACCTGCACCCCTATGTTTATAGCAGCACTATTTACAATAGCTAAGCTTTGGAAACAACCCAAATGCCCAAAAACAGATGACTGGATCAAGAAGATGTGGTCCATATACACCATGGAATATTACTCAGCATTCAAAAAAGATAAACACATGCAATTTACAGCAACATGGATGGAGCTGGAAGGGATCATGCTCAGCGAAATAAGCCAGAAAGAAAAAGAAAAATACCAGATGGTCTCACTCATAGCAGGAATCTAGAAAACTTAAATAAGGGACCAGGAAAAACAATCAACAAATAACTATGAACCAGAGATACTCTATGGTGGGTGGGGGGCGGGGAAAGGAGGGTTTGGGGTCAAAATAAGGGGGTTATAATTGTATGGGGAATATAAAAAAATAAAATTTAAATAAATAAATAAATAAAAAGAATTGGACTTTTAATGGTGAACTTAATATGGTTTGTACACATGTTGACTCTCAACAATACACACCTGAAACTTTTATGATGTTAGAATGCAAGGCTGTTTCAATAAAAAAAGGTATCCTGGAATGCATTATTAGAACTTTTTCCCATTTTAGACATGATTCCAGAGTTAAAAAAAATACAAAACCTAAATGTTATATAAGTGAATAATAATCTAAAATCTTATTTCAAGCATTTTTCATTAAAAACATACAACTATACCCAATTAGGTTACATTTTAGAATTTTCAGATCTATTAAAAAATGAAAAGCACAGGTTTCCATTAAGTTCAAGTAAACAAGCCTTTATTGTAAGTGCAGCACCAGAGCATACATACCACTGGGGGACACAATCACCGGCTGAAGAAGCCTCTGCTCTCCTCCTGGCGGAAGGTTCAACGCAATGACAAGCACTGTTCCCAAGGTGGTACCAACCCACAGACACGGGGACGGGGACGAATCTGCTTTTCGAGTAAAAGTTTCACAGAAATGAAGGGCAGAGATAGCTTCTCGAGATTCTTTATCAATGCTGGTTACACTTGAACTTCGTGACCGGCTGAAGGAATTATCTTTTACATCTGAAATGATTAAAAATGTTGTGGATTATGTAAATCACAGATTATCACATTTCATTTTTGCTATAAGCTTGGTCAGAGTCTGCAAAAAGCAACATCTACTGTAGACTTAATTTTAATTTCCTTTTAATTGAATATAAAATACAAACGGACAAATCACTTTCCTCAGAACTGAGCTGGGTGTACCACAGTGAATTTTTGGGAGTGTGATCTTTGTGGTTTTGGTGCAGCTCTGTCAGTCTACTGGCTGTTTTCTAATCTTAGCTTTTACCACTTTTTTTCATAGCTGCTGTTTCTTTTGGTAATACAATTCATGATGGGGTAGAACTAGAAAAAGGTGGGCATTTTCAATTCTCTGCACTTTAAAAGATGCATTTAGAAGTACTCTGATTCTACCTTCACATTGATGGTGATGTACCATTTTTCTTTTTTCCCCAAAATCTGTCCAGTATGAAAGATTTTGTTTCTCTTGAATTATATTTCACCTAAAAACCTAAGGTGTTATTCACATTTTTCATCATTAACTGGTATCTGCCTCATACTTAACTTGATACCAGGTATATTTCCTTTACCAGGCTTTACTTGTAATGATAGGGATACTTATAAATTATATTAATACATCCTCTTTTCTTTTCTTTAGCTACTTTTTTCTCTGTGGCCAATATCAGGTCTGTCTGAAGCTCTAGCCTCTTTTCTCTTGAAATAGTATTTCCAAATGCTTATTGGAATTTTCTCCCTGTTATGTCTGAGTATGCAAAATCAAAACATATCATTTGCCCAAAAGCACTTAATTCTTCCAATGGCACAATTTAACGGCCTCTGGTTCTCCTAGGGAACAACACTTAAAATGAGCTGCAGTTTCGGTTTTTACCTTTTACCTTACATACACCTGATAGGACATCAGGCTCTGAGTTATTCTGTTCCAATGTTCTATTTTCTTCCTTTCTCTTAGCCTATGTTCAGGCCTTCATCATCCTTCATGTTGATTACTGCACAAGTGATCTCCCTACCTTCACTCTCATAACTCAATTATATTTCATAAGCGATGGCTATAAATCTATAACCTCTACTTTGAAAATCCTCAGGGGGTCCTCTTTACCTATTTTATCATGCTTATAATCATACGCAAGTTTGTATGACTACAAAATATCTTCAATATACCTTCCTTGCCTTATCTTCTATATACCTTCCTTGCCTTATCTTCCAATTCTGTCTGCTTCACACTTCACTGTTGGAAGCAAACAAAAACCACTCACTCTTCTTCATATATACCCTGCACTTCCCTTTTAGGGTTTGCCTGTGATTTTCTTTCTGATTCATGCTCTGGTCTCACCCTTTTCTCTACCTATAGACAATATTTATTTTTCATTTCAGGTAATAGCTTATTTATGAAGTTTAACCAGATTCTTACAGCCATAGTTTTTCTCTTTTGAACCCCTACAGCTTTTTATCTCTTGCATGGCACAAATAGTACATTTGTTGTGCAGATATTTCTGACTTGTTATCAGTGTTGCTTTAAAGTGACTATGCTTTTCGAGCTATGTTATTTTGATGCCCTGAGGAATTTAGCATGGTGCCTTGCATGTAAAAATACTGATATATTATCTGCTGAAGATAGACATATAGATGAGCGTATCTTAAACCAGTAGGTTTCTGCTGTACCACTAGATTATACTAATTTTTTTAGTAGCATCTAAGATTCATATCTAGTAAGTTTTCCTTAAATCACATACTTTCAATGATATCATGAAAAGAAATGACCACAATGTTGTGAAAAGTAAAACATATTCCAGTCTTCTAAATTAATTGTATTTTACTAAATGAAAAGGTGTAATTAAATCCCACCAATATACCTCAAAAAGCTCTCTGTATACAATTTAGTTTCATATATTGGAAAATACTACCCCCCAATAATAATTATATGCAAACTAATTTGTTTGTAACTAGGCACTGAAAATAATAAAGCTACTAGCTGTAACAACAGCATGGGTCATATTCAACTACAGTTTCTGAAAATGTGTTTCTTTTGCCAGATTGCATTTCCTATTAGAGATTGTGTGTAGTCTTTATGATTATGCATAAAGAACAGCTATTACTGGATAAATGTGTAATACGACACTGATTCCAAATATTAACTCTTTATCACTTCCAACAATAACAGAAGTTTTAAAATAATTTTTCAATGAGAAAATATTTGCTTCTTAAATAAAACACACAAATAAAATACATATATTTCAGTTGTGACCTAGTGATAAAACTGGAAATCTATGATACACGATTTAATAAATATGCATTTCAGTGTAAATTAGCTTAGTAATTATTAAAAACTCTTACTGATGTACCTATTAAAATTCACAACAATCTATACTTCAAATATTAGTATTAACCACAGGTTAAATAAAGGATTTTAATTTAATGGATTGACTTAACTATATGAAATTTATAAACTACAACTGCATTTTATTATATGACTTACCTATAAATTTAGATTACCAAAGAAACTCCAAAGGTTAGATCAATTTGAGAAATTAATCAGAATTAAATCTGGACTTACACAGTAAGGCTGCTTATTTTATCTGACTAAATCTGTTCAAAAGCAAGTTAGAATATTCAGCATTTCAAGAACTACAACTGCCACTTACTGCTATTAAATTATATGTTGTGGGTATTTGTATCTTGAATTTTAGGAATTGGGTCGGCTAAACAAATGGAATAGAAATTTTAATTCTAGTATAAAGATCAGAAATAAAAATGGCTATCACTATGTAAATCCTACTATGTGTCAGACAATACCAAATACTTTCATTTAACATTTATTTAACACATATAATAACCCGGAAAAGTATCATCATTAATAATATAAAAAATAGTAAAATACAGGTTTAGACAGGGTAAGTTCATTGCCAAGGACAAAGGTCATGGAAGAATTGGATTTGAGCCCATGTCCAAGGCAAATAAAGCTTTAGACAGATATGGGCTAGTCAAAATCAGCAACAGCGTATGGGTAGAAGGTTTTGGTTATTAATAAGTTTTAAAGTTCAATCTTTAGATACCAAACAAACAAATCCTTCAACATGTAGTCTTTCTAGCAAGATCTCTAACAATATTACCATACCCAAGGTTCCTAGCCTGTGACTCACTGAATCTGGAATGATGAAACTATGGTCAAAGTACAAAGCTGCATAACTTCTTCAGAAGCAAAAGTGAATTTTATTCACAAAAGCTTCCAAAACTGCACGACAGTCCAACAGCCTCAGCTGCTTTAGTAACATCTGGCAATTTGAGTCTCTCAATCTAATTTTATTTCTGATTGCTCACCATCAATGTGAAATAACTGCCAGTTAAGAATTTCTATCAAAAAATAATTCAGCGTCATGATGAATTAAAGGGAAATTACTTTGGTAACATGGAGATTCCTTCAAGATCTATGTGAATCAAAGTTATGATTGGCTTAGGACATTCTAATACATAGGCAGACAAGGTAAAACATAAATAAACATGATCTATAAAAGCATGAACTGCATACTTAAATTACATAATTTACATGTGTGAATTTTTTTTTTACTGATTTTCTAATTTAGTAATTGGCAATTCTATTAATCTTAAAAGTTCTGTACATGTGTTCTTTTAGAATTTTAAGATACTAAAAGGCATGAAATAAGTTTTACTAGCAGTATTTAATGTTATTGATATTATGGGCTTCTTCGAGAGTTTGATGAAAACTCTGGATCCACTTGATGGGAAAAACTGAGCCTCAGATACAGTTGGGTTCAAATGGCATCTTCTAATTTTATAGTGAAGGGAACTATGCCCTAATCAAAATATGTTATTATACATTCTAGAACTAATTCCTGTTCTCTTATATCAGTGATACTAAAGGATTTTCTACTGAATTGGCTTTCCTATTGTCAGGAATGGAACCTTTTATTGATTGCAGAGGAGAAAATTATGCCTACTTACTCATAATTGCATACTTTTTATCAGAATAACTGAGATAAGACTATGATTTGGAAATGCTAAAATTAGTATAGCAAAGTGAACCAATACCCAAGTTTATACTATGCATCAAAAGACAGTCAACAAGTTTCAAGAATAGTGAGATGAGGTGGGTGAGCAAATGCAAGGGAGAAAATTAGTTGCTTCTAAGTGACAAGTGGGTGAAATCTTTACAAAATTATACTTCTCATTCAATTAAAAGCAACAGTAATTTGTGAAATTAAATAAAAAGGAGTTTAAAAAAGAAACCTTGCTTTGTTTGTATTAAATGAATTTATTTTTATAAATTAAAATGTCTATTAAAATGTCACTTGTTTCTATCCTAGGATGCAAGGGAGTCTTTTTGAGTTGGATACAAAGCAAAAAGAATGTGTGAATATATTCACTCTGCTTTCATAACAGATCAGTTACATAGAAAGTGTTATAGAAAAAAATTTCCCAACTTACCACCAAAAATTAATAACAATTTTTGAGATTCATTGGAATAAAGAAAATAAGTAATGTTTTGAAATTACATATTTATAAAAAAGTTTTTAGATAGTTAAATGGGATATAACATCTTTTTTTTTTTTTTTTTTTTTGGTGGGACCCTCGCTGGTGGCCGGGGATTGAACTGGTGGGGCAGAGGCTGCGAGCAGCCTCGCAACCTAGAGCTCAACCGCTGTGCCACAAGGGGAGGCCCGGGATATAATTTCTTTTAATAGATTAATTTCTTTTAATAGAAATTAATCTAAAATTACAGATTTTAATCTGAAACTAAATACTGTTTAGGTATAAAGTATGAAAGAACTGAGGAGATGTGTTATTTTGGTTTGCTTGAATTTATAATTGCCTTTTATAATTTTCAGATGGGATTCTAAAAGCTATTAATTTGCAATCATCTTCATCATTTTAAATTTGATTTCCATCCAATAATAGAAATGGCACTAGAACTTTGGTGGTTAGTACATATACAGAGGTATGAGCTATACTTCTGAAAATTATATAGTATTATAAATCAAAAGCAAATCAATAAAATTTTATCAAGAAAAATTTGATTTCAGATGAAATTGTAGCCTATAGTAAAAATTATTTGATTTCCTTGTTTTCCCATTAAAGGGAGCTTATTAATGACTTTTATTTTACTTACCTAAATCAGGCTTTAGGTCAGTAGGCAAGCTTAACTTCCTTGACATCTTTGCTGAAAAATAAAATGCATTTTTAAGTTTTTGCTCATACTTATCAAGATAGAAGCGAAAACTTTCATTATTAAATTTGGATGTTAACAATGAAAATATGGGGTCCTCCCTGATGGTGCAAGGAGTTAAGACACAACCTATGAAGCTATCCGCAGCCACTACAGCACTAGTTCGATCTCCAGCCAGGAAGCTACCCACATGGTGCAGCAGACCTCTCCTGACTCGCCCACTGCTTCTCTCAGCAGTGTACTTTAGTACATCTGCCTGTTCTGCTCCCCACTCTGTCTCTGGTGAATCCTCTCACCCCCCCTACACCTCTGGCCTGTACCTCAGTTCTTGTATAAATCAATCTTTAAAAAAATGAAAATATGACTGATAATGTTATTGGAGGACAGTAAATATTATTTTCAATTTTTTAAAATGTTTGTACTTACTTAGTGTATTGTGTGTGTTTTTGAAGTTCTTCAAGAAAGGCTTTTAAACTGTTAAGTATTTCTTAGATTCACAGGAAAGGTTTGGGCTTTCTAAGAAAAGCGGTCACTTCTCAAAGGAAGATATTGCACGGAAGGACAGTAGAGACTTAAGACTTAGTCTTGGTAGTGATGCAGTACAATCTTACAGTTCCTCGTTTTCATATCTATTTGGCTTATCTTTTAAAGTAAATACACAGGACAAACCTAGATCTACAATCAAATTAAAGTACCTGGTTACATCATAAAAATACTTGGCTCAAACATTTCTTGATATAAATTAACATCTCTACATTTTGGTAAAAAAAAATAAAACCTTCAAAGTTATGCTGATTCTAAAACTACAGTATTTAACAAAAATGCAAAGTATAGGATTTTTCAATTTCTATTTATTATTACAGTATTTTTAAAAGTATACATATTAACTTATTGGAATTCACTTTCCATCCTCAAAATTAGTTATTGCCTTAATTGAGAAAGTGATTTAAAGTCGAGTTGTTTAACTATAGTGTTAGTGGTATGCATGCGTAAAAGAATAGAACTTCCTTCAGGAAATTCTGAAAAACATTTGTTAATCAAAGAATGTGTGTATCAGGTTAAACTTTGAACTGTTAGTAGATATTTAAAGCACAGACCCTGCTAGTCCATAAGGGCGCTGGATAATCAAAGAGAAATCCAGTCATAGTAACATAACTTCCATATCTAAAAAAATGACAAATTCAGTGTTAGGAAAAAAGGCATTAAAGCAAATTAGTTGGCGAGGAATATGAAAAAATCAAGTTTTCACTTCTAAGCTTCATTAATCTAAGAAGCATCTTTTAAAAAAAACCTAAAAACCATCTATAGTGATGTAAACCAATGTTACCTCAATAAAAGTGATACAACTTCAAGCTTCAAATATGAGAAAAGTTGTATATTTGAACATTGTTTAAAAAAAAAGAATCTAATGTAAGAATCTGTCTCATTCCATTTTCATGCAGACTTAATCTCATTTAAAAGATAAAAAGTAATGCAGAACCAAAGTAGTCGAATGAAATTTGACTGATCTCATATACATGGTTGCTGTTGTATTTGATATCTAATTAACCTTAAAATTAGAAGATTCTATACCCCCCAAACCATCCTCTAAAATGCAATAGTAAGCACCTTTGAAAGAATTCAGAGGATTTCACCAAACTATTACAGATGCAATGTACACAGACTGACAAATAATATTTAAACAATGTACATGCTAGGTGAAGTAGAAAATCATTCTGGTGCATTCTAAAGGCACTCTTTCAGAGTCAGATGATTTGGACACCTCTCTAGGATCCCACTAGTCTGATCTGATCAAGTTATTCTAAGACTTTAGGCCCAGTGCTTCTCAAACTTGAATATATACAAATCACCTGGGAGGTCTTGTTAAAATGCATATTCCAACTCTGTGTTCCTGAACTGGAGTCTGAGAGCCTGCACTTCTAACAAGCTCCCAGGAGATACTGATGCTGCAGGTTGTGGATCACACTTTGCACAGCAAGTTCTCTAGACTAAAAGCAACTTCAGTGTAGGAACTAAGACTAAGTCATCAAACTCAGTATGTATACACAGGAAGTACATAAATATTTTTGTGACCAAGTTTCTATTCTAGATTGATTAAATCTGCATATGAATCCACTTAAACTACTAAGTGTGCAACCTTAGGAAAATCACTTCGCCTCTCCAAAGAGCAAATTACCTCACGTGTAAAAGGAGTCTAGATAATAAGGCCAGTTGCGAAGACTAAATAAGATGAGGTAAGCAAAGTACTGAGCATAATACTAAACATAAAGTATGGCTTTGAAAAATGTTAATTATAATTTATGTTAATAGTAAATGACAAGTGTAAACAAATGCAATATGAAATTTATCAACTGGAAGCTATAAAATGTTATTAATATTTATAACTAGCCCACTGTTCTATTCTAATTCTAGCATATTCCAAGTAGGTAAAACAAGAAAATGGAAAAAATCTTCAGGGCAAAAGTACATGATGGAATGCACACTTTAAATTTAAACTCTTAAAGATCATTTCTAAAACTAAATTCAATATATAACTAAACATAAAAATAGAAATATCCTCAATGATTTAAAAGACACATCAAGCTTATCACTCATTAATGTGTCTTAAGATAGCCACTAGAGGGGCCTCCCAGGTGGCACAAGGGTTAAGCACAGCATTGTGAAGCTATCTGCAGCCTCTGCAGCATGCGTTTCATCCCTGGCTGGCCAGGGAGCTGCCCACATGGCACAGCAGACCTCTCCTGTCTCACCCGCTGCTTCCATCAGCAGTGTATTTCAGTCAGTCTGCCTGTTCTATTCCCTACTCTGTCTGTGGTGAATACTCTCACCCCTCACACCTCTGGCCTGTATCCCAATTCTTAAAAAAAAGATAGCTACTAGAAATTTCTTTATATAACTTCTCAAATATTTAAAAATTTAACTTATCCTCCCATAATTTTTTTTCTATTACTAACTTTCCTTATCATATAGAAAACTAAATACAATGAACCAGCTTTCAAGTGATTTTTTTTAGTTTGTCTAATTTTGCCATTTTATCATAACACTGAAGGTTGAAATTACACACAAGCCACTAGATTTTCTAAAACAGTGCCTTAATTTAAATATCACAAAATGATTTCATTATGGAGTCTATTATTTCTGCTTGAAACACTTTGTAACTGGAAACCCACACCCCACCACCAACTCAATATTCAAAGGGTAGACATTTCAGTCACATTACTGTTACACTTGGATATATTTTTAAGCAACCTCCTTGATTATAGATCTTGAAATGTGTGAAGATTAACTTTTGTTATTTTGTATAAATTATAGCTATCAATATAAAAAATACAAAAACTAAGAGTTTTGATAAGTAGAGCAAAATTTTTCTTACAAGTAGATATAAGGACTGGGACAGAGGAACAATTAACTACCTATTAAATATTTATTGGGCAAATGTCCTTCCTCCCATATATGTGCATTTTCCCTTTAATTTTTTAATTATGTGCTCTTTACAGGAAATTAGGATAATATGGAGAAAAAATAAGATCATTAAAAATAACCTAATCAAGAGACAACATATTTGCATATTTCCTGCCAGTCATATTTTTAAAGGCCATTTTTATTTATATAGTTGAGAGTAATAATAATCAAATCTGCATAGTGCTTTTCTCCCACTATTACATTTTCTCTTATCAACTATTACTACATTTTAATGGGTACACATTTATTTACATGAAGTTATTGTTTTCCAACTTTCATACACACACATATCAATATAAGTATCTGCATACATATTGCCAGTACAAGGTCTTCTAAAGTCAAACTTCAGAAGACAGATAAAAAATACTGTCTTCAGGTTTCATTTCCTTTTCCTTTGTAGCCTCCATCTAGGGATGCTAAATCCACTCAGCAAGTTTAGCCTTTCATTAATTTAACTTTTTAGTAGTAGAATTTATATTTCACTCATTATAAAATTTCTATTTTCTTTAATATTCTCCATTTGTACACTCATGATGATAATCTTTTCTCTTTAGTATTTGAATACATTATAGCAGCTGCTTAAAAGTCATTGGTTGCTAATTTCAATAACTGTCAACTTCCGGTCTGTTTCTGTTAATTTTATTCTTATTTTGCATTACACTTTCTCACTTTTTATGTTGAATATTTTAGACTCTGATTAAATGCTGGTGTTGTCGATAATATGTTGAATGGAGTCTGGATTATAGCAAAGTTATATTATTAACCTTAATAAGATTGTTTTGTTCTGCCAATTAGGTGCATCCTTTTGATTTTATCCATTAGCATGGTTCTAGTTAGTTTGAACTTAGTGCTAAGGTATGGCTTTTAAACTAAGACATGATCCTTACTCTTGATTAATTGCTTTTTTGGGATAGCAATAGAATGACCAATGTGAGTACCAATGTCTATACCAGCAACATATTCTAGGGTTGCAGGCTGCTGGCATCATGCTCAGCTCTCAGCCTTGCAATACATGATAACTATTAGGTCTTGTGGAATCTTGCTCAGTTAATAGACAACCCAACCCTACTGGAAGGAACTGGGTTGAATCCCAGTCTTCAAAGAATTCCCTTTGAGCAGTTCCCTCCTCTCTAGCACCCTGCCCCACAAATTCCAGTCACTCTAGCACTCCAGTCTTTGCCTCCTTAGGTTAATGAGAACACTGGGGTTCTACCCTTCCTTCACTGAACAGTAAAGTATTCTCTGGCAGAAGCTGGGGAAGTTGTAGTGTCCATCCTTTCCCTTTTTCTCAAAGATGACAGTCCTGGACTGCCAGTTGCTCAGGGACTAGAAAGAGGAGTCTCATATATCTGGACTAGTTTTACAGTTTTCCTCTGTGGGAAGCTAAGCCCCAAATCTAAGGTCTAAAATTGAAATTTAAACTGCATAGATTCATTTATGTGTGACTACTTCAGGGGAATATACTTGTTTTTGAGTTTTGTTTAGTCAATACTCTTGACAAGCAGCCCACAAGTGGCAGATCCATTTCTGGAGTCTATCTAGTCAAGCTGCCTAGCTTACAGCTTGTACTTTGATAGGTAAGGAAGCAGTTGCAGACATTATCTGATGATTTTCTGATACTTATAGATTCACTTCTGATGAACTTGCCAACTCAATTATCTTGTCAGCTGATTTCACTGTACATAGAAAGATTCTTCTCTTGCTTTGAAGTTACTCAGTTGCATTGAGACTTTCAAATCAAATCATATTACTTGAATGAGTTCTCAGAAGACAAATTGTCTGCTTTTCTCTTCTTTAACTGTATGTTCTTCAACTCTTGCCCCCTGCCTTCTGTATCTTCCCCACTTGAAAATCCTTTATCACCGGAGAGTATAAACTAGTTTTCTTGTTCTATCCTAGCCACACAGCAGAAATGGGAATGATAGTAAAGAAGTTTCTTCAATCAGAGGAGAACTGGTTTCAAAGGAACATCTCGGCAGGCTGTAAATCTCTCTTCTTATAAATCTGAGTGAGGGCATCACACTGGTGGGCTGAGTAAGCAGTACAGAGCTGCATCTGCTTAGTAGCAGTAATGAGGCTACTGCATCTGATCACAATAATCATGTCTGCAACAGCCATTTTAATAACAAGGAATTATGTGGCATGTTCAGAAGAAGCAAATCTCAAGGTGACAAGAGGCTCAGACCACGATACCATAAACACTTTGACAAAGTGGATACTTTTTAATTCTTTACAACTGAAGATATCTTTGAAGAATTTCTTAATTATTGAGGTTCTTATTGCTTCTTTGAAATTAAATGATTTGCATTTTTTTTTTACCATGTTCCCATCTTTTTGTTTTTCCTAAGGAAGGTTTGTTCAAAGAAAGAAAAACAGAAGCGTAATTTTTGCTTTTTAGAATATGACTTTTATAACAGCATGTCAATAATAAAAAAGGACTTATTATGACAGTATGAAGATGTCAAAAAAATCAAACTATCTTTGTTTATACTGAGAGGTTTAATAATTAGCATAAAGTGACTATTTCTTTTCTCATCATATGCAGAAATGCAATGCCCCTGTTTATTAGGATAATGTTGAAATGTATGCCTATTAAAACAATCAGAATAGTAAAAAGACAAAATCAGCTTATAGGTGATCTCAAGGGAGGGGAAACATGGGACCAAGAAATAAAATCTCTATAACACATCATAACAGTCCCTAGAATTAATATTAATGTCAATTTCCCATGCTAGAATGCAAATTCCATGAGTTTGGAAGAAAATTTATCTTGCAAAATATTGCATTTATATTTGTGTCTAGCATTTACCATATGTTCCGTAACTGTGGCAATGAATGCATAAATGAATTTCTTCACAAATGAAACAGAGCAAATTAAATACAGAACTGTTAACAGAAAATGAAGACTTTTGGAAATACTCACAGAACACATATCCATTACTTGAAATGGAGGAAATCCTTAAAGAGAACCTGGTATTTTTTTAGAGAAATGGTCTTTTAAGAGGAGATTTAAGTTAAAATGAGGTCAGCAGGGTGGGCCTTAATCCACTCTGATTGGCCTCATAAGAGAGGAAATCTGGACAGATAGAAGGATGTATACAACAGGCACAGTGAGTGCACAGGGTGAGTGTAGCACTTGCAAGCCAAGGAGAGAGGCGTCTGGCAACACCTTGATTTTGGAGCTTTGGTCTCCAGAACCATTCAAGAGAAAAAAAATTTCTGTTGTATAATTTGCCCAATCTGGAAGCCTTAGCAAGTGAGCACAAGTGATGGCAGAACATAAACTGCTGCATTTCTAGCTCTGCTCTAACAACAGCTGACAAAGAAGCTTTGGTAATTTAACTTCAGACAGACTAATCTTATGTTAGAAAGGCAAAGAACAACTTATTTCTAGAAAGATTATTGCCATCCTTCTAATATAAGAAATTACAATTCTGGGCCTCCCCGGTGGCGCAGCAGTTGAGCACTGGGTTGCAAAGCTGCCTGCAGCCTCGGCAGCGCCGGTTCAATCCCCGGCCGCTGGGCGAAGGTCCCACATGGCGTGCAGACCTCTCCTGCCGCCCGCTGCTCCCCTCAGCAGTGTACTTCGTCAGTCTGCCTGTTCTGCTCTTCGCTCTGGCTCTGGTGAATTCTCTCACCCTCCTGCACTTCTGACTGTACCCAGTGCTTGTATAAATAAAATAAATCTTAAAAAAAAAAAAAGAAATTACAATTCTGTAGAGAGGTAAGTGTACACATGGAAAGTACTGTGATACATAACAAACAGACTTTGCTGGGAAGAATTTATTATGAAACTTGACAGAAAATACATTCAGAAATCGAAACAAGAACGTGAAAATGCAATATGCTATACACTTCAGATTCGAGTCATGCTGAAAAACAAAGGATTCATCAGAGGAAATCAGACTTCTATGATGGTTTTAAAGTACTTAACTAGGGAATTTAGTTCCTGATCAATTAAGGGTAATAAATTCTCAAAATAGAAAATTCTGAAAATACCTGTAAAAATGGCATTATTGAACACTTGACTCATCTTTATTTTCATGACAGGCTTCTATTCTTTAACTATAGTATGGACTAAATACAAAGATGAACTACAATATACATTACAACTACATTTTGGGTTGAATATTGGGGAATATCAGTACTATCTTCAGTATTAAAATGAATTAGAATAATTTTGTAACGCAGAATTTTAATTAGACACCTACCTTTTCATTCACATTAACTCCTAATGGGCCTCTGAGAACTTATTTTTCAATTTATATATAGAAAAGAATTGGAGATATATCACAAGAAAAAGAGGTCACCAAACATGAGCACTAACACACATGGTGGAAATACAGCTGTTTAGAGAGCTGCTTTACAATAGTGTGAGCTAATGAGCTAGTGATTTAGAATATAACGACACAGATAGAGTAAGTTGTGCTAGAACATTTTCATCTAAAAAAAGAAATCACTGGAACTCCTATAGTAAAAGGGGATGAATGAGAAAAGCACCTGGACTAACGAACATTACCTTAATTTATATTGACTTCAAAAAGTACTTCAGTTTTTGCCAAGAAAGAAAATCAATCATTATACCCAAGTAAACAGTAACTCAGAATTTAAAGGATAAAAGAGTCCTGCAGGTATAACACCCCCTCTATGAACAAATATCAAATGAGAAATATTTAGTATACTGTGTAGAACTGAGGAGGGACCCTTGAAACTAAGCTGTATTTCCAGCTTGGCCCAGCACTCATTCGATCTGTTTTTATTTTGTAGTATCAATCCCCACCCCCCTCCTCCAAGTGCCCCTCCCAGCTTATGTCATCAATTGGGTAATCATTCTTTTTTGTATAAAAATTAATAGTCAAAATAGGACAGAGGCAGGGTTATAACTACTTTATCCAGCTAGAAATCTAATTTCAGCATGAAAAAGAATTATAATGAAACAAAACAACCTTTAGGAAAGATGAATCATATAGTTTAAAAATCTACTGAACAGTGCCAGTATGTGAACCATAGCTTATTAATAAGGATATCATGACAAATTTCACTAATATTTTCTTAAAATATTAGGGTTGTTTCTTATACAACCCTAAAATGACAAAAAGCCTTACAGAATTTTGTACTTTCAAAGTTTTACAAAATAGAAATAGTGAGCAAATAAAACATTAATAACCAATCTTATTTTCTAAGTAATTTATAGAAACTGCTAACATTAAGTAAGTTTGCAGATTTTGGAAATACTGGTCATGAAGGTTTTACTAAAAAAAATTAATCATATGAACAGGAAAAACAAATCACTATGTATTACATGCATATAGCTTTCTTTAGGGATTATGTTAGATTTTTGCTGTTAAACACACAAGACTACGTTTCGTCTTTTTTATGCGACTGTTCTTATGCACTAAGAACAAGGAAGTTACTTTTAGTACCATTTATTTGAGTTACTTGTAAATCAGGAAATAACAGTCAATTTTCTTACAAGGTAATACAAGACAATGTTGAATAAGACAAACTGGAGTTGGATTACTTGACTATGAACACTAGTGCTGTTATGTGCTAGCTATATAACCATAACTTACTCTGTTTCCTCACCCGTTACATAGGAAAATAATAGTAAATTGATCACTGAAGTTACTAAATCAATTCAATGAGAAAAATTATTTACAAAGGACCAGCACAGCGCCAGGATATTGTAATTGCTAGTTACATTAAAAAAAAAATTTTGCATTGTCTCAGCTATCTCAGCCGTACTATTGGACATTTAAAAAACAAGGAAGGGGCCTCCCAGGTGGCGCAGCAGTTGAGCATCGGGTTGCGAAGCTGCCTGCAGCCTCTGCAGCGCTGGTTTGATCCCCAGCTGCTCCCCAGCCACCGGAGGAGGGTCCCACATGGCGCAGACCTCTCCTGCCACCCGCCCCGCTGTGGCTCTGGTGAATTCTCTCACCCTCCCAGGCTTCTGACTGTACCCAGTGCTTGTATAAATAAATAAATAAATCTTTAAAAAAAAAAAAAAAACAACCAAAAACAAGGAGGGGGTTGATTTTTCATACCTGGGCTAGAGTATTAAAATGTGAATGGTGACTTGCACTGTTTCTTCTCCCTAATGTGACACCGCAGCATTAATTTTCAAACAACAGGTAAAATTTAGGAACAAAGTTTCGGAACTAAGGGAGCTGGCCTTCCACACAAGCGGCTCTTTTACCAGAGTCAATGTTGGCTTAATTATTATCCACACAAGTGGTTCTTTTACCAGAGTCAATGTTGGCTTAATTATTATTATTGTTTTTTTTTTAAGATTTATTTTGTTTATTTATGCATACAAGAACTGGGTGTAGGCCAGAGATGTGGGGGTTGAGAGGATTCACCAGCGACAGAGTGGGGAGCGGATACACTGAAATACACTGCTGAGGGGAGCTGCAGGCGAGGCAGGAGAGGTCTGCTGCACCATGTGGGTAGTTCATTGGCTGGGGTATGCCCAATAGCTGGTGATAGCTTGACAGTACTGAGACTTTAATCCCTGTGCCACCAGGGAGGCCCTTGGCTAAATTCTTATACCTTCCTTTCTTAGGCCTCTGTACAAGGAAGTAAAACTGAAGTTATAAATCTTGATAGATTGAACAGAAAGAATTGATACTTTCATGAGGTTCGGGAGAAGCATAGCACTGATGAAAGGAAACATCGTAACTTAAAATGTCAAACAATCCCAGCACACTTGACGCCATAAGTGTCAAATGGAAAATGCCAGTTTTAACAGGCCTTCAGGATTTCTACAATTTTTTTCCCAATGTTTCAATGACATTTTATGTTTTTCAATAGCATACGTTATGCTAAGTTTTACTACAAAACTAGATACTAAAATAGGGAGATAAATTGATGTGTTTTTTATTAAACTGAAAAAACTTTACAGTTTCACATAGGGCTGCCTCCACTGAGTCAAGAAAAATTGAGACATGAACTTTCCCAATTACATATCCTGAGATAGATTTGGGAATAAAAATTATTATAAGGGAAATGAAAGTAAAAAATATAATGAGATTTCATCTCAACTGGTGAGAATGGTTATTATATAAAACAGCAAGTGTTGGTGAGGCTGTGGAGAAAAAGGAACCCTTGTACACTGCTGGTGGGAATGTACTTTTGTTCAGTCACTATGGAAAACAGTATGAAGGTTCCTCAAAAAATTAAAAATAGAACTGCTATATGATGCAGTAACCACACTTCTGGGCATGTAAGTGAAAAATATGAAAACACTAATTCAAAAAAATATATGCACTCCAATGTTCACTGCAGCGCAATTTAAACTCACCAAGACACAGTAACAACCTAAGTGCCCAACAGCAGATGAGAGGAAGAAAAGATGTGGTTTATACACACAGTGGAATACAACTCAGCTATGAGACAAGAGGAAATCTTGCCATTTGCAAAACATGTGAAACAAGTGAGAAGGAAGAATATTATCACTGTATGATTTCACTCATTGCGGAATATAAAGAAACAAAGCAAACGAACAAACAAAACAAAAACAAATCCCAATACCTTCACAATGGAATGGTAGTTACTGGGACTGGGGGAAGGGTTATGGGGGCTGGCAAAGGTAAAGGGCACAGAGTGACTGGTGGAGAATGGTGACTGGACATTTGGTAGGGGGTGTGGTGTGATTTACACAGTCGTTGAGGTACACCTGAAACCTATTCAGTATTGTAAACTCAACTGTAAATGTAGTAAACTAAAAACTACAAGAAGTGACACACTAACAGATACCAACCAAAACCAAACAACATTATACACAAAACAGAATTATCCTTTCAACAACATTCTCACTCATAGTAAATCTGTTAACTGAAGTCTTTTAAATATTCAAGTTCAGATATATTTCGTGTATATTCTATTCAAAACACTGAAAAATATGGGAAGCTAGTCAATGCATTTAACAAAGTCAATAAAATTCAGAATGAAAAAATCAATCAGAGAAATAATTCAAAAAATTTAATTATATATAAAGTCCTTTCCATGGAAGGTAAAAACCCTAGCTAATTACATTTTAAAAGTTCTATGTCAAATTATAGGTATAAAAGTCCCTTTAATGCTTCACATTCTATAGTAGAAGAATAAAGTATTATTAAGATAAAATAAATTACAAAAGAAATTTGTTGAAAAACTATTATGTAAAAGTACTAGTACATAATTAAGGTGATTTAACCATTACCAGCTGAATCACTAAACACCCCACAATTACAAAGAGGCAAATAATTGATTCTCTTTAAAGGAGGAGAGCCCTTAGCCCAAGGGAAAAAAAAAAAAAAACTTATTTAAAAAAAAGACAAGAAATGCTTATAACAGTCAGCCAATGTTAATATGACTAAACAGGGTTCAATTTACAACATGAAGACAATATGGGTGTTACTTCTAAGAAACTTAACTTTACTATATATTAAGCTTAGTTGAGAAAAGGAAAAAAAAATTGAAAATTCCAGCCTTCTATAGTTCATCTAATATATACAAGTCAAGGAATGTGTGGCAGTAAATTTTGGAAAATTAGTAATAACTGCATAACAAAAAGTATGGATTTAAATTAAAGAATACATTTATTCTTTAAGTAAAATGGTATTTTTTAAGTCTTGAAAAATCTTCAGAGAACATTGAGGTGTTTATGACCAAAAACCCGAATTCAGTTATATTCCCAATTACATATTTTGTCTCCCAGGCTTAAAAGTTCGAGAACCTTGGGCTGAGTAATTCATTAAAAAAAAAAATACTCATAATAACAATCAAGAGGATTGATAGAAAATATTTTTATCACTCATTTTTATTGGAAGGAGAGTTGTATGAAAGTTCCATAAGTCAAGGGCAGTACAGATTATACACTAAAAGAGACAGTCTCATATGAAACCATTTCCTTGAAATTTGTGGGCTTGAAAATATGAAGAGAGATAATAGTAAAATAAAAAAAAAAATACAAATAAAACTATAAAGAAAAATATTTAAAAATTTGGGAGTATAAAACCTATACTATTTGTGGCATAAATTGAACCCAGTTTTATTTTAAAATAAAGCAAAAATAAAAATTAGAACAATTCACACTGGAAGTCAGAGGAAGAACTGCATCCCCAATTTAACTGATTTTTAATAATTATTGCTCCAATGAATTTAGAAGAAACATAACCCGAAAGATTATTGTTTAGCATAGGAATATAAATTAATATATATGATGCAATGCATTAGATTATTTTTTGATGTTGAGTTAGCATTGCGTAAAGCAAGGATTAGAAACAAAATAGAAATTTCTATTTCCTACCTATATCACTGGCTACCATCTTGGAAAATTTTCTGCTTTTGGTCTTCACTGAAAATAATATTTTGATATAAAATGTCAAAAATCTATTCAAAGTAAACTAAATGAATTAAATATAAATAAAGAAAATACTTTAAAATAAGATACTATACCCTTTTCTATAAAATTATTCATTTTTTGTTCATCATCTGAATTGTGTGGTGATGAAGAACCTACACAAACGAAGACAACGGAAGGAACAGGCACATTGTCAGTCACAAACACAGAGTTGTCACATGGAAAAGATCAAACACAATAATCTGGTAACCTTTAAAACAAGTTTCTAGACTACTGTTCACAATGAAATCTCATATATCTCATTAACAATTCTTATAAGCAATTTTTATAAGACTAGCAATCTGTAGTATATATAAATATTAACCAATTTTTCCTTAAGTTCTAACCATTTGGCAAATTCTTTTATATGTCATAAAACAGATAAAAATACAAGTAGCATTTAATTAACTGTCTCCTAGAAAAATGAAAAGATGGTTTATCTAGAACAAGATTCCTGTATAAGCACTATACTGTGAATATACAGTATAGTACAAGTTTTATACTATACTGTAAGTTAATTGTAGAGTTAGCTTTCTTGATACGAAGTTTAAAATCATATATAAATTCTGCTCTGTACTACAGAGATCTTTAAAATACAGAGGATAATAATTACAATTTTAGATGCTTTAAATATTTATTTAGATTTAATGAGGTGATATTAAATTTTATTTTAGTTGTGACTTCTAGTAAGTTAATATCTTATAATTAAGATTTTATTTGCCCATTACCTAAATTTAAAAGTATTTCTAAATTTTCATAGTATTCCTTTAATTTTTAACACAAAAGTTTCACTATAAATGTAGTCCTTAGTATTCTAGTTGCTAACTTTTACTAGTCAAATTATCTATTTTTCATAGCACATGAGTGATAACACATCCATTAAATGTTTCATTCTCCCGAAATATAAATCATTCCCCCTCCTTTGAATTCCCACAACACTTTATCTGTACACTTCTTTTATGATGTTAACCACTCAATATATACTGTCTTAAGTTTATACATACATGACCTTTGCCACAGGACTTAACAGAAAAGTTGACTGACTCATCTTTCATCCCTTTGCATTCAGTGGAGTGCTCTGCATGTAGGAATCTCTAAGTAAATATTTGCTAAATATATAAAGCTTTTTGGCTAGAAGCAAATACCTAAAACAAGCTGAAGTAAATAAGATTTTCATGTGCTCTTTTTCTTGTTTTATCCCAATAAAATCTTAATGAATAAGGTCAAAATTTGGTTTTTCCTCTCCCACCATCAAAATCATTCTTTCTTTGACCAGATGAAAATACCCATTGAAGTCTCTTCTCAGATCAGATAAAACAGGCCACCATTGGTAGAATTTCAATTACTTCCACAATAGTCTTAAAAGCTTATGTTTTAAATACCAAGTTATTTTTGCTAAATGGCATAAATTCTTGAAAAATTCTTTATCAAAAATATCACATAAGTAATATTGAGCTCAGTAACATTTTCAGGATTAGAAATAGGTATTTTTCTTCATCATAGTTCATATTTAAAGATAATAGATAGGTTATATAGATCTTAAAATATCACTCATCCCTGGTGTTAAACAGCAACACAAATATGCAAAAATTTATCATTACTTGTTTCAATATGTTTCATATTAAAGATACCAGGATAATAACTCTAAACATGAATATAAAGTTATAAAAATGCTTAGCATTTTCAACATATAAACAAGCAACATAAGCTGTAAATATAAATAAAACCAGGATATTTATTTTTCCTCTCATGGAAAATGCCCACCACTAGCTTTCATGACTTATGTGAAAGTTTACTGAAAAGTTCCAAAGCGGTTTTTAGCAATCCTACTTGCGTATATTTAACCACATCACTATGACTAAATAAACACAGGCACTATAGACAGCTTTTTGTTTTTCCTAAAGTACATGTCAATTCCTGAACTCAACATTTATATTACAGTCTGTGTGGTCCTGGACTTTTTTCAATTTGAAATAACCTAACAAATATTTTTGTCATTTTAACATTTATAGTGTATGTGGGTGTATCTTTTTTTGGACGCAGAACAGAATAATTTCCAACATTTACTAAGATATTCAGTGAAGCAATGAGTTTTTTTAAATAAAGATTAAAAGGAAATGGCAGAAATAACTGTTAATTCAGGACGGGGCAGAACTAATTTTCTATTTCAAAGAGACTGTTGGTTTCTTTATAAACAAATGGAAAGGACAAAGTATATTAACTACCTGGATTTCCTCAGGATGATTTTTGAATACAGCTTTAATTAGCTATACTTTTGCGAACACATACCTTGATTATGGCATTTAAAAGCTTTTCAAAAAGTTTCTCTTCACTGATAACCTGTTCTACTGAGTAAACACATTGATTCTGATAAAGAGCATATGACCATTTTTTATTTGGTCCTCATCTTAGCATTTATAAAGGGGCTCATTTGAACTTCCAACCCACTTAAGCATATTTCTTCTTCCTCAAATACAAACATTGTTTTCTATTAGCTAAACTGATTTTATTAATTTATATTGTTATTACTCATTTCTCCTTGCACTGCAGAAAATATCTGAGGTTACTAATTAAATTACTATTTCCCATAGCTTTAATAGCATGCTCTCCTGGTGGCTCTTCAGACTCACTTCACACACACCCCATCCATTTTTCTTTTTTAACCATCCTAAATTAGAATTTGCTTGTGTTGATGACAATGATTAATAAATCATTCCTTTACTTTCTTATTAGAATGCTAAAAGAACTGAAGGCAAAAAGTCATAAACGTGCAAAGAGTAACACAACTGGCCTATGACAGATAGCTAAAATTACTATTAATAATTTTATTTAATAGTTAACAGTTAACTAAATGGACACATATAAAAGTACAAATAAGCTATAAGAACATAGGATCAAAAGGATAGTCTTCCACAATTTTATTCCAATTTCTATTGTAATGCTTTTAGTTTTCAGCATGACATGTTTCATGCTATTACTGTCTATTAAAGTCTGAACTGTTTTTTGGTCAAAGTAGTATTTACTAATATGCAAATGGATACAGATCTCTGGAGAATTCTTATATCTTTCAGGGTATAATAAAAACTAAATAAACTAAGAGTTTTATATTTGAAGATAAGAATTTGTGATTTATCAATGATTTCTGACCTCACAAGTTTTATTTTGCATTTCGAGCTCAGTGAGAAACAATGAAAGACCGAGTGTCATATAAAGTTTTGCATGTTACATCATACTGTCTTTTCATGTGGACCAAAGAGTGTAAAATATTTGACAACGTTGACCTGAAATTGAGTTTGTTCAATATTGAGAAGAAAAAATTTGAAGAGATTTTACTTTCATGTACTTTTTACATTTATGCATTTAGGATTAAATAAACTTATCTATAATTACCTCATTTAGTTTATTCCAAATTTCTAAGTCTATATACTTAATGAAAGCTTGGCTGACAATAAAAAGGAATATTAATTTATTTGGACTAAATCTTGTTAAAATATTTTTGATGGCCATTTAATTTAAAAGATAATATATGTTCAAATGATTCAGTCTGGGTCACAGCCTTAACACACTGACAACTGCATTCACATGGCATTAAGGGAAGGTGAGGTGCTCAGGACAACACTGTAAATAATTGAAGGAGCAGTAGCAATACTGAAAGATACTATAATTCTAAATTCCTAGTTCAGAAGTAAGTCTCTACTCTTGCGTGATGAAAAATATACTTACTTGCTCCATATTATTCATTCAAACTTTAGTCTACAAATGTTCAGATTTAAGTTGTTAATTAGTGCTCATGGCTCCTTATGTTTTATTAGTTTAATGAGTGTACATAAATATGAAATTTACAAAAACCAGAGATGCATTTAAAGAAATGATTAGTATATTATCAGGAAAATGCAATTTTCATAAGAAAAGCTTCCAGATCTAACAAAAGCTTTGAAATCTGAATGAATAAAAGTAAAATGCACTTCTCCAATATTTGCCATTCTTAATTGTTTTTGATGTAACAAAACTATTTACGGTAGGATCAAAATCTGTGTAAAGATTACCAAAATTTCGATCTACTAAAAAATAATGAATTTGGCAACCTCTTTAATTTTAAGGGGTTTCAAAAGCCACTGGAAAGTATGTTCTTCTGATCAATATATACATAAGTCATATAAAGACCTATTTTTGGACAAAAGAACTGCTTTAAGAAAGTTATAAAATTACATCAGATGTTACTTGGATCAAAAACTGCAAACAAAACTAATCTACAATTATTCTAGTTATCTAGAATCACCATTAGATTATAAGTGCTAATGATCTTTTATAACACTTAAATAGACATAACTTAAGGGTTAGAATCCCATTTTCTGCATAATGCCAGCATGCCTAAAGTGGAGATAAAATTATAGAGAACTAAACCATTTGATCTAAAATTAAGGAGAAAAATATATTTTCCATAAAAAGTATAAATATTAGAAAGTTAAGTAAATAGTTTTAGGATTCTTTAACAGGCAATAATATAATTGTAGATTTTTATCTAGCACAAACTGTATTTCTTTTCACTTAATGAGAATGCAACAAGAATAAATATATCACACAAAAATCCTTGTAGAAAAAAAAGTTCCCTGTGAATGTACTTAAAACGTTTATCTCCAGAAAGAAATACTAATATGCTATATTGGGCTTTGTAGAATTATAACTACTGATAAAATAAAAAATTACCAGAAGTAGGAGATTTGCAGCGATCCTCTGGGACAACAGTTCCTTCACTAATATCACACAAACCTGCTAAAAAACAAAACCCAAAACCAAATCAAAACACACATTTATATAAGTGCAGTTTTATCTCCTACTTAGAGTACACATTTCACTGGCATGCATTGAAAAAAAAAAAAGCAGATTAATTCAACACTTGCTAACATTGATACTCTGCTTATTAGTTTTGAGATAAGAACATAAAAGCATATTTATATTAAAATATCTCAAACTAATACAACATTTACTAGTTAAAAAACAAATTCCAAGACAGGTAATTTGCTATCCTTCAAGAACATTAGGCATAATGTAGGACTTTGTTAAAACCAGTACCTTGAAGGAGTGTGATAGACATCTTGTTCAATCATTGGATATTCTCTTGCAGGAGAATAGCTGCAATAATTTGGTCATATTTACATCAAAGGACCCCAAAACTCAAACTGAAAGTGATTTCCCCTAGGTATGTCTCAAATATCTCTCTTATATTCTGAATAATTAAGAAATATTGTTTCTCTAAATTTGCAGTATTTAAAATAGCATACACTACTCATCTTGTAGGGTTTTATCTCTCATAAATTATACCATCACACCTTGTAAAGAGCTCTAAAAAGATACTTCTTTTCACACACACACACACACACACACACACACACACATACCCACAGATACATACATTATATAAAATCAATCTATCTTATAGGATGGCGTTAACTTCTTAGGAGAAACCATAGCAAGGTATTTTATGCTGTAGACAAGAACTGAAAGTCATGACAAATGAAAAGAGTTACTATTAATTCTTTAAAAATTAGAAATAAAAAACCACATCAATATTTAGGGCCACCTGGGCAGCAAACAGGGGCTGTGCATCTAGGCCTGAGGACTGAGGCATCACACTGACAAATGCGCACATGACCAGTATCTGCTCTCCTAGTCCTTGGGTGACAAACACGTTGTCTTCTGCAGGAACATTTCCAGAGAACACTTAGTATTTAACGGGGCTTATAAGAAATTTTCTATTTTGAGTTACATATTATTTGTCTTCAATGGGTAGGAAGTTGAGTAAAAACCAGTTATGTTTATTACTTTTTATAAACCTTTCATTAAACTAAAGGTTCTTAAAAAACCCTAGTTATTATAGTTCTAAAATGACTGATAAAATGAAAGGTTTGTAGGTAACCTCTAGGAAAATATGTGTTTATGTGAAAATCAATGTTTCCTTGAGAGAACACTGAGCTAGCCAGTCTTTACAGAGTAATGCTAATATACTCCAGTATCACAATGTGTCTAGCACTGCATAAAAATAACTAATTCTGAAATTTTAAGTCTTTAGTATTTTATCATCTGCTAATAAACACTATAAAAAAGTACTATGTAATATAATTTCCATTCTTAAAATAGCCTAGGAAGAAACATTTAGGGCATATCAGTTACCCAGCAAATCATTCTACAATTTGTATGTTAACTGTACTGATAAGTAAGATAGCTGACCTTCATCACCTGGGTACTCTTGTTATCTTTTAATTATTGCTTGTTCTATCTTACTAACTTAATGGCTTAGATTCTAGCCATTCTCTATTAATTGTCATACTTCCCAAAGAGAAATATTGAAAGTAATTGTATAACCGAAAAAAAACCTTCATTTTTAGAGCCTCCTCTTCATAACTTATGAAAGGTTCTTTCCCATAGTCTAGATACAGCTTTATGCCTCTAATAACCTTCTTTATAACTGCTGTTTCTCACGTGTTCATCACTTTCACATCACTGATTATATTTTATTTGGGGTTTAGAATTATATTCAGTACAGAAATTTCCCATTGTATCTTATTTGGGGTTTAGAATTATATTCAGCATAGAAATTTCCCTTGATGTGTCTGCCCTTCATTGAGTGAAAAGATGACATACATTATTTAGGTTTCACTTGCAGTAGAACTAGACTTTCAGCAGATAAACAGGCAGTTGAAATATTTTATCACTACTTGTCCTGTTGTAGTTTCATAATGTTTACTATGAAAACATTGTATATACTTTAGTCAACAGTTCAACTTCAATAGAACTATAAAACATTAAAGCAAACAGTAATGTTTTTCTTACAACTTCACACCTGATCTTTATGAAAATGTAGTATCCATTAATAGCAAAATTTTTTGTCCACTATTTGATCTATTAAAAAAAAAGCTGAACAATTTGAACTACACTTCAAGGACACGTTATAAAATACATACCTTAGTAGGAATATTATTTTTATATCAAAGCAACTCAAAAATTTTAGTGCCAATTGTTCCACATTTAATTTTATTTGAAATATAAAAATGTTTTAGAATTACAGTATAAATATACTTCACATGTTACACATATTTAAAAGTAACTTTCTTTTTAACAGACAATTATAAATCAGAGACATACTGCAGGGGAGGAGGAGAGAGAGGGATCAGAGGAGGAGGGAGGAGCACAGGGGACTGAGGTGATGGTACACGGGTGCACGGGTGTATTGGTGAAGGAAACTCTATGGGGACTACACCTGAGGGGGTGGGAGGAAGCAAATATTGTTTAAAAATGAACAATGATGCAAAAAATAAAAAAAAGTAAAAAAGTTAAAAAAAAGAAAAATAAAAGTAACTTTCTTTTTATTTCTATTTCAAATGAAATCCTAAATATTGTCAAATTGGGCATAATAACAATAGGTAAATCTCTTAACCTTAGGTATACCAATAGTAAAATTGGTTCTATCTTTGAATAAATGTAGGATATTTAATTGTTAGCAAATTTATGTAAACTATAATGAGGTATTAAGGGAAAAAAGCCATGAACTAATTTTAGGAGAAATAAATTTTTTAGTACAATTTTGGGTAAAATAAAGTATTTACCCATTCCTCCAAAAACTTCATTATTATCATGACAGTGTACTAACTTTCTAATACTATGTATATACTTAGATATAGAAATGTTTTCATTAATATCTTTTCAAAATAAATGAGGAAAAACTATTTCTACAGACAAAAAAATAAACATGTTATGACTTTATTGACATGGAAAAATAACTTACTTAAAAAAGTAAAAAAAGAATGACATTTTTCCACAAATTCAAAATAGAAGCCAGAAAAGCTGCACATGCAAGAAGTCACAATCAGCGCACCTCAGTGAAGCAGTGAGAAGCCAAAGAAAGAAAAGGAAACGAAGATACTAGAATGGCATGATTGGGACAACAATTTCTGAAGATATCTATCACATGACAGAATGATCACATACGATGAGAAATGGAAAAAAAAAAAAATTCAACTAGCCAGCCACGGTGAGAGTAAGGTCTATATCCCATCTCTTTCTCCTCTTCTTTCATGAGCTGTGATACAGGTAGGATGAGCTAATCACATCCTGAAAACAAGTGAAAATGAACCTCGGGGAGAATTGCAGGAGGTACAGACCAGAACTTTTCCGTGCTCCCCTGCACACTGGCATTCTGTTAATGGGTTAAGTCTGCCCAAGCCAGTGCTCCCCTCAGTCCCTGCACATGTCCTGGGGGACTGGAGCCCAGGCTGGTTGCTGGGGGAGCACTCCTTACCATACCCAGTGCCGGAGAGCCAGTGCCCTTGCCACCTGTGGTATGAAGTTTTTTTTTTTTTTATTATTATTTTTTATTCATTTTCTTTTTAAATGAGGAATACTGGTATCAACAGCTAACTATACATGTGTTCTATAACCTATTAATGTTAATACTTTTACAATTAAGATTAATTATCTGACAAACACAGAGAATGGTATAGACCATTCATAGTGTATCTGGGTTTGCACTGTATCAAGGCTATCTTGAGGACACCATATTTTCATACTATTCAAATTTACTTTTGCACCTAATTTTTTTTTTCACTCGGGAAACACAGTCTTTTGAATTAAATAGTTGGAACAATGAATTATTGTTTTCACACTATCAATTAATAAAGGGAGAAAAATTGGAAATTAACTTTCATTTTGTAATAATGTGAGACAAATTTTTCTGTTAAAACTTCACTAAAGTTTGATATTGTGACTCTTTTCCATTATTACATAAAATCCTACAATATTAAAAACAAAAAAAACTAGTAATACAAAACGAAAACTCAGTCACATGCCTTTTAGCCCATACATACATAGACTAAATCAGAAAAACAATTCACCAATTGTATTTATATTTACAGAAGAAACTGAGCAGTTATAGAAATCCTGAAGCTCAGAATAATCTTTCTTTTTACCTCCTGAAGGTTGTCGAGATTTACGTGGAGACCGGGGTTCTCTCCGGTAAGGATCATTAGAGCCATATAACTCAATAGTGCCCAGGTTGAGGAGTACAGCCTTCTGCAGGTAGTCCACTAAAGCAATGCCATTACAATTGCCAAAAACTACCCTGGGAATAAGAAAAAAGCAAGTCTTTTAGTACAAATGAATAGTTAGAGGAAAATTTACTGTAGTCTGCCAGGCTAAAGCAGAAGTATGATGAGTCTTTGAAACAAAAGATTATCCCGGATGTGGAAATACACATTATGCATGCCTTTTCATGGTAGAATAGATCTCCTGATATAGTATTTATTGACAAAGACTATAAATGAGTATCATTATATAGGAGCTGAAATTTGACCAGAGAGATACAAATCCCTCACACTAATGACATGAAGTCTATTTTTTCTGCAGCGAGATTCTGAGTCTCTCAGGGGAAGACATTCCTTTCTACTAAGGAAGTAGGGGATTATATCTTGAGGGAAGTTTTAGTAATCCCTCAGTTAGGAACAAAAGTAGAAAGCATAATCTTGGAGGTCTCACTTTTGAGTACTCAACTATGAATCAGGAACTACAAACCACGCAACTATGAATAAAGCAATGTAGCAATGTTATTCTTTTAAGATTTAATGTCAAGAATTGAAAAACAAAAGGTATAGAGGGACTATGTGAGTATTTAAAAGAAACAAAAATTAAATACTTTAGAAGACTGTAATTTATAATATAAATTATGTACTGTTAACACTATATACTTAAAGGCCTAAACTGATAAATAAATTTGTAGTAGAATACTTTATTAACTGTGACTATGTCTTTATAATTTATGCAATTTAACTTAGGAATTAGGAAAAAAAAACAACTATATAAATCTGGTTCAGCATTTACAAGTCAGTTTAGAACACAGTCTTCTGGGTTGATATTGTTAGCCCTGTATTATACTGACTATTAATAACGAATTTATTTCTAACTCTATAGCCAGGAGAGAATATACAGACTTTAAACTTTTATCTTTGTTTTTTTTTTTTTGATTTTTTTATTTTAACATTTATCATTTTTTACATTTTTTAGACAATATTTGCTTCCCTCCACCCCCTCAGATTGAGTCCCCATAGAATTTCCTTCCCCTAAACTTTTATCTTATTATTAAACAACTAATTGATCCGTAAGAGATTAACAATACATCAACAAATAGTATATACGCATATCCAGAGTAAATTATTCCAAACAGAATTGTTCCAAACAAAAATTGAATTTGGTCTGAAATTAAAGTTATATACAACTTTTTAAATGATACTATAATAAGGATTATCCTTTCTATTTTTTTTAAAGATTTATTTATTTATTTATACAAGAACTGGGGTACATTACGGCCATATGTGTGGGAGGGTGAGAGGATTCACCACCACAGTCAGAGGGGGGAACAGAACAGGCAGACTGATGAAATACACTGCTGAGGGGAGCAGCAAGCGAGACAGGAGAGGTCTGCTGCGCTATGTGGGACCCTCGCCGGCCAGCCGGTTGGGATCAAACCTGTGCTGCAGAGGTTGCAGACAGCTTCACAGTGTAGCACTCAACCGCCTGTGCCACCAGGGGAGGCCCTCCTTTCTATTTTTAAAAATAAAACAATGTATGGAATACTATGAAGACTGAGAAACACATAAATTGTACTTACAATCCATAGGAAGAATTGACTGCCAGGCTAGTTATTTGTTGTGGTGGCTCTCCACCTACCCATACCAACTGAATAACTAGTTCTGTTTGATAACCTGGAGACTGCTTAAGTGGAGAATTTTTAACTCTGTAATAAAGGAAAACATGTTATCATTTAACATTTGTCAATTGTCATTAGTCTATGCAATTATAAAATCATGCATAACTACATGAAAAAATATATATACATATACATATATATATATATATATATAATTAAGCTAGAAATACAAACTGTGAAAACCAGAATCCTATCTTCTAGAAGCACTTAATCTAGTTGGGAGACAGAATACGTACATAAATAACAAAAGTAAGAAATCATATATGTAAGTTCCAAGGAGAATGGGGGAATAGCAGGGAAGAGAGAAAGAAGTCGACTGGAAGGAAGAGGAATGGGAAAAAGGATGAAAAGAAGTGGCAGTCAAGGAATTAAGAAGAGGGAAAAATATAAGAAAAATTCAAGTTAGAAAAGTAGACTTGAAACTTGAAAATATGGTGATCAAATAAATACTGGCTAAAAACAAAAGTGAGTTTATTTTTGTGTGCGACCACTTTTACCATTAAAAAACCACTGACCTTGAGTGGATTTTTTTTTTTTTTTTTGCAAAGAATCTTTCCTCCATAATTGCTCAATAGTGCTAAAAAAATACTGCATTTGCAAAACATTCAAACAAAATAAGAAGAAACCCACATTGAAAGACTAAAATCTAGGGTGATTGTTGGGTCTTCAAGTCAACTGCTCATGAACAGTTAAATGTATTCTCACACCTCACTTAAACTGAGTAAAACTTGAACATATTCTAAGCATGTTAGGGAAGTTAGAAGGGTTTCATGAGAGAGTACTTTCTAAGATATCAAGTTACTGCACAGTATAGCACTTGCAATACTTGTATCAGTAAACTTTAAGAGGATCTGGAACATAACTTTTTTTAAAAAAGTGTAAGCAACTTATTTGTGTGCATGACTACTTTTATTGTGAAAAAATAAACCATTGTGTCTTTTAGGTGAGAATATATTTGATTACACAGAGTCTCTAATAACTGGTTCTTATAAAACATAAAAAGCCTTTTTACATCATCAATTCTTTAGGCTTCTGCCTTAGGGTGACAGTATATGAGGAAGGCAGCAGAAGGCTCCTCGATGTCAAATCTCTTGACACCAAATTTGGTATACGAACCCTTTAAATCATTTTGTTGGTACTGCTAGTGAGGGCTATGACGCCTGAGCTTTTGCTGACACATCTGCTAGACTAACTGCAGGTGAGGAAAGAATCAGCATGTTGTCTGCATTCAGGGTGACCATGAGTCAGAGGGTGTTCTTGTATGAACTGAGTATAGTCACTTCTTCTTGTACAGGGTCTGCAGGGTGATACACTCAGAACCTTACTCTGGTGGGACAGAAGTTTACAGTGTTTTCTCATGAAAACACCTACTTATCAGGTGCAGTTGGCAGTTGTTCCTCTCAAGAGGCATAAATAAAGACCAAGTAACATTTCATCTATACCCAGAGACAGCCTGTGTTGACAAAGGCTGAAGGCTGTGCTATTTTCTGTCCGCCCTCCTTCTGGCATACTTAATGTGCATTTAAGATTTAGTTTCTCAAGAGGAGAAACAGGCATTCAGGGATAATTTTAGAAGGGCATATATGAGCATACTTAAGACTTAAGTGACAAAGAACAGAAAACTTACGATATTCTTAGTTATTGTGAAAAAAAAAAACCTTAAGCAAAAATAAGTCAGCTAAATCTGCTACAATCCCCAATTGGTCAAAAAAAAAAAAAAAGAAAGAAAGAAATAGAAACCAGATCAAAAAAAGACTGTTAGATTTTAAAAATAAAACATGGGGAATGGTGGGTGTTATGTTTTATGTCTATAATGGTTACATGCAAGTTATTTTAATATCTTGAACACATGTAAATTAATTTGTACTTTTTTTAAGCTAAGGGGTTAATGAACCTTTGTGAAAATCTCTGTAATTTGTACGAATGTATTCTAAATGTCAAAATGTTTGGTGGCTCCATAGTTTCAAAAATGTGTATGTCTCGGTGTTTGGACAAATACCTTAGAAAGTACAACTATTATGATTAATAACATAAAATGCTATTTGTAAAGGGGTAAGTAAAATAGCTGCTTGAAAAATGTCTCTTTGAAACAATTATGTAAAAAGGGATTTTGCAGGAAAAACAAAATCTCAGTATTATTTATCTTAACGTCAATTTGGCTTATACCTGACTTTTCAAAAATTGGCTTTTGGGACTGTGAATTAAAACATTGTGAAGGTAATAAATAACTGCACTTACCTGAACACTATTCAAAAGGCAAAAAAAAAATAAGGTGTAATTCACACTGTCTGTGATTAAAAAAAAAAAAGTGACTAGGAACATGTGGATTTTAGACAAAAATCTCAAAAACCTGTTACCAAAATAAACTTCAGAGACAAATTGTACTTTATATGCTTTAAACTTAAATTTCACCAAAATCTGGAAAAATACATATTGAAATCACAAGAAAATGCATTGGAAATTCTGCAAATTTCTTTTAAAGTAGTACTGAATAAGTAACAACAGTGAAGAATGTATCGTTCTGTATTTCCAAGTCTTATTCTCGCTGGATGTGTACAGAACTGGAGCAACTGAGTGTTGTGGTGCCTGTACATAAGAGAATGGCAAAGGCAGAGACAGAAGACACAGGGGAGGGAAAGAGTAGAAACTCGAGACCTTCTGAGAAATATAACTGCTTATTCTTTTTTCTTTCTTTTTTTTTTTTTGGTGGGACCCTTGCCGGCAGCCGGGGGAATGAACCGGCGCTGCAGAGGCTAAGAGCAGCCTCGTCGCAGCCCAGCGCTCAACCGCTGCGCCACCAGGGGAGGCCCTGTAACTGCTTATTCTTAAGGGCTATATTTGCTTAGATCAAATCACAGTTTCTCATCCGTAGCACCACTGACATTTTGAACTTTGTTGTGGGATGCACCCCGAGCAATTCAGGACATTTAGCTTCATCCCTGGCCTCTACACACCAGGAGCCCAATGTGACAACTATTGTAAAATGTCTCTAGGTACTGCGTCCTGAGGAACCAATCATCCCTGTTTGAAGAAATACTGACAAAGAACACACAATTTTAAATTTATACAAACATATAAAGAAGATTTTTATCCTGTATATTCTTAAATGATTGTGATATTAAAAAATGGTCTGCCTTATCTTTTAAGTAAATGCACTTTTGATTATACAAACATTCTCCATAGCAATTGTCAAACTACCATTAAAAGTGATTTTAGCAGACCTAAAGCAAAACAATAAAACTGCTACTTTTAGCAAATGACAATTCTCTTACCACACTTCCTCCCTCTCTGTTGAACCTATGTCTGACTTTTGCCCTCAACTGTTCTTTTGAATCTCTGACATTTTCCAAAACTTTTCAGCCTTTAACTGATATCTCTATAAATGTAATTAACACCTTTAATCAGAGTCTTCATGAAATTTTTTAACAATTTAAGTCTTTACTCACAGATATTTCATTTCTCTGCCACAAATAAAGCTTATACCCTTACTACTCAATAAAACAAACTGAACTGAAAAGATAAACCTTATTTTGTATAAAAGCAAGATATATTCAAATTTGCGATGCTACAAAAAAGTTACTTAAATAATGATATTGTGATGCCAGAGAAGATTCACACACACACAAAGAGATACTTTCTAAAATGGAAAAAAAATTCAGAGTAGTAGAAAGCAGTCTAAATACAAATTTTATGTACATATAAATCAAGACTTAAAATATTGGTGGATTTAGCTATAAAAAGATGAAAAAATCAAGCTGGTCTACCAATATGTGTGGAGATCAAACCTTAGTATTTTAAGGATAAAATATTGGAAAGCAGTTATATTCTCCCCATAATGCCACAGAAAATGAGATGGGCAACCACAATAAGACACAGAAAGATATGTTCTTATACCATTTCAATCTGTCAAAATGGAAAATGTTGCTGCAGTTTTATTAATATTTACTATTTATATCTAAATTGAAAGATAATAACCAAAACATCCATATTTTTAATAACTCACTTTAAACAAGGGACATTATCACGAAGCCCATCAGATGAACTGCTACTGGTAGATGGATGAGACTGAGGAGGAATAGGCTGAGGATTGGCACCTCCTACTGGTGTGGGCAAAGGTGGTGCCTGTTCGCCCTCTGGGGATTCCACATCATTTATCTCGTATAATAATCGAACTTCAAGCATCTGTTGTAAAAATAAGACAGTTTACCTACTCCTAATAATTATCACTCATTTTACTATAGTTTCTATACAAATATATTTCAATGGAAAGGACATTTTTTTTAAAGATTTATTTATTTATTCATACAAGCACTGGGTATAGTCAGAAGTGTGGGAGGGTGAGAGAATTCACCAGAGCCAGAGCAGGAGGCAGAACAGGCAGAAGGACTGAAGTACACTGCTGAGGTGAGCAGCGGGCAGTAGGAGAGGTCTGCGCACCATGTGGGACCCTAGCCCGGTGGACGGGGATCGAACCCGCGGTGCAGAGGCTGCGGGCAGCCTCTCAACCCAGCGCTCAACCACCTCGCTACCGGGGAGGCCCAGAAAGGACATTTTTAAGGTAAACATTTAGCAAAATTTCTAATGTATTTAGCAAAGAAAATGTTTCTGACTCAGTCTGTAAAAATGTGTGCATCATTTTAGAATTTATGTTAAAAAATTAGAGTACACTCGTATTAGCTTTCCCAATAAAACATATAATGCACTTAAGGATTTAACTGTTCAGCACAAAGATATACACAATAAATTATTTTCACAAAAGGTAAATGGCAATAATACAAATACTGAGGTTTTCAAACACTCTAGACAGAACTGACAGCAAATAGCCCTCTCTTCAACATCTGACACTGAAAATAATTGAGAGGTTATTACCGGAATGACTTCTGTAATGACTTCTTGTTTGCTGAATCTATAGATAATGACATGAGCTGAAACTCCGGCTATGCACAGCATTCTGCTTTCTGGACACCAGGAGATGATCTGAATGGCATACGGATCCTCATCTACAATGTCTGTGTTCGGCCTGTCATCTTTATTTCTTGATTTTTCAAATACTTTAGATGTCTTTAGTTTATATAATACTTGCAGAGTTACTAGAAGAAACGTTAGGTATTTTAATACAAAAAGATCAAATGTAAGGTAATATTTAATCAGTCACGCAGAGAGGAAGATATCAGTATTTTGACTCATAGTTCATTACTACATCTCTCTATTGTACTTTTAGACAATATATTCATTGTTTTATTAAACAAGAGGTATTCATTGTAGTCATTAACAAAATTACAATCATGACAAATTCAGAGAACTTGAAAAAAATCAACATCAAAAGATTTTGGGAAAAATGTAAAAATATCATTCAAGAAATAACATTTTGCTTTCTAAAATGATTTTATACATATTTTCCCCCAAAAGGCACAAATATTATTGATACTTTTTACATGATGAAACAATATATCCTGAGTTACTGGATTTTCCCTGAGAGCTTGCTATGTATATTTGCAAACATTAGTCATTCTAAGCATTCTTTGCTTTTTTGTTTTATGTAACAACCATATATATTTCACAAAGACAAACTTATGTGACATCAATGAAGTATCAGATATTAAAATTATTTGAGAAATTTCTGTTGATTTGAGGCATATTCCTGCTTCTAGCTAAATTAAAAAGTGAAGGTTTGAAGTAATTTGAAGAAAGGATTTGTGTACTTCTGTTGAAAATTATACCAAATTACAATTTAGTATCCTTAAGAGCATCTTTAGTCTTTTAAAAATAGTAAACTTATACTTGATACAGTATTAAATTTATGATCTCCAAATTTCAAATTAAATGTTGATTATGCAATTATTACAAAACATGGTTGTATAAAATGGTTTTGTAATATAAAAAAACATTCAAAATACTTACTTGCAGAAGCATCCCAGAACTTAACTGACCCATCAGCATGTCTATGAAAAGCAAACAAGTTGAGAATATTATGAAGGTGAAAAAAAGAAAAACTAAACTTTTTCTTCCTTTCACTGAAATATATTGATATCTTAAAAGATAGGAAGAAAATGACAAAAAAAGGGAAAAAAATGCAGTAAATTGGCAGGCTCTTCACAAAAACTTACTTCTCATTATGTAAGAGCATAAAGGAAAGCATTATCTACACAATTAATTAATGTTCACGTAATCGTAATCATACTAGCTTATTTATTCAGTGAAAACAGACTTTTACTTACCCTGTAATAATTATTTCTGGATAACTCTGTGCACCCAAGCCCCAATTACCTCCATTGATGGGCCATTCCTGTAAGAAAAGACGAATATGATTTGTATAAATCATATACAAATTTTAGTCATACTACATGTGTGCATGTGTGTATATATGTATATATACGTACATGTGTGTCTACGTACATACGTATCACAATAATAAACAACATATTTGGCTCCAAAAAAGGATTTTCTTAATTAATTAATTAATTAATTTTTTATTTATTCATTCATTCAAGCACTGGGCACAGTCAGAAGCGCGGGAGGGTAAGAGAATTCACCAGAGACAGAGCAGAGAGCAGAACAGGCAGACTGACAAAGTACACTGTTGAAGGGAGCAGCAGGCGGCAGGAGAGGTCTGCCCGCCATGTGGGACCCTCACCTGGCGGCCGGGGATTGAACTGGCACTGCAGAGGCTGTGGGCAGCTTTGCAACCCAGCGCTCAACCACTGCGCCACAGGGGAGGCCCCTCAAAAAAGGATTTTCTACGTACTTTCTCTAGAAAAGGTATCATTATCAAACACTCTAACGAAATCAAAATGAAATTCTAAAATTCAACATTAAATACTAAAACTCATGTTCAATACCTTTTTGCTGTAACCTTGACGTTTCTGTCTTGCTCCAACAGAATAAAGTGCAGGAATGAGGTCCACAGGACAGTCAGCAAAATATTCGCAACATGTAACAGGGGACTCATGTATACTCAAAGGATAGGGATTTTCAAATATAGGATATCTTTAACAAAAGGAAAAAATATTAATTTAATGAATTATAAACTATGATTAAAATAATAATGAAAATAATTTACAGCCTTGGAATGAGAAAAATTTAATTTTTGAATAGTACAAAGTTAATATTCTTTAAAGGTCTATGTAATATTTTACCTAAATTTATATTTTAGGACAGTATGTTCTTTAAGGACACAATATTCTACATTGCAGAATTTTAGAAATTATACATATTAAACCACATATTAATTTATGCAAATGTTTAAAATGGCATGTTTTATAATGAAAGTTGTTCAATTAGAATAGTAAATAGAAAAGCTTCAATTAAAACTACACACCATGAGCCGCTTAGACTAAGTATTATATATATTTCTTTATCTCATTTACTTCTTGCACCAAACTTATGATGTAACCAATTTAGTGAAGAACAATGGCTTAGAGAGTAATTTGCCAAAAGCATACCAGCTAGCAACCAATAACAATTTGACCTAAAGTCTTTACCATTAAGCTATAAAGTTCTCATTTAATAAATATTTCATCCTTTTACCTATAAATCATTATCAAAATTCTTCCTTTTTGCTCCATGAAGTAATCTCTAGTTACATTAGTTAATCTAGAAATGCTTATTTTAGTGATTATGTACACAAAATTCTTAACATGTTTTCCAGCTATGAAATTATTTTATTAAATAAAACACAAAAAGACTTCGAATCCATAAAATTAAATCTTCAATAAATATGCAATGAGATTTCTTTTCTGATTTAAAGTCTTTAGAATTGGGAATGGTTACGTAAAAATGTACGGAAACGCAGAAACTGCCTAAAAACATCTGAACAGATCAAAGTGTCAACTATGCAAATATTAGATGCACAGATTAAGTCTAGAACTGCAATAATTGAAAATCAGAGAAGACTTTTAGAAAAGCCGTTTCCAGACTTCAGACTGAACCCAGCTGTCACCACCCACTGCCTTTTCAAGCACATAAAAGCCAGGAAGCAAAACACAAACGAAACATGCATTACAAAAACACCAGGCAACTTTTTGCACTTTAAAACAGGTATTTCCTTAGCTCAGTAATTCCATTATTACTACACATTTAAGTGATACATTTGCTAAACAAAATGCTGAGTCAAAGATAACTTGTAAAATATTTTCTCTGTCTTAAGTATGTATCTCAGTCCAGACCATGTGTAAAAGTGTCATTATTTAAAAATTTACCTAAGGAAAAAATTAAAAGAAAATAATATTAAGAACAAATTTTTCTAGGACTTGCATGTAGAAATAATGTTTTTAAATATCTTTCTTTCATAATGACCATATTATTCTAAAAAAGAAAAAAAAAACTATTGTGACAGGTAATATATACTAAGTTGATATGAATTTAGGAATACCTTAAAATAAGGCAACTAGTACTGTTCACCTAATACTTTAGGCTTTCCCATTCTCAGTACCATTCACATCTTAGACCAGATCATTCTGTTTGGAAATGGATCTATGTATACTATCAATGCTTAGCAGCATCCCTGTTGTCTGCCACTAGATGCCAGCAGCAAGCTTCCCTCATTAAAAAACACATCTGCACAGCCACTGCCAAGTATCTCCTGGGGAAGAAGGTGTGTGCGTGCGTGCGTGCGTGCGTGCGTGCGTGCGTGTGTGTGTGCTCTGCAAAGGAGTTGGTAGGAATTTACAGATAGGATAGCTGGTGAAGAGAGAATAGGAAATGCTGAAAAAGGAAAAGGCTCTCTCTTAAAGTTATGTGGATTCTTGATGGCAGTGGATTGTTTTCCTTGTTCGAAGCCATAAGAAAGCCCTGGAAGTGTAATGCTCGTTTAACATAGAGTTCAGTTTTTCTAGAGAATAAAGCACCTGTGGGAAGAGAGTGAGACATCAGGTTGGAAACGCACCCAAACTTTCAATACTGTTCAAAATAGCCAACTGAGAAGGTATTTCTAAATAAGACACAAGAGAGAACCGTAGAGGTTTAAAGAGGAAAGGAACAAGACTGGTGCAGGCAATGGTACTCATAACACAACAGTTGGTATGGGTGGAGGACAGCAAGAGCTTATCTGGAGGTCACCGTGAAGTGATCAATTTCGGACATGATTTTGTGTGCCCACAATATATCCAAGTGTTTGGTTGAATCATAAGAAATTTCAGAAATTCAGCAAATTTTAACTTAAAAAAATGTTGATCTATATGATCAACAACATAGTAAAGAAATCTGGCAGGCAGGTAATTAGAAATGTTTCTGGAGCTCTCAAAAGAGTTACAGGTTATGGATATAAATACAGCATTTTCAAAGGAAAGAAACAGACAAACAAAGTAAAAGGAAACTTTTTATCACATACTTATATAGTCGCTCACCAAATTTTATTTCTTACCCATTTTGTGCAAGGTCTATAAGTACTAAATCCTTTTCTAGAAGAACAACCACAGCATATGGTTCTTGAAAGTCTGAAATAGCAAAACAATGCATGAACAGTAGTTTTAAATATGGAAGAGAACAGCAAGTTAAATAACAAACATTTCTTGCATGCCTTTTATTGAATTTTGCTCCATCCCTCACACGTTAAAATTTTGATCTTGTATTTCATACAACTTACAAATAGTATGTTTCAAATGAGATACATGTACATAATAAACCATACAAAATTATTTCAGTTTTGTAATGGTGAACAAGAAAAAGTTAACAGTAACATTGATAGTATTACAAATTCTAAGGCAAACAGGACAAAAACTCAACATTTAAATCTGAATACACATAAAAACAATTCTCATTATTGGCTCTCTTAAGAACCCAATGGAGTATTACTGTAATATTATAAACTTTTTTGGGTTATTTTATATGTTCCTTTTAATTATAAAATGTATTATATCTTTATGTCTAAATGGGCTTCAAATGAAATAAAAAAGGTCTGGATTTAAATTCCTCTTAAAATAATACCCGATAGTTGTGGTGGTTAACTTTATGTGTCAACTTTTCTTTGCTACTGGTGTCCAGTTGTTTGGTTAAACATCAGCTTAGATGCTGCTACGAAGGTATATTTTAGATGTGAATAATAAGTGAATCAGTAGTGAAACAGATTGTCCTGCATAATATTGTGGACTTCATCCAATCAGGTATAGGCCTGAGGAGCAAAGCCCCAGGTTTCCTGAAAAAGAAGTAATTCTGCCTCAGCCTGAAGTGTAGAAACTTGTGAGTTGCCAGGCTGCAAAATCCACTCAAGACTACCACATCAACTCTTTCCAGAATATTCTGCCTGCAGGCCTTATCTATAAGTTTGAGAATTATCAGCTTCCAAACTGAGTGAGCCATTTCCTAAAATAATTATCTACCCCCTCCACCCCGACTCTCTTTCTCTGGAGAAGGCTGACAAATACCAAGTATTTCACAGAACTTTAAAATATTTCAAAGGTATTTACTACTAATATGTAATAGTACACAGATACAGCTTATTCATCAAAATTAACTTTTAAATAAAGTCTCCAAAGTTATGAAGATGCACCTCTCCTCCAGAAGACCTGACACAACAGGATGAGGAAAATACTTAGATATCATAGGTCTTCATACTGAGTAACAGTTATCTGTAGAGAACAAGTCTTTAAGGTGCAGAGCTTACCATTTGGGTATGGTGTTTCACATAACGTTAGGAAATCAACAATTGAATAGTCCATTTCTAGCACAGCAGTACTTTTCCCATGCATAACTGTTAAGCAAGGTCTTCTTCCTACAGTATCATATGACAAACCTCCTGATAAAATAATAAAAGGTTCCCTGAAAATAAAAAATATATACTTAGGATTATAAAAAGCAAGATAGAGACTAATGATTTTCTTGTAACATCATGAATTTTTATTTAGTGAAATAAATGTTTAAATGCTGACATTTTTATGCATAACTTAATAAATACCTGCATGTGGATATCTAAATTGCATTAGCAAAAACCTGGGAAAATTCCTGAAAATTAACCTTTAATAAGAATGAACATTGACCACAACTGATTTTCAGACTTAATTTGGTCCCTTAATCTTTTTCCTTTATCCTATCACACAATTGTTCAGAATTCTCTCTGGGTTTTTGCTGATAAGTCTCTTGAATGCACTGTTTTCATTTCCAATCCTAATGGCCAGGCCTTCTCAATAGAGGTTCCAAGGTGAATCAATGCCATAAGGCAACCAGTGTATGTAATGAAATAACTTCTTATTGATGCATCAACAAATATACCAGCTACAAAATGCCCTTGGGAAAATCATCACTTAGATAATTTTTGGAGGCCTTAAGTCTCTCCTGGAATCCTAGCTTCAAACCATAGCTTCCAAGCACATCTGTCAGCAGCCAACTTGCCTGTTCTACACAGTTAGTCCGCTAACTCCCTATACTATTTACCATAATTAAATGTAACTAAGCACACTTTAAAACTGCATTCCAAATATCTTTTCATATCTTTTAGTCTGTATAGTATATCTTTGCTTGCCTATCTATGTTTTCTTATTTCTGTATTTGTTGGACTAATAACCCTCTTCTAATTTTTTTGTAAAAGTTCTTTGCATTCTAAGGAAGTAAGCTCCTGATCTGCCATATGTCTCCCCATTTGTTGGCCTGGAAGTTGTTTCTGGTACATTAGACAGATGATTTAATATATTCTATACATGGATTTTTCTCAAACTCTTCATAAGATATTTTCTTAATGCTTACCCTAGGCCAGTATATATTTATCTCCCTCCTCGTTAACTGTTCACGATGAGTCCCTCTTCCATTTACCTAACTCTTAATAAAGAGACTTCACATCTAGTATAAGCAATATGTAATAATGTGTAATGGTTAAAAAGTACTATCTCTGGAACTAAACTGCCTGCATTTAAATATGACTTTTGGCTTAATTTTCTATGTGATCTTGGTGCTTAATTTCTCTGTGCCTCGTTTCTAAAACTATAAAATGGAGATACAGTGATAAGTATCAACTCCCAGAAAATTATTACATTAAACACACAAAGCAATGGGTCAATGCCTGGCACATGGTATACTCTTAGTAAGAACTACCTATTATTACAATAATACGTCCTTATCACTCACTATGAAAATTTCCCTTTTTGTGATATATAGAAACATTGAAATTTCTAAATTTTACTTACTCTTACCTAAAACAAGAACAAATTTTGCTAAACTTTCATAGGGTAGTAGTACAAGAGGTATGTCATTTATAAGTAAATATAAAATATTAGTTGGTTTTATTAAGCATTTTACCTATTTAAATATATAAAATAATGTAAACTTTTTTGTGTGTATAGTACTTTGTTTTTTTTTTTTTTTTTTAAATATTAAATTTTATTTTTATATTCCCCCATACAATTGCAAACGCCCCATTCTGACCCCAATCCTTCCCCTCCCGCCCCCCACCCCCCAAAAAGTGTCTCTGGTTCATAGTTTTTTTGTTGATTTTGATTTTCACTTTCTTATATTCATTTTCCTGGTCCCTTATTTAAGTTTTCTAGATTCCTGCTATGAGTGAGACCATCCGGTATTTTTCTTTTTCTTTTTGGCTTATTTCGCTGAGCATGATCCCTTCCAGCGCCATCCATGTTGCTGCAAATTGCATGTGTTTATCTTTTTTGAATGCTGAGTAATATTCCATGGTATATATGTACCACATCTTCTTGATCCAGTCATCTATTTTTGGGCATTTGGGTTGTTTCCAAAGCTTAGCTATTGTAAACAGTGCTGCTATAAACATAGGAGTGCAGGTGCTCTTTGGAATTGATGTTTCTGTGTCCTTTGGGTAAATACCTAGGAGTGGAATAGCTGGATCATATGGAAGCTCTATGTTTAGTAGGTCCAGAAATCTCCACACAGCTCTCCATAGTGGTTGGACCAGTTTGCACTCCCACCAACAGTGCACAAGAGTTCCTTTTTCTCCACATCCTCGCCAACATTTGTTGTTGCTAGTTTTTTTAATATGTGCCATTCTCACTGGTGTGAGATGGTATCTCATGGTAGTTTTGATTTGCATTTCCCTGATTACAAGTGATGTTGAACATTTTTTCATATGTCTGTTGGCCATTTGCATTTCCTCTTCAGAGAAGTTTCTTTTTAGCTCTTCTGCCCATTTTTTGACTGGATTATTTTCTTTGTTGTTGCTGAGTCTCATCAGCTCTTTGCAGATTTTTGTGATCAGTCCTTTATCATTAGTGTTGGGTGCAAAAATGTTCTCCCAGTTGGTGGGGTTTCTCTTTGTTTTTGTTATTGTCTCTTTTGCTGTGCAGAAGCTCTTTAATTTGATGTAGTCCCAGCTGTTTATCTTTCTCTTCACTATCACTGCTTTGGGTGATGTGTCTGTAAAGATGTCTTTGATGTGCAAATCCCGTAGTGTTTCGCCTATATTTCCTTCTATGTATTTTATGGTTTCAGGTCTTATGTCTAGTTCTTTAATCCATTTTGAGTTGATTTTTGTGTATGGTGTGAGGTAGTGGTCAAGCTTCATTCTTTTGCATGTAGCGACCCAGTTTTCCCAGCACCATTTATTGAACAAACTTTCTTTGCTCCAATGCATAGTCTTTGCTCCTTTGTCAAAGATTAGTTGACCATAAATCTGTGGGTTTATTTCTGGATTTTCTATTCGATTCCATTGGTCTGTATGTCTGTTCTTGTTCCAATACCATGCAGTTTTGATGATTATGGCTTTGTAGTATAGTTTGAAGTCTGGGAGTGTGATGCCTCCATTTCCTTCTTTTTTTTTCAGGAGAGCTTTGGCTATTCGGGGTTTTTGGTGATTCCATATGAATTTCATCAATAATTGTTCTATTTCTTTGAAGAATGCCATTGAGATTTTGATTGGAATAGCATTGAATCTGTATATTGCTTTTGGAAGGATGGCCATTTTAATAATGTTTATTCTTCCAATCCATGAGCAGGGGATGTCTTTCCATTTCTTTGTGTCTTCTTCTATTTCTTTTAACAGTGTTTTATAGTTTTCTTTGTATAGGTCCTTTACCTCTTTTGTTAGATTTATTCCCAAATATTTGATTTTTTTGTTTCGATAATAAAAGGGGTGGTTTTTTTGATTTCTTCTTCTTCAGATTTATTGTTTGTGTATAGGAAGGCTACTGACTTTTGCGTGTTGATTTTGTATCCTGCCACTTTACTGAATTGATTGATGAGTTGAATTAGTTTTTCTGTGGAGATTTTGGGGTTCTCTATGTATATTATCATATCATCCGCAAATAGTGATAGTTTGACTTCTTCTTTTCCTATTTGGATTCCTTGGATGTCTTTCTCTTGTCTTATTGCTCTGGCTAGGACTTCCAGTATTATATTGAAAAGCAGTGGTGAGAGTGGACATCCTTGTCTTGTTCCAGATCTTAATGGAATTGCTTTCAGCTTTTCACCATTGAGAATGATACTGGCTGTTGGCTTGTCATAGATGGCCTTTATGATGTTGAGGTATGTTCCTTGTATCCCAAGAATTTCAAGGGCTTTTATCATGAATGGGTGTTGCACTTTGTCGAAAGCTTTCTCAGCATCTATTGATATTATCATATGGTTTTTATATTTCTTTTTGTTGATGTGTTGGATAACGTTGATTGATTTTCGGATGTTAAACCATCCTTGTGCCCCTGGAATGAATCCAACTTGGTCGTGGTGAATTATCTTATGGATACATTGTTGGATTCTGATAGCTAAAATTTTATTGAGGATTTTTGCATCAGTGTTCATTAGGGAGATTGGCCTATAGTTTTCCTTTTTTGTGTTGTCCTTATTCGGTTTTGGTATTAGTGTAATATTGGCTTCATAGAACGTGTTTGGTATTGTCCCTTCCTTCTCAATTTTTTGGAAGAGTTTGTGAAGGATAGGCACTAATTCGTCTCTGAATGTTTGGTAGAATTCATTTGTAAATCCATCAGGTCCTGGGCTTTTGTTTTTGGGGAGGTTTTTGATTACCATTTCAATTTCACTAATTGTAATTGGTCTGTTTAGGTGTTCTATTTCTTCTTTATCTAGCTTTGGGTGATTGTAGAGTTGTAGGAATTTGTCCATCTCCTCTAGATTGTTGAACTTGTTTCCATATAACTGTTCATAGTAGTTACTGATTATTCTTTTGATTTCTGCTGTGTCCGTTGTGATTTCTCCTCTTTCATTTATGATTCTGTGTATTTGTGCTTTCTCCCTTTTTTCCTTTGTGAGCCTGGCTAGGGGTTTGTCTATTTTATTTATTTTTTCAAAGAACCAGCTCTTGGTTTCATTGATCTTTTGGATTGTTTTTTTAGTTTCAATTTCATTTATTTCTGCTTTGGTTTTTATTATTTCTTTTCTTCTACTGGTTCTGGGGTTTTTTTGTTGTTCTTTTTCTAGATCTTTGAGCTTCGAGATTAGGTTGTTTCTTTGAGTTCTTTCTTGTTTTTTGATGTGAGCTTCTATTGCTATATATTTTCCTCTTATTACTGCTTTTGCTGCATCCCATACATTTAGGATATTGGTGTCCTCCTTGTCATTCAATTCAAAGAATTTTTTAATTTCTTCTTTGATCTCCTCGTTAGTCCAGTGGTCTTCCAGTAGTGTGGCTTTTAATCTCCATGAGGTAGGATAGTTCCTTGCCTTCTTTTTATGATTTATTTCTAGTTTGATGCCTTCGTGGTCAGAAAAGATGGTTGGTATGATTTCAATCTTGGTGTATCTGTTGATGTTTGTCTTGTGCCCCAGTATGTGATCGATCCTGGAGAATGATCCGTGTGCGCTTGAGAAAAATGTGTACTCCGTTTTTTTTGGGTTTAGTGTTCTATAGATGTCTGTTAAGCCCAAATGCTCTAGGTCCTTATTTAGAGCTTTAGTTTCTTTACTTATTTTTTGTCTTGTTGATCTATCCATTGTTGATAGTGGTGTGTTGAAGTCTCCCACTACATATGTGTTTTCTCTGATGTCTGTTTTCAGAGAGGACAACAGTTGTCTGATATATTTTGGTGCTCTTTCGTTTGGTGAGTATATGTTAATGAGTGTTATTTCTTCTTGAAGTATTGTCCCCTTAATCATAATGTAGTGACCATTGGGGTCTCTTTTTATTTTTTTGAGTTTGAAGTCTGTTTTATCTGATATAAGTATAGCTGTTCCTGCTTTCTTTTTTGGCCCATTTGCTTGTAGGATTGTTTTCCATCCTTTGACTTTGAGCCTATTTTTATCTTTTGTAGCTAAATGTGTTTCCTGGAGACAGCAAAAGGTTGGGTTTTGTTTCTTAATCCAGGCTGCAACTCTGTGTCTTTTTATTGAAGAGTTTAGTCCATTTACATTTAGAGTTAATATTGATATGTTAGCATCTGTATTTGCCATTATGTTTGTCTTTCCTTTGATTTTATTTATTTATTCTTTTAATAACTTTTTTTTTTTCGGTCTTCTTTCGTTGTTATTCGTCCCTCTGAGGTTCTGGCTTTAGGATTCCTTGTAGTATTTTTGGAGTGGGGGTTTAGTCGCAATGAAATTCCGGAGTTTCTCTTTGTCTGGGAAGGTCCATATTCTTTCTTCATGGAGGAAAGAGAGCTTTGCGGGATAGAGTATTCTTGGTTGGCATCTGTTTTCTTGGAGTCTGTTGACTATGTCCCTCCACTCTCTCCTTGCCCGTAGTGTTTCTTCAGAGAAGTCTGATGTCAGCCTGATTGGTTTTCCTTTGAATGTTATCTGTTTCTTCCCTCTTGTCAGCTTCATTATTTTTTCCTTGTCCTGGATTCTTGGGAGCTTTACTATTATGTGTCTTGCTGTGTTTTTCCTTTCGTCGTGGAAGTTTGGTGTTCTTCTTGCTTCTTGTATATCAATTTTCAGCTCCTTCTTCTCATTTGGGAAGTTCTCTTCAATTATATCCATGAATATTTTCTCTGTTCCTACATCTCTCTCCTCTCCTTCTGGAATTCCTATAACTCTTATATTTCCTTTCCTCATGGAGTCAGATAGTTCCCGAAGTCTTTCTTCATTCTTTTTCCTTCGTACTTCTCTTTCCTTTTCTGTTTTGGTTCTTTTTATTTCTGTGTCTTCAAGATTACTTATTCGTTCTTCCATTTCATCTATTCTGCTTTCATTGCTTTTCCCAGAGTTCTTTAGTTCCTCCATTAATTCTTTGATCTCCTGCATTTCTCTTACTTCCCTCTTTAGGGACTCAATTTCCTTCTTCTGATCTATCACTTTTTTAATCATGGCAATTTTAAATTCTCTTTCTGGAAGGCTCAGAAGTTCTTCCAAGTTGCTGTCGTTGCAATCTGGGGAGTGGTTTTCTTTTTGTGGTGTGCTTCTTTCCTGAGGAGTTTTTAGGTTGCGTGTGGTTCTTCTACTCCCTACTGTCTGTTTTCTAATTTGTCGTATGCGTTGGGACACTGTGTTGCTCGGACTGACTGACATCTTGGGTGAACTTCTCCGCTCCCCTCTGGCTCTTCCAGGAGCCATCTCTGTCTTCTGGGGGAGCTTTCTGCTGGTTTTAGGCAGTTTTTACTGAAGAAATGTCCCTGTTCTCAAATGGCGAAGCAGGATGCAGTCCCTGCGCCTCCGGTTTCAGGCACACTCTTCTGCGCACCCGGTCTGCCCCGGACGTGGGTGCCTGCTCCCTCTGTGGGCTCAGACTGCTGGTCGGAAGGGGCCTGGCGTGGAATAACTTCCCGGCTGGCCACTGGGTCCTCCAGAAACCTTCTGCCCTTTTCAAGCAGACTTAAGAAATGTCCTGTTTTATAGGTGTGTAGTGACTTTTTTTTTCTGGTCGCTAGGTGGCGCCAGAGATCTCTCCTATTGTCCTTGGGGGGCTGTTTTTCGCCTCCCCCCACCCCGTGGGACAGAGAACAGAGCGGGAATGGTAGGGTACACCTCAACAGCTTTGGGGTGCTGTGTCTGCCTTGTGCCCCACCGTCGTGGAGAAACCACGCCCCGAATTTTCGTGCCCCGGGTCTCAGTTCAAAGCCCTCAGGTCCAGGACGCGGGCTGTAGCCCAGTTCAGTGGCGCGGGAATGGCGCCTTTTGCACCCGGCTCCCGTGCCTGGGCGCCTGGTTCCTGCTTACTCAGGGAGGGACCTTCACCTCAGTGAGGACCTCCGTGCGTCTCCCCGCAAGCCTAGGTCGTCTCCCCGCCAGCCTAGGTCACAGGCGCGGGGACCTGGGCAGCCGCGATCCCGGTCTGCACTTGCTTTTCAAGAGCGCCAGGCGCGCCGCATTTCCCGCGCAGGCTTACCGGCAGCCCGGGCTGTGTGCGCGTCTCCCGGGGTCTTTGTTCTTCTCTAATGGCGCCTGGAGCCGTTCGCTCACCGCCGCGGCGGATCCTGCAGGGTTCGCCTCAGCTCCCGTTCACGGGGTGTGGTGGCTGCAATAGTTCCTTTCCGCTCACAGTCCCGCTTGCTGCGTCGTTTGTTCTTGTTGGTCGTTTTGGTTTGTTGTTTCCTCCTCTCTGCGGGTCGGAGAGTGCCGCCTCTGTGGGCGGGGGAGGGGAGCAGGGTTCTGCGCTTCCCTCCCTTCTAGTCCTCTTTTATGGCCACTTTCTTCTTCGGGCAGTTCGCTGGCGTCACCCGTTTATCTTCCGTGTCCCAGTTCTCACTGGGACCTGCCGCTTTTCCTCCCTATTCACTTTTTTTAATGGGAGATCTTACTCGCAGCGTCTCCTCGCCGCCATGTTGCTCTGCCCCCCAGTTACTCTATAGTACTTTGTTATTTAAAACTAACCAAGTTAACTTTCTCCCATAAATTTAGTGGGCATTCTCCTCCATGTCACCTTTTTTTTCCTCTCTAATTTTTGGTGCTATTTTTAAAAAATCATTTAAGTTTTCCAGGCAGGAATAATACAACCTATGAGCCATCAGCTTGTAAATATTAATGAAATGAACATCTTACAAGAAATTAGTCATAAACACATTAACAAAGATACTAATTTAGTTCTAGACATTAAAAACAGTAAAAATTCAAAGTTTTGTTGGAATGGGAATTATAGTGAAAGTTCTAGGAAACCTAGATTATTTCAAGGAGGTTAAGTGAATTACAGAGGTAGAAAATTTTATTTTCTTTATCAAAGAGGCAATAATTTTTCTTCTACAATTTTAAGCATAATTCTAATCACTGATATACTGGATATTACCCAAGATATTCATTTTTAAGATATCCAGGTTAAGATGTAAAAGGTTTGGTGTATTTATAATTTTGATTGGATTTTTTTAAGAAGCCAGATACTTCAGTGAAACATACATGCTTTTTGCTTCTGATGAATCTCACCAGGCAGGTCTTGACAGGAAGTCTGGCTGAAGATGGGTTTCAGTATGAATCATTCTTAGAAGCGGCACTTCTTTCCAGAAAGTCGTAAGTATTATCTATTTGTTCAATTCTGTAGCAGTTCTATAATACTACCTTTAACTCACTCAAATATTTACTGAACACCTATATTCCCGAGAATAAAAGAGTACTCTATTTCTACTGTAGAGAGACAAACATATTGTGATAAGTAGTATGAAGAAAATCAAACAAGGTAGAGTGATAGGGTGACTGTGAATGAGGGATTAAAGAGGTCTGGAAAGACCCTAATGATAACAGGTGAACTTGGTCGAGAAGGAAGAACAGTCAGCTACTGAACCATGTTGGGTTTGGGGGAAAGACGTACATTCCAGGCTGCTGGAGTAATCATTGCAAAGGCCCCAAGTCAGCAATGAACTTGGGATATCTGAGGAACTAAAAAAAAAACCACTGTGGCTATAACACAGTGAATAAGGCTTTATAGATATGGTAATAGATGACAGTCCCCCTTTTGTTTATTCTACTAGGATTTGAAGAACCTGGTCTCCATCTCATTCCCATACTTTAGTTCTGGCCCTAATAATCTACAGCTTTTGTTATTACCATAGCATTAGTACAAACTGTTCATTTTTGATAATTCCTCCTTAAAACTCAGTTCAATCATCATCTCAGAAAAATCTATCCTTATGATCCACCCTGATTGAGTTTGGTACATCATCCTACATCCTGTACATACCACTTTTCAGCATTTACCACAAGGAATTTTCACTGTTTGTCTACTTCTCTTTTACACTGCGAGCGCCTTCAGACCACAGATATTTTACCTCTATACTCCCAGGTACTAACTAGATATAGAGAGACATTCTATTTCAGAGGGTACACCTCATTATTATCTTTTTGGCAAGTATAATTGTGTCTTATCTCTTAAAAACTACCAAGTAACAAATATTTTATTTTTACCATTCTAATCTGAGTGCTTAGATTGAGTCCCAAAGGCACACATATATAAATAATTATTTTTATTATTATAAATTGATTTTACAACTATGATGATTCAAATTCCTGAGGTTTAATTCATATTATCTGCTATGAATAATCTAACAATAATCTACACAACCAAAATCTCAGTGTCTAATGTCCTTTTTTCACATAAAACTTAAAAGTTTAGATTTTGTACATTGTGTGTCAATTATTATAAAGGATTCATTTGCATGCATGGTTAGAATGGAAAACAAACCATGAAGCATACTCAAAAAGTAATCATGAATTCCTACTGCTAAGTTTTTTCAATTATTAAGCCAAAATAGAATAATCAAAAATGAGGGCTTCAAAAATCTGAATGCTTAAGGGCCTGGGAGTAAAATTAAAATAAAATTAAAAGCACTCTTCTAATCATATGATTTTATAGTTTTGAACAATGCTTCTCAAACTATCTGTGGTCAAGAACTATTTTAAAAAAACAGTTGCTTTTGGGGGAAAAAAACAACTAAATGTGTATGTAGATTCTGTGCAATGTCCATGTCATTAGAGTTTCTATACTCTTCTTTGTTAGTACTTATTTTTATCTCAAGCCACTTATCACACTGGAAACACTCAAACATCACACATTGAGCAGCTCTAGTTGAGAACACAAAAAGTTGAGGGCTTGAATAATACTACTTGACTTTATCATGCTGGGGGGAAGGGAGGGTAGATGAGATTGTCACTGAGGATCTTGCTGCAAAGGCCCTTGTATCCTGTAGAGTTCAATTAGAAATTACAGAACTCTATCCTTCTATGAGTGGCTAGGTGGAAAGGCTGATCCAAGATCCCCTCTGACAAAATGAGAACTAATACTTAGTGATGAGCTTAGTGAAATTTTCATTTCTTTTTAAGTGAACAGGGAAATAGCAGGGTAGCCAAGGATAAACAATTATTATGAAGTAGTGAGTTGAGGATAAAAAAAGCATAAGGGGTTTGTTTGGAAGTAGACATCTGTGCTCAAATTCTGCTTCTATTTGTTTTATCTATGAGAATTGGGAAACTTCTTTTAATTTTAATTATGTAAGCCTCAATTTTCTCTTTAATTATATACACCTCTTAGAATTAGTGTAAAAATTAAATGGCATACTATATAAAATGCTTATTAAGTGCTCAGTACAAAGTACATTCTCAGAAAGTGACTTATTTTTCTAAAATAATGATGATATATTACAATAGCTTTCTAGATCACATCTGTTATCTTTGTCAATTTTAAGAGAATCTTCTGGAACTAGGGGAACCACTGCCAGACCATGTTTCACTAGTGACTAACCCTAATTCCCCTTTACTGATATAGATATTTGGGGACAAGGGGAGGGGAGAAAAAAAGAACATGTTCAGACAAGTTCCTATTTCTTTAATGACAAATTTAATAATAATATACAGTTGATAGAGTGGGTGTGTGTATTACAGTACTTGCACAAAATGTTAAAATCTTATTTAATGTAAAAAGTTTTATTCATGTGATTATTGCTTTGTTTAATTGTCTGGTAATTGGATTTAACCACAGCCTTTTAGATACCAAAAATGCGCAAACTTCAAAGGCAGTTTTGTAAAGCTCTTCAAAATTGTCATGTGGTATAAAAAGTGATGATCAGAGGGTGGTGTCTGGGATTCCCAGGACATTTGCAAAAGACCAGTGAGGTCAAAACCGTTTTCATTACATATTAAGACAATACCTGCGTTTTCCACGTGCTGATTTTGCAATGATGGCACAAAAGTAAGAGTGGGTGAGTAAAAGCTGCTAGAATCTCAGTATTAAGTCAAAGCAGCGGCACTAAACTGTCTTAGTCAGTCGTCTTCACTGCCATGTGTTAGAGGTTTTATTTCCCTTCCACTTGAAGAAGTCCTTGATGAGGCAGTAAAATGACTAATTTTGAAATTTGACCTTAGATAAGAGTTTTTAATGTTGTGCTGAGAAACTGGAAAATATATATCAAACCCTTCTGAATATTGACTTCAACAGTTATTTCTAGAAAAGCACTTGTATAATTGCTTAAGTTATAAAATGAACTATCTGCTATTTTTGCTGAAAGGATGACTAACAAACTTTGAAGTCTACTATTTAAAAAAATGAATATAGTTTACAATTATAAAATCTGTGTTTTCAGGTTAAAAAATCAGAGTTTAGAAAGTTTTTACCCTCTATATTGAGCTTCACAGCTTCCCCATGCTTGAAAGACTTTACTGATGAGATCAGTATTGATATTAACAATATCCAAACATATTAAAGTGAAATGTGTCAATGCTAGATGATCTGACTGATCTAAATACTAAATGAGTGTTTTCCAAATGACCAGAGTCACGATGCTATGAAAGTACACGAGGGTAAAAATTACTGAGAGTGCAGACAGACCTGTGGATTTTTAAGAAACAGAACAAAAACTTTACTGATATGGATTCAGAATCCACATGACAAGTAATCTTTAAAAGACTACCACTTACCAAGTTTTAGCATAGTATCAAAGAATAATTATCATTTTTAAGTCCAACCACATATCTTTGTAAGGCTGGATTTTTTAAATATAGTTTAATTAAAAGAGTATGACACAACAGGGCCTCCCCTGGTGGTGCAGCAGTTGAGCGCTGGGTTGAGAGGTTGAGTGCTGGGCTGCAGCCTCTCCAGCGCCGGTTCCAGCCCCGGCTGCCGGCGAGGGTCCCGCATGGAACGCAGACCTCTCCTGCTGCCCGCTGCTCCCCTCAGTGTACTTTGTCACTCTGCCTGTTCTGCTCCCACTCTGGCTCTGGTGAATTCTCTCACCTTCCTGCGCTTCTGACTGTACCCAGTGCTTGCATAAGTAAATAAATAAATCTTAAAAAAAAAAAAAAAACAATATGACACAACAGTCTGTAGAAGCAGATGTGAGACTCCAGTTGCACTATATTATACTAACCTCTACAAATATTTGTAAAATAAAGCAATTCTACTATCTCACTATTTTTTTAGAAACAGAAAAAATGTTAATATGCAAGAGGTATTAGTTTTTAATTTGTAAATAGTTTTAAAATTTTAGTCTTTATTTCTTGATTTATTGATATATGGTAAATATCAATAGATAATACCCACATATACAAAATTTCTTTTCATTAAGGGAATCTTAGTAATTAGGCATGCAAAGAGTCCTGATACTTGATGTGGGCTATTAGTATAAACCTAAAAATTAAGCCTACAAAAAGAAAATCTGTAATAGCAAATTTTTATTTTAATAAAATTTATAACTTTATAATAGATTATATAAAAGGCATTCAATCCAACAAAGGTAAAATGATAGGTTTATATTTATTAAAAGGGATTCTATTAGTACCATGAAAAGAAATAGTTTCTTCTCCAAATTAGGATCTTTTGACCATTATTGTAGTGAGGAAGATCAGAATTTCCCTTCAACTAGTCAAATTTTTAAAGTCTCTATTAATTACTTGTGAATTTACAATTTATTTCATATCAGGTCTCTAACACTTGAAATTACCACTTAGATGACTGGATAACAAGTCACAATTTGACAATAAAGGCCCAAGAAGACTCCATGAATTCTAAAGCCCTAAATATTCTAAAGCCCCCTATCATTATAGGGGGAAAAAAATCTCAAAACACATTCCCTGCTTTTGAGGCAGAAATTTGTTTAACTACCCCATAAACTGAAAATATAGTGTTTTCTTGCAGCTAGTAAAGTCTGATAGTCCTACCAAAAGCTACTATGATGAAGCTGCCATATCAATGGCAACACAACTTTTCTCTACCTGTGCTTTGCAGGACAGAGCATCTACTGTACTGCTGAAGTTAAACCAGAAAGCAAAACAAATATTAAGTACCAAAAAATAAGTCAAGAAGTAAACATAGTGAGTTTGGTAAACCTATCCTAACCACATAAATTTGACCCAAAAAAGACATATTATAGTGTATCACAGTTTTAAAATACAGGTGGGTTTAGGATGCATGAGATTTCTAAAGACACACGCAATTCATATTAGCTCATTACTTTGAGTTCTTTCTGGTGTCAACACAAAGAAGAGACTTTATATAACAAATAGGCACTATATCAAAAAGAAATCTAAAAATTTGAATGTAGTCTTTGCCAAGTAGAATTAATTTATATTCATTAAATGGTCTGTCTGTGAGATTCACAGAGCTACAAGCGTGATTTCAAAGTTGCCTATGAGAGAACCCCACATAATTTTCAAAATAATTTACTGCAGACAATCTTGCATAAATTTGATTCCTGTTTTCTAGAAACATATAATCTTAATCATACAAGCTGATACCAAGACATGTTATAAGCAGCCAAGTTAAAGGCACTAGAACAATCAGTGAACCAATCAGTCTATGTATTGATCAACAATTCACAACACTTTAAAGATGTGTCAGAGAACCAATTTATATGGTAAAGAAGGTATGGCTGTAAAGGAAGAAATTGTGGGAAAGCTCAGAATGAACTTCAATTGTATGAAAAGTAGTAAAAAACAGAAACAGTAGAAGCCATATAAGAAGGGGACACCTGAACAGCTTTTAACAAATAAGTAACAACCTTGTAAACAAATAGGTTTGAAATAAAATTATCTTTTTATAAATAATATTCAAAATCTACAAGAGTTTTAATTCCATTTTAGAGTTTCTGAAATAGAAGAGAATTGTTACCAAGTAAATATCTACACCTAACACACTAATTTTGTTAAGTTCATCAGATAATTTCTAGATTCACAGAAAAGCAAATGAATAAATTCTGGTCCCTGACAAACCAAATGCTTTAGCTGGATGACTGCTTGCAAAAAATTAAATTGGAATGTTTCTATGAATCACTGCGGCTTCACATGCAGACATAAACAAATGTAACTTCACCCCCCTATTATCTCAGTGGGCTGTCTTTCCAGTAACAGCAGTCATTTAGGAGTTCATATTGTGGTTACAGAATTTAAGATCACTCCAAAGCATAAATGCTGATGTTTAAAGTTGTGAACTAATAAAAGTTATCCCACGGTGATGAAACTGGTGAAATTGTTTCATTTGATACTCAGTTCTTTAAATTACACACATATAATTTCAAAAAGCAGCATGTCAATTTGTCAAGATCCAAAAAAAATTTATCTTCAAAATTTCACCACTGGAAATTTACTGTAAAGAATTCAACAGAAGATTTCTACTATTGTACTAAGTATAAAAAATTAAAATATAATCATAACTGTATTTTTTCTCCAGTATTCAAAACCTGATTGTCTATAAATCAACAGTAGGGAGGGAATATTTGAATAAATGATACAGTCCTTATAAACAACTAAAAAATAATAAACTAATAGAAACTAGTATTACATTAGATAAGTTAAAAATAGGATAAAAAAAACACCAGCTGAATATGGCTCTAAGAATATAATTATGTGGAAATGGATATATGCCTGAAAAACAAAACAGGCAAAAATATTTTAGAATGTTGGAATTATAGGTAATATGCTTCTCTTATAATGATTTCATTTAATGTGATATATTTCAAAGAAACCTAGATACTTCCAAAACCACTTCACAGAATAAACAGTACTAAAATGAGATTAATGTAATATAATAATTATGACTTATTAAATTTTCTTAAAAAGAATGTATTTTTCCTATGGAAAAAAGTTTGCCAATTTTTGTGTGCGTGTGTGTGCAAGCGCGCGTATAAAGTTTGCCAATTTTTAATGTCATTTCCATATTATGTCACTATACTCTCTCACTTAATGTATAAATGAGGTTTATGCTGAAGAATTTTCTGCCTCCTACATCATTCAACAATAACTATGCAAATAAAGTTGGACTAGTGCTATGATTCACCCATTCAACAAACACCTACCAAGTGCTTAAGGTATCTGGGTCACTCCTGTCAAGTTCCAGAAGTCTCATTTTTCTATGTGTACTTTGATTTCATCCTAAGAAATCATTCCTTTTCATTTCCAGTGTCTCTTTCCAAACCTATGTTTTCTATTGTGAATTCACTAACTTTCCTTTTTAAATGTCCCAACTTTGTGGCTTATATTTGGATTGACATTAATAATGTTCTCTTACAAATTAGTTTTTTTCTGGTTGGGCTTCATTCCCACCTCAGCTTCTAATTTTTTTTTTCTTTGCTGCATGCTTTTCCTATTTACTCTCTTTGCCATGGGACAAATATAGTAAATAAAAATCAATTGGTGGTATGAAGTATCCAAATAAAAACAACAGTAACCATTTTTAGAACATTATGCAAATTACTGTGTAGTGTTTTAAATAAGCATTTAATTACTTACAATAATATTTTGATCTATTATTAATATTATATCTATGTCATAAATGAAGGAACAAGCATGAAGAGGTGAAAAGTTGTGATGCAGGGCTGTTAAAGTAAATTAAACAGATGCTACTGCTCTTTAAGTACATTCAACCTACTGTCTAAAAACAGTGTCTCTGTTAGATCCCAGAGGAAGGCTAAAATTGATCAAGGAAAAATAGCATCAATCTTATCTTCAGCCTAGTGTCTTTTTTTTGCAAACAAGAAAATGGTGGAGTTGACTTAGATTGGGAGAAGAATACATTAAAAAGGGAAATAAGTCAGTTACAATAACCAGTGGTTATAAACTGGTATATAAGCAAAGTGTACTGTTTCTAAACTTTAGCGTACATCAAAATTTCTGTTAACACACAAATCAGCGACCTCTATTCACAGAGATTCTGAGTCAAGGTCTAGAGTAAAGTCTGAGAGTTTGTACTTGTAACAAGTTTTGGCTAGTGCTGCTGGGTTAAGAGACGACTTATGCCATCTAAATTCACTCTTCTGACACAGCTACAGTAAATACAATCACACATTTTTTCCCTAGGGAACTACAGCATACATAAAAGGGCTCCTTTCAAAGTTAAAGATATGCACAACTTTCAGAGAAACATTATGTTTCCTATATTTTTAGATATAACATGCTACACATACAAAAATATATAAAAGATGTAAGAATGGCAAAAACAATTTAGTTTTCATACCAAATTCATGTACTGGCAATCATTGTCTCCAAATACAACTGACAAACTTCTGCTAATATTAAACTAACTCTCTTTTTGTAATTGCTAAATATCCTTACGGTGAGGTTTTACTTTTGAAGAACACACATAGCTTTATTAACACATACAGGATGAACAGGTTAAATGAAAATCTTTTTTTCATTGCTTCTTGTTCACAAGTAAATAAATATAATCATTACTAAAGACTAGGAGAAAAGCTAAAATTTCATAAAAAAATAATAATTCAAACTTTCCAAAATATATAACCAAACTGCTACAGACAGAGAACATGAGAATCTTATCCTGTTTACCAATTTTAGTTATTTCAATAAATAAAGAAGCACAAAATTTAAGACTGAACTAGACCATTCCAAAGCAGTCCTTCAACAATAATGATAAAATAGCCTTCAGTGCTAGTTGAGTAATCATGCACAATAAATATTGCCAATGAAGTAAAACCTTACCCAGATCTAGTCGTTTTGAACTCCACCTTGAGGATAGGTTTGCACGGTTCTGGCTTCTTCCCATCCTTTAACTGTTTTCCTAAAATATATTTTCCTGTATTAAATTCTAAAATTCTAAGTTACTCTAAATTTTTACATTTATAGTTCATAAAACAAAAGTGAAATATAATGAAATCTACCATGACACATATAAAAGCAATTTCGATGTAAGTATTTAATACAAAATATTTAAAATGATAAGAACGTCAGTGCCAAAAAGTAAATGAGTAACTTAGCAATGACATTTGTGCAACAGAATTCTAGTAATAGAACTTGATAGACTTTCCAAAGTTCTTAACTGCAGTTAAACAAAACAATGAAAATTAGCTAAATGAATTTAAGTTTTAGAATATCTAAACTTGAGAAAGATAAATTTATGTCAGTTTCACTCAAGTATGACAAGCTGCAATAGTAAATCCTGTGCTAATAATCTTTATTTTCCCAAAACAAAATATATCAATGCTAATGGTCAAGATACTGCTAAAATATATCAGGATCTATAAAATTGACCATACATTCACTGTCGAAGAATTTAAACTATTTTTAAATGCCAATTTCTGTTGACTAGTTCTATATCTCTATTATAGAAACAACTCAGAAAAAAGGAAATAAACATTTATTCCCATTTGTTAGGGATTAATCATTCTAAGCATTATCTTTTTTTTTTTTTTTAATAGAGGCATGTTTTCTTTCTTTCTTTATTTGTTTGTTTTGTTTATACATGCACTGGGTACAGTCAGAAGCACGGGAGGGTGAGAGAATTCACCAGAACCAGAGCGGGGAGCAGAACAGGCAGAAGGACCGAAGTACACTGCTGAGGGGAGCAGCGGGCGGCAGGAGAGGTCTGCGCGCCATGCGGGACCCTCCTCTGGTGGCCGGGAAGCAGCCGGGGATCGAACCGGCGCCGCAGAGGCCGCGGGCAGCTTCGCAACCCAGCACTCAACCGCTGCGCCACCGGGGAGGCCCTCTAAGCATTATCTTATTCTTTGTGACCTAACCATACACCCTGACTACATTTATCTTCCTCTTTCCTAACTTTTATCTCCCCATAGTGTCTATCTCATTCTAATATACTTTATATTTTTGTTGTTTGCCTCACCAACAAGAATGTAAACTCCATGAAAACAAAGATTATTTAAGTTATTTATGTATTTTCTACTGATGTATCCTTGATCACAAACATTGTTTGGCAAATAGTGGATCTCAGTAACTAATGAATGACTTTCCTCAGGGTTAATTCCTAGAAAAGGGGTAATTGAGTAGAACTGTATTCCAGAAAGACAGTAGTATCAGTTAAAAGAGAAGACTGTAAAAACCAACTTCCCCAGAGCACAATCACTATTTTGTCCCAACTTGCACTCGCTGGAAAACTTCCCAAGACACTACAGTAATATCTTTTAACATAAACATCAGCTCAGGGAGACAAAAGCCCTATCCTCCAGGGCATCACAAAAATAATGACATTCTGAAACTATGGTAGCTGTCTAAGCAATGATCTCAGTTGTATCAACTAAGAGGCTGGACAGTAATTTAAAGGAAAATTTGGAAGGACTAGACATACCCCTAAGGTGTCTAAAAAGCTACACACATGTTCAAGGCTGTATATGTCTTTCTTAGGAAAAACCAGGGAAAGGAAAAGGCCCTCGTCACTATCTACGGCCAACTTTGAGACCCTGAATAAAGAGAAAATTTGGGGGAAAAAAAAAAAAGGGAAAATGGCAGAAGGTAAAACAAGCTATATTACCTACTATTGTCAGGAATGCTAATACTCATACATGAATGTTAAAAATGCATCAAAGGATAGAGACTTTTTAGAAAGGAGTTTGAGAACATTTATTAAAAATGGAAATAATTAATGAAACTCTTCAATATTGAGGAATAGCAATTCTAAGCTTAAGCATTTATTCCACAGAAACCAAATGAACAATTCCTAAAGAAATCATACAGAATGGTAATGGAGCATAATTCATAGTGATCAAGAACTGAAAACAAAGTGAATCCCCATTTACTCGGAATGGCAGAATAAACTGTAAAAAAAACTGTGTAATAGTGGGTTATTACACAGCCATTAAAACAAAGGAATTAAAGCTATGCCAGATGATATGGGAATTTTTCCTATGTATGGAGGGTAAAAACACGATGCAAGAAGACAAAAAAAAATTATGTAAAACATTGTTCAAAAAGAAACTCTTATATGTTTACATTTGCATATATGTTAATTTATATGCTTTTAGAAATATATTTATTTTGCAAGAAAACCTGCAAGACTCCTGACATAGCTTAGCTGGTGGGGCAGGAAAGGGGACTGGGTATGGAAGCAGGTGGAGGGAGAAGGGGTAGGTATGATATCACTCCAGTTATGTGTAAAGATATATGCACACGTATGAAAAAACCTGCCTTCTTTTTGTCCTTTCCTTTTGTGGTTTCAAGCTTAGAAAGTTCTTCCTACACCATAATCATGCCAATATTTTTGCATATTTTTCAATTTCTTGTAACTGCTTTATAGTTTCATTTATTAGATTTAATTATCTGTTCTCTGAAATATATTTTGGTGCAGGGAAGGTATTTTTCCTCTAATAAATTGTCAGTCATCTCAGCAGAATTTTTATAGTTTCATAGAGCTGGAACTGCCAGGCAATAAAGTATATCTATTTAAAGTGTGCAGTCTGCTGAGTTGTGACATAGGTCTGTGCCTGCCAGCACTATTTATTGAACCACCACAGCTTTCTCCACTGACATGAAATGTCACCTTTATTCATTAAAGTTTTATGATTACACACATATCAAGTAGCATTGCAGCATCTAGTTCAGTCTTAGCTTGAGTTCCTAGAGGATCATCTCCTTCTCCCTTTCTAAAGAGATGACGATGTAGTACAATCTTGAACCTACAGCATGCCTATATGTAAGAATCAAGAAATGATGAGTGATAGAGATAAACCATACTGGACCTAAGGGTCTGAGTCGGAGAACTGGGAGAGCGAATTGAGAAAATAAGTTAGGTGTGGAAAAAAGGAGGCTCAAATATAAAATGTAGTCCTTCAAGCTGTACAAGAAATTAAAAGTTTTAATCTCTATTACAATCTGTTCAGAGTTACACACCCTTGCAGAAAAGAATAATTATTTGCTCTGAAGAAGGGCAACATCAGAGCTTTATGCTTCTACCACCCAAAGCTCCAAAGGGGAGTGCCAGACCGATATAGATTGCGTTTACAGACTCAAATCTTACATTTGATGTGAAAAACTTTGTCATATGCATTTTGTTTTATGAACAAAACAACTACTCAGTTAGCAATTTAACTTACTTCAATATTCATCCCCAACCTTTCAGTGGCTGGAACAATTTTAAACACATTGGGTGGTATATTTACTGAAGCTTTACTAGTGTCAGTTTATCTATCTTGCATAAAACCTGGCTAGGTACAAAATTAACTCTGTCTTGTTCAATAGTCTTTTAATATTGCTCTATAGAGTCTAGCATTTGAATTTATAATCAAGTTCAAAGCCAATTTGATTTTTATTTCTTTATAAATTTTCTTTCACACCCTCCAAGGATAATGACAAAGTAGTTTCGTTATCCTCGTAAATCAAAAATATTGCAGCTTTTGGAGTATCTTTCTTAATTTTGTTTAGAAAGTAACTTTTGATCCATACACTTATTTTTTAAAACTCAGGTTTTTAAAATTATATTACTGGTTATTATTTGTGTTCCAGAAAGGTTAATTTATTCATCTATAATCCTAGAATAACCATTTTCTATAACAAATTAAGTGATAAAGAACTAGCTACGATGTCATGAAGCACATATAAACTAAAGGATGTTTGGAGAACCACTGGATTTCACCACTAGGTATCATTTTATTAAGTGCTAAGTCAACTGAGTAGCAAAACTGTGCGTGTTCTATTTTTTCTTACCATAAATATAAGATATTGTATAGATTTTCCCCAAATTTAAAAAATCCATCACTATACTGAAGTAATATTGGCTTATAAAGTAACATTATAAAGATTTCAGGTGTATAAGTGAAATAAGTCAGATGGGCAAAGATAAACACCACATGATTTCACTCATTTGTGAAAGATACAAACAGAAAATTAACATTCATTCTCTCATCTTCCTGTGAACTGTGTTGGCAAGTTGTTGAAAGACAACTGGTGGTCTTAAAAAAATACATAAACTTCCATGTCACATCTGATTCTTCTTTACTCTTACTTGCTCTTCCATTCCTATAAACCTCCCAGCCACAAAAAAATTGGTTTAAGTCCTGTTGATTCTAATTCCACAATTTTATTCATGTATATTTACTTTCTTCCTATTTCCAGCCACAACTGCAATCTTCATTATTTATTGCTTACTGATGTAACAGCTTCCTACTTGACCTAACTTTTCTGCCCCAGGTCATGTGATGTCTACTGTGAGAGCAGTATTTGCAAAATATAAAGTTCATGTTTCTTATAATATCACTCACTAGGTCTCCATCATGAAGTGAAAACTCTTTAGCAGAATAGGATGTATATTCTTGCCTCCACATGTGATTGTGTTTCTGTTTTTTACTACTTTCCCAGAAGAATTTTAAACTTTGGTCATATTAAACTATTGCCATTTTTTAAACTGCTTTTGACTATGTCTTTGTACCTTGCAATTGTAAACTGCTAATTACAAAAGGAGTGGTCAATTCCACATTTGATTGTGATTTTGTATATTCTAACTAAAATAACCTTGCTTTCTTTATCTCATGACTCTCCACTAATCATTTTAAGACCAAGCTCATATAAGGGGTTAAGCATCGCACTGTGAAGCAATCTAAAGGCTCTGCAGCACAAGTTCAATCCCTGGCTGGCAAGGGAGCAACCCACATGGCACAGCAGACCTCTCCTGTCTCGCCCGCTGCTCCCCTCAGCAGTGTATTTCAGCCAGTCTGCCTGTTCTGTTCCCTACTCTGTTCCCTATCTCTGGTGAATCCTCTCACCCCCCACATCTCTGGCCTGTACCCCAGCTCTTGTATACATAAATAAATCTTAAAAAAAAAAAAAAGACCAAGCTCATATAACCTGAATTTGTACAATTTTCCTACACCCTCCATTCAAAGACTCACTACCTGTTTTCACATATGATGTATGCATTTTTCAATATTTATAAAGTATTTTAATTATCAGTTTATAGATCCTTTTCATTATATGACTATAATTTCTTCAAGGCAATATATTTCCATTACTTAGTTTTTAGAACATAGGAAGTACTCAATAAAAGCCAACTGAATGAATGAGTAAAGATGCATTTAAAAAAATGAGAATCACTGACAAAAAACCAAATTCTTCCTAAGTTTTTAGTTTTGCCATTAGAACACAGAACACATATTAGAATGCAGTTACACAGCAGGTGTATTCTTAAGCCTATAGCTGACTATCCATTAAGACAGCCTCAAATGACAAGACTGGGTGCAGGAATGAGGTCAGTTCATGTTAGGATGTGTTGAAAGTATGAAACACATACTAGATTTAGAGAGCACAAACAAAACAAAAAGAATATGAAATATCTCAATTAAATATTGATGACCTGTTGAAATGACAAAGCTTTACATATCTTTGGATTAAATAAAATTTATTATTAAAATTAATTTTACTTGTTCTTTTTATGGTTATTAGTATTTATATTACTGGTAAATTTATTTATTTCTTTCTAAAAAAGATTTATTTATTTATTTATTTATTTATACAAGCACTGGGTACATTCAGAAGCACGGGAGGGTGAAAGAATTCACCAGAGACAGAGTGGGGAACAGAGCAGGCAGACCGACGAAATACACTGCTGAGGGGAGCAGCGGGCGCGGCAGGAGAGGTCTGTCGTGCCAGTGCTATGTGGGACCCTCACTGGTGGCCAGGGATCGAACCGGGTGCTGCAGAGGCTGCGGGCAGCTTCGCAACCCAGAGCTCAACTGCTGCGCCACCAGAGGAGGCCCATTACTGGTAAATTTAAAGTTTTACATGCAGTCCATATTGTATTTCTACTGAACAGTGACATTCCAGAAAGAAAGTAATTCAAACTTTAAAATCATATTGTTAATACCACTAGTCTGAAATGGGAGTGGGTGTGTTCTTTCATTTGTGTGTGGAGATACAGCCAATTTACTGCTCAATTTGGAGGCCTCTAGGCTTTAGTATTCAACTCATGGACCAGTTGGTGGGATTTATGATGTGCTTGTTTAAGCTCTAATAGTTTTTTCTTTTACTTCCTCAGAAGTCAATTTTGGTGGTAGGTGGAGACTCAGCATAATCCTTGTGTTGACAGTGTTCATGAAAGTTTGCAAATGGGGTATCTTTCAGAATGCCTGCCTCATTCTCTTTCTCCCGCTTTACTGTATCCTTTATCTTTAAATAAAAGCATTATTTGAGTACACGCTGTGTAGACTGGTAAGTCTTTCAAGAATAAAAAATAGAAAAACTTTGTAATGAACTATATGAACTATATGAATATATGAAGAACTGAAGTGTGGTTTTATTATTTATTGAATACTTCTGTTAAAGTGAATTTTAGAAGGAGAATATGATTTTTTTGTATGCTACATCCATAAAATATTATACTAACTTTTACTTATATGGAACGTTGATATTTTACTTCAAATAACCCTCAATAGAATAAAAGTTCCCCAATCTTGGTTTATTTCTTGATAAGTAGACAGACTGTACTGACAAAGAAGCTCCAGATCTCATTTTTAAATGTTATTCCCTATTACAGACACCTATTTATTTTGACCATTTAACATCTCCATTTTCATTGAGAATCACTTTATTCTGTAAAAGTTAACAGTATGTAAGCTCACTCTACATCACATCTCCCTTCCCCACCTGTTCTCTCCCAGCACAGTCACAGAGGCAACCCTGGGCATCCTGGGCTAGCAAACTGCTTACCCATGATGACTGCTTCAGAATAAACATATGAGTCATGCCAGGACTATCAACGTTCTTGCTGACTAAACAATGAAGCCTCTCTGCCAAAGGAGAGGAATAGGCCAAAGAGAAAAAAACGCAGAGCTCATCTTTTAGGCACACCATGTAGATATGTAAAATTTATTATGGGGCTGCCCCGGTGGTGCAGTGGTTGAGTGCTGGGTTACGAAGCTGCCCGCAGCCTCTGCGGCGCCGGTTTGATCCCTGGCTGCTCCCTGGCCAACAGAGGAGGGTCCCACATGGTGCGCAGACCTCTCCTGCAGCCCGCTGCTCCCCTCAGCAGTGTACTTCGGTCCTTCTGCCTGCTCTGCTCCCCGCTCTGGCTCTGGTGAATTCTCTCGCCCTCCCGCGCTTCTGACTGTACCCAGTGCTTGTATAAATAAATAAATAAATCTTTTAAAAAAAATTTATTATGGCTTACCAAGATAAAATAACTGCAGTCAGTAGTCTGAACCCAATTCTGCTTAATTTCTACACAGTCACATAACTTTATACCTTCAGAAGTCACTTGGTTAATTAACAGAGCAAGTTGTGAAAAACTGGCCATCACACAAACTTTTGTGTAAAGAGGGGGAAAATAAAAATATACATTAAAAAAAATTACTATGTTCAATTCTACTTTACATATGATGAAACTAAGAATAGTAATTGTATTATAAATTATTTTTCATCAAACAACTGCTTAACATAAGACAAATTAGTGTTTGTGAAATATACTTCAGGGAACACTAATCTAAAAACGTTTTGGCTCTACACTACCAATAAAAAACATATCCATGTTTATATTTACTATAATCACATATGTATAACACATCAGATTTCTAGTTATTTTCACTTTTTTTTGGCTTATTTGATCCAGAATGTAGAACAGTGTTTATCACACTGTTTTTGTGATTGTGGACCCAACAATTGTTGAATGAATAAATAAAAATAATCCCCACACAACAATTACAAAACTGTAATAAATTTAGTTGTGACCTCTACTTATAAATGAGAATGCTAAAGTTCAGAAATATTAACTGACTTCCCAAGGATCACAGAGCTAGAAACTACTGAACCAGGTTGCTTAACCACAAGTATTCTGGCTTCAAATGCCTCTGCTAAGCTGCTGCAATATTATACCTTTTGAAAAGATTCTTCAAGGACATCCTAAGTTATTCTTAATAATAAACAACATAACACTAAACATCATCATCATAAAGGACTAGTAGAAGTCTGGGTCCCCTGGCCATGAAGGCAATGCTTATGAGTGCCTTTTCAGAAAGAGTCACTGAACTACTAGATGGGCTTAAATACTTAAAAACAAAAAACAAAAAACCTAAAATTGAGAAAATTTTAAGTCTAGTACATTAAATTTAGCATAACTATTTGCTAAAAAGATCAAGAGACCACAAGAGAAGACAGTAATGAAGAAAAAAATCCTAAATTTCAATCGATCACAGCACATATTTAGAATGAAAATATTATATATGAAAAATATGGTATATTTATGGCATTTTGTACTTCAATATATTAAAAAGTACTTAGTTTTCTTACTGAACTCAGCTATCAACATAAATTTAACTTTAAGTTACCTACTAGTGGCATGAAGGATTGAACATTACTGCTGTTGAAAAATAATTCATATTTTATATATAAAGGGTACTTCTGATCATCTACATTATTAGATCACTATAATATGCTATGTCATCCAACTTTTTAACACTTGCCAAAGGAAAAATTTATTCCATTTACATTTTATTTGAGTTCTAATTTTGAAAAACCAAGTTAAATAAAATATTCTTTGGTTTGTTTAAAAATAATTTTATCTAAGGATCCTTACTTGCTAAGATACTACAAACTGTAGAAACTTATTTATGACACTTCTAAAAGTCTGCTCTCAAGGACTTAAGCTTTTTATATAAAAAAAGGGATTAAGACTAACCAGAAAAATCACCATTTGGCAATCCTCACAGTAATTAAGTCTGCTAAAAAACATCAACCAACAAGTGGTAAAACCAGAATATAAAAATATGATGAAAAATAGTATGTTTACAGAGTTTCAAAATATGTCCTCCAAATCAAAATACTGACTGAAAATATAAACAGAAATACTTACTAATTTCAAAGGGTGAAAGAATAACATTATAATAGAGACCTAGCAGGCAGAAGCTAAATCAAAGGATCAAGGTAGAAAGCATCATGGATGCAGGACCAATCAACAAAAGTTCCACTTGAAAGAGTGCCAAGACAACACATCAATCCTTTTGGGACAGTCCTACTGCAAATGTGCAAATCTGACTCTGATCATGAAGAAACATCCGACAAAGCCAAATTGAGGCATCTTCTAAAATCTTCAAAATGTATTGTTTAAAAAAGTCAAAAATTGTCCTAGTTTGAAAAAGACTGAAGAACATTACAATTAAATCTAATCTACCTATAGACACTTCTGACAAAACACAAAACTTGGTGATATAAGACAATGCTCTTGTTTGTAAGAAACAGATACTGGGGTATTTGTGGGTGAATGGGCACTATGCAAACAAATGGTTCAAAAGAAAAAAAAAAACTACAAAAAAAGAAAAAATTTAGACAATCCTCAACTGCCAAACAAATATTTGTATATATTTTTATAATCTTCAATACTAATTTCATTTTCTTCTAGATTTGAAATTAATGGTTTTAAAACTAATCTTCCTTTTTGATTTTCTGGATTCAAATGTTTTAGTGGGTCTGGGAAATCTAGTATTTATGGGAATTCTAAGGAATATTGCCAATATTTGTGAGCTAGGTACTAATAAAAGAAAAAAATACTTTAAGGAAAACTGCAACCTACTATCGTAAGGACTGTCTTATGGATGCATAAATATATCTGTAACATATTCAAAATAAGTGCTTTTCCAGAAGATGACCTCTACCACAAAGCAATGGTGAAACATACTACAATATGCAGCTTTAATAATTATTTTTATGAGAAAACAAACAGATCTACAAACCCACAATACTACAGATAGATAAAATAAGTTTTTTATTTTGTTTTACTTCCTATAGTGCAATAATTCAGAATGCATCATTTTTCTTAAAAAAAGTGGGCATTTGTATTTTAAAGTAAACAATGAAATATTAGCAATACTTAAAAGGGGTACTTGCCAATATATTGCCAATTGAAAGAATGTTCTTTTTATTTAGCTAAATTTGTTGGTAAAGAATCTCTTACAGGCCTCCTTGGTGGCTCAAGGGGTTAAGCACTGCACTATGAAGGAACCCGCAGCCTCTGCAGCATGAGTTCGATCCCTGGCCATCCACAGAGCAACCCACATGGTGAAGCAGAACTTTCCTGTCTCGCCCGCAGCTCCCCTAAGCAGTGTGTTTCAGTCTACCTGTTCTGCTCATCACTCTGTCTCTGGTGAATCCTCTCCCCCCCACATCTCTGGTCTGTACCCCAAGTCTTGTAGGCATAAATAAATAAATCTTAAAAAAAAAATAAATCTCTTACAATAAGTTTGAAAAATGCAGATTAATGAGAAAGCACAAATTCCTAGGTTTGATGCAAAATTCAAAGGTCTTCATAATCTGTTAATATATACCCTAATAAAACCTTGGAAGTTTTGTAGTTACGCCTTGTGCAAAGAAAAAAAAAAAAACTGAAGAAGGTCTCAAATTGCTATCCTTAGAAAGGGTGGCTAAGAAGGTTAATTCTTGGCTGGCATCTGAGTACTTGGCTTTCAAGACAGTCCCACCATTCCCAGGCCAATAGAGGTGGCACACTGGGCCTGTGTTGTACGTACAAACAATGCATTTCATGATAAACTCTGCTTTCCTTCTGAGAGTCTGAGGTTTTGGCATGTGATAAAACAGATGGTGCCTGCTTACAGACTGACTCCAGTAAAAAATGAACTCCTGGACTCAAGGGTGCTTCCTGGTAGACAAATTTCACTCATCTCTAGAAGAATTAACGTACCCTATTGGGAGGACTCTACTGGGACTCTCAGAAGCTTGAGCCTCCTTCTACACAGTCTTCAACCCAGACGCCTTTTCCCTTTATTGATTTTGTTCTGTATCCTTTTCTGAGTTCTATAAGGCTTCCTAGTGAATCATTAAACCCTGGTTAATCTTGGGGATACTCAAAACAATAATTTAATGTACAAAATTACTTAATATAGAGTTCCAAGTACTTCAAACACTTATAAATACATTAGCAACTTTAAAATGGCAGAAACTCTAAGTCCTACATTAGTCACAAATATTACACTTTGAACTACTAGAGAAACAACATTCAGACGATAACTGAATTTCTCAAAGTTCAAATATGCAATTTCAACTGTAAATATAATTACAAACTTTATTACATGACTGTTAGATATTATTTCTCTATTATGTAAATATTTTTAATTCCTTCAAAGTGGAAAAAAAAATCCTTCTCCTCAAAAACATAGAAATTCAAATGCAAACTCAAAATGTCTTCTGTTCATGAAGATTTAATGTTCAAAAGTGATACATTCTTACCATGTGGCGTGATTGTCTGTACAGGCTTAGTAGGAGACCTCACATTCCATATAGTCAAGGTGCCATCTGAATGACTGCATATAAATTGCTTCCCTTCATGATGCCAAGCAACAGAGTGGATAGCCTAGAGAAGAAGGGTAAAGAATTCCACCTTAAACACAACAATTTATTTAGGTACCAAGCTATTTATAACTAGTATTGTAATTCATCTTCATTTTAAACTTTTTTATATCTCTCAAGATAAAGTCAATATGCTAGCTTTCTATTTCCATAATTCTCTGGCAATACAAATGAAATTTAATTTGATATTAGCACATTTAATTCTACTACTTACTCCTTAAACCAGCATAAGGAAAATATAATAATATGTTTTCTATACAAGTTTAGAAAAAACAAAATTAATCTTTGAGTTTTTTTAAGAATAAGCTATACTTTATGTTTATAAATTGCTTAGTAATTACAACCATATCTCACTGAAAAAACTAGCTGCATTGGTAAATTAGAGCAAATTTTCAAAAGTAACAAAAATTCTAAGATAAAAATGTAGTCTTGGAATTAAGATGAATTAAAACTATCTCTGGTTGAGCTTCAAAACATGTCTATTTGTCACAATAATTATTGAGGCTATGTTTTAGATTTGAAGGGCCTCTCAGTTGACCAAAATTTATTTTGTGCTTTTGAACCATATAAAAATTATCTGAAAACATTTCATATGATCAAAGTAAAGTTACCCTATAAATTTTAGTCCTAATAGTAATCATTCTGTCTATAAAATATTTTAAGAAAAAAATCACTCTCCTTTAAATTACTTTACTCCTATTTAAATACTTTTAACCCAAGTTGATACCCTTCTAGTTGTGGTCAATTGACTCTAAAAATTGCCCTACTGGAATTTCAGAACTGCAAGGTGCGACATCAAAACCACACAACTAAAACTTAAGAACTTTGCTTACTTATGTACAAAATCAACATTTGCTATCACCTCATTCAACGCCCATTATCTGGGTTCTTCATATGTTTAAAATTGAAGTTCAATAAAATGGTATTATGAATCAGATTAAAAAACTTTAAGTGATGATGGATAAACACAATCAACTGTATTTCTATATGCCACTATTTAACACAGTATCTTAAGTTCAAAATATCTCTAACAAATTCTAAGTAAAATCTTGAAGGAGTGACAAACTTATTCCAAAATATACATATGACAATGAAGAAACTCAATTTTATAATAAGCAATCCCTTAGTAGCCTTAATAGATTGAATTATTTTTGGAAAATGTCAGTAGTGCTAAGAAGCTATATGCAAAGCTATTTAAATAGTTTAAGGGAAATATAAAAGAAGTCTATACTGGTATCTGCAATCTATAAATAAAACATCCTAATCTTATCACATATGAGTATGTATCAGATACATAAAAATGTTATATAGAAAACTAATATTTCAACTTTGCTTGAAGAAAACAACATACATCCCTGTTTAAAAATCTTTCAAGAGAATATTAAATTAGCAAGCATTTCAAAATACAAATTATAGGAACCAGTCATTTCCAATTATTCTGAATAGCAGAGACAAAGAAGTAACAGAAAATCCACAAAAGGAATAAGCAAATATGAACTTTTACATGCAATAACATACACATTTTTTTCCTATCATTTCTGCAACTTTCTAAATACAAATACAACTTGATACAAGGCCTCATTTTTTCCCTTGATCATCTTTGTTTTAATACATATAGTACTACCTATAGGCTACACAAGATTATATGTACATATGTAAGTATTATCACATATATATGTTTTAGTTTATATGCAGTGTTATGTGTATATAAATAGTACATGTGTATAATATATATTATATAAACTATATACATGCAATTATACAACTTCTTTATAGTCTTCTTGGGAAAATAAAGTAGAAATGGATGTAAACAAAGTGGGAAGATCAAATTTCACTCACCAAATCTGTCACATGCTCATAATCAGATGTGGGTAAAATGCAAACGTGAAAAATTCATGGGAGAAGATAAGAAATACAAAGCATAAGTTGAGGCTGAGGAATTTTGTGAATAAGTTGGTACATTTACTTTGCCAAGAAGATATATAAAATTTCAGGGACGTTCTTAAAAGGTTCCTTGATCTTTACAAAATGAAAAATTATAGATAAAGATGAATAAGAGACTAGGAAGAAACATCAAGAGCACAATAAGTAAAACATAAGAATCTAATAAGGGATACACAATTGTTATGGAGACAAGATGAAGTCAGGGTAGAAAAAAATAGAAAAAGGAAGATGGGGGGTTATACAGCTATTGGTAAAAGCCACAAAGAGAACATACAATTCCAGTTTCCTTAAATGATAGTGTCTGACAAGAAATCATAACCATAATAAACTTCACGAGGCAGTTAATGGACTAAGAGGCTGACATTAGTATTTGTGTCTTGATAAAGTTAAAAAAACAAAAAGCACTGCCTACTCTGATACATTTAAAGCAAAGTGTAGTGTGTAATTACTAGGTTTTGGCAAAAGTAGTATATACAATGCTTTGTGCTATTCTTATTAGATAAGAGGCATCTTGAAGAATAATTTTCTAGAAGAAAACAGGCTAGTGATTAAAACAGGCTAGTGATTTACCTATCTAATTTTATACTAACTCAGAATAGCAGGGAAATTAAATTCTCTACCAACTGGTTTTTTGCAAACTAATCATTATTAGAATCACTTCAGAGTAAAAGTTGTATATAAAGCTTTAGTTCAGCTGCTCTCCCATTATGCATATACAAATAAACATCTTTCAGCACTTACACCAAAATTAATTGTATAATATTAATCTTCATATTCTACTTAAAATCAACATTGATTCCTAATGTAATTATATACCTTTGCTAAAGCCCTTAGAGTCAACATAATAAAATGAGAAAAATCATTTAACATAGATTTTAAATTATAATTCTTATAAATATATGAAAAGCAAATGCTGGAAATACTCTGTTTTGTTTTTATCATTTTCAGGTAATCAAAAAACAAAAAGAAGGGCTCAGAGCACTGAATAAATAACTTCTTGTATACACTAAATTGTATTTTTTTTAGTATTTTATATAATTCTTACATCTTTTTTCATCTTTGCACAATGTATGCATTTTCATTTTGGTTATATTCCCCATACAATTGCACCCCCCCTTATTTTTACCCTAATCCTTCCTCTCCCTGCTCCTACCCTCCCCGCCCCCAGTAGTGTGTCTCTTGTTTATTGTTGCTTGTTGATTTTGATTTTTACTTTGTATTAATTAGTCTTTTTCCTGGTCCCTTATTTAGGTTTTCTAAATTCCTGCTATGAGTGAGACCATCTGGTATTTTTCTTTTTCTTTCTGACTTATTTCACTGAGCATGATCCCTTCTAGCTCCAACCATGTTGCTGCAAACTGCATGTGTTTATCTTTTTTGATTGTTGAGTAATATTCCATTGTGTATATGTACCACATCTTCTTGATCCAGTCATCTATTTTTGGGCATTTGGGTTGTTTCCATAGCTTAGCTATTGTAAATAGTGCTGCTATAAACATAGGCATGCAGGTGCCCTTTGGAATTAATGTTTCTGTGTCATCTGGGTAAATACCTAGGAGTGGAATTGCTGGATCATATGGAAGTTCTATCTTTAGTAGGTCAAGAAATCTCCACACAGCTCTTAATAGTGGTTGGACCAGTCTGTACTCCCACCAATGCAGGAGAGTTGCTTTTTCTCCACAACCTCGCCAACATTTGCTTTTGCTAGTTTTTTTTAACATGTGCCATTCTCACTGGTGTAAAATGGTATCTCATTGTAGTTTTGATTTGCATTTCCCTGATTACAAGCAATGCTGAACATTTTTTCATATGCCTGTTTGGCCCTAGCATTTTAACATGTATTTCTTTATTAATTCTACTATAGAATGGAAACAACATCAAAGTTTTGTAAATTAACAAGATAATTACTGAATAATAAATTTTGTAACTTGATAAAATTATTACAACTAAGATATTAACTATAGATTCTCTCTCTAGTTAAAGATTTCAAATGGTTACATTTTTTCACCAAATGGGCCTAAACTGACAATACCCTCATTTACTTTAAAAGTAAAACCTACATGGAAATTTCTTAAGTATTTTCAAAATATTTCAAATTTTCTCTCTTTTTAGTAGGGCAGGTCTTCAAATAATGTACCTGTTTTGATAAATTTTATTTGCGTTGATAAAGTTCATGAGCAAGACCTCTTAGACTATTTCTTTGTGTCAAATATTTTCATTGAAAATTCAATTTCTCTACAAAATATAGAGCAACTTACTTTTAACTATTGTTTCTGTATTGAGGTTTTGTACTTTCAAGGAATTTTGTGTCTTTCAAGGAATTTGTACATTTCACCTAAGTTGTGGAATTCACTGGCATCAGTGAATATCTTTTCGCCAGTCTTTCATATTTCTGTAGAAACTACTGGCTATCCTCTTTCTCATGCCTCAAGATGATTAGTGAACTAGAGAATGCTTACTAATTGAAAAGTTTTTTTAAAAAAGTATATGCAACTTTGAAAATCAAGGAACTTCTCTTTCATGCTTATGAAGATATGTATACATTTATAAAGTATTCAAATTATTGCTGGTTAAGTAATTGAAATTATGATTTCGAAGACATATTTTATCTGGGAAAAAAAACAAGCAAACAAACAAACAAACAAACAAAAAACACTTACACATGTCCTAGCTCTAGATTTGCTCACTGAATTGGAATTCATGAACACTAGTAGTATCCAAATTGAAGTTACCAGATACCATTTCACACTGAAAAAAAAAAAAAACCACCCACAGTTTCATGGAAAATGGTCTTATCCTAAGTTTGAGACAGAAATACGTAGATGAGTAGATATATTTGTTACAGCAAATAGCAAGAACACTATCCAAGACCGTTATCACCAAAGGACTCAAGAACCAATTAGAAGATGTTCACTCACTTAAGACTGATGAATGAAAAATGAGTAAGAATAATAACTTCAAGGGACTGAAGTATACCAAATATGTTTAAATCTATGCGCACATAGTGAAATAAAAACAAGCACAAATTGGTCACCATTTAGGTTACTAGAGAACAACCCTCTAGATTAAATACTGAAATAAAAGGATTGAGCATTTATTCTGCCAGAACTATATCACTTTTTTCAGCTAAAGTGTCCTAAGTAACAGACAAGGAATTATAGAATTAGAACAACTGTTATGCACTAATAGATACAGGTCTTGAATATCAGTGACCTTTAAACTTCACAAAGAAAACTAACTTTCCACCTGATCAACAGCATCATCCATGAAGCAGTCTTGCTAAAAATGAAAAATCTGAATTTGATCAGGCCTCCGTAAACTATGCATTTTATTGGAAATTTGAGGGCAAAAGAAAAAGCTGTTAAAAATAATAGGAAAGCATCCAGAAAATCCTACCTTTGGGAGACTCTACCTTCAACAAGTAAATGGAAAAAAGAAAAAAGGAACGAGGTAAGGAAGGGAAGCAGAGTGAGAGGAGATGCCTATAGTTTCAAAGAGACTTAAAGGACTTATCTATCAGTCAACTGCAATCAATCTTTAGGTCTTAAAACAAGCAAACTATAGATTTATATACAAACAATCATTTGTTTAAAATATAGAATTTATTAACTTGCTTACAATGCAAGAATATTCCAGGAGAAATAAATGAGAAACTGAGAACATTTAGAACCTTGGGTAAGGGAATAGGGTGGCAAAATGACAGAGGGGTGAGAGAGATTTTGTATCTTAGAGCTATGTAAAAATATTATAAATTTTAAAAAATTTTTGTATTATTGCAGTTACAATGGTTGCCTAAACTAAAATCACCAATCCAGTTATTAGAGAAGGTGCTCTGAAATAAGGAATGAACAACAGCCTTGATTTGTGAAAGTAGTATCATTACCTCATCATAGGTGTATCTATAGTCAGCTTTCTTTGATTTGAGGTCCCATAACACCACTGTTCCAGATTCAAAGCCAATCAAAAGCTGTAATAAAACAAAATGCACATTATCTAGAAATATTATATGAAACATTTATTTGTTGAGAACTATTATCATTTATCTGCTTTAAGTCTAAAGGTACAACTGCATATTTGTAAACATTTCGTAAGTTGGAACTCAACTCCTCTTTTCCAATCTGGGATATATATTCCTGGGGAAAAGTGTTATTTCCTTTTCCATTTCCCTGTTCTTTCAAATATTTTAGACATGCGACATGGCATTTTCAGTTGGAGGAAGTAAAAGGAACTTCAGTGATAAGAAGAGAGATGGTAAGGACAAGATGTAGTAAAGATTTAGTGTAAACAACACTGTAGAGCTTAGGATGAAGACAACCAAAGCATTATGCTTTGATCTGCCTCTTAGTTGTATGGGAAATAATTTTACCCATACAGACTGAAATAAATCAGAGCATTATAATGAACTTTAACCCCTAGCTAGCTGTAACATCCTAAAAATGTTAGAAATCTGTGCCCATAAGAGTTAGTCTATTTCAGTTTAGATAATCCTATAATACTTATTCCTATTAGAATCTTTTATAACTCAGAAAAGTTAATACATTGGTGAGTAGTTTCCTTTTTTCTCTCTAAAAGTATTAGTAGGTTTATTGTACATGAATGCAGCTCTCTGAAACATCAATCACTGATCTATATGTTAGGCAGGAAATATAAGACAACAGGAGTGAGTACTCTGGGATTGAAATCAGAAAAATCAGTGTTCAAAATTCCAGCTCCACCAATATCTAGCTTTGTACTTCTGAAACATATCTCATCAAATTTCTGTACCTCATCATCTGTAAAACAGGGATGATATCTAACTTAAAATTTGCTGGGAAAGTAAAATAAAATACTGCATATAAACTGACCAGTTGGGTCGGACACAAAAGCAGTAGTTATATTATATCATAATATCAATTATGATCAATAATTTTACACTAATGCCTAAGTTTCCTTAGCCAAGACCTTTGCTTAATATGGTGGCATCCACCCATAAGAAACTTGGCTTATCTTTCTTTTGTGACAAAATGTCACAGATATATTTAGAAATAAACAGTCATTGTTGTAGTATAAGTGGAATTTTCTGTTAGAAATCAAAGATTAAATAATATAATCTATTCTAGTACCCTAAAATCTCAAAAATGTTTGAATGATATTAGCTGGAAATTAAGAAGACTAACATAATACCAGGTTTCAAAAAATGAGAATGATATAAGCAGTTATTATTTATTTACTTAATAAATCAAGTATATATTGAGGGCGTACTATTTATATATATTTTACTATATTATATTATAATGACTACTTTATTATATATTGTATGATATGGGAATTACAAGCCTACATCAATATTATTTTTGTGCTCAGATCAGATTGAGGGGAGTTAAGACATGCACACATTTCTATTAAATAATACAAGGCAATAAAAGTGTACCACTAAGGTGCTAATGAATTCGGAGGAAACAGCATATTCTGTCACAGATATCAGGAAAGATCAATGAAATAAATATATAAATATATTTTTAAAATCTGAGCTTTAGAATGTTGGTAGGAATTCAGCAGAGGGAATAGTGAGAAAGAATTCCTACCAGAGGGACTCACATAAACAAGACATGGCTGCAGTGAAGAAGAGCTCACATTTGGGAAACAGTAACTCTTGCTTCAATATAGCAGTTAGGTAAAGATGTCCTAAGACACTGGAATCTAGGGCTGCATTTTCCTGAAATGTTAGATACTACAGATCATTGAAAGCTTCTGAACAGAAGAGTAAATTTAAAAAGGTACTCTAGAAAGACTCCTATGGAAATTACTCTAGAATGGGTTAGAATGCCTAGAACTACAGTGGTCATAATGAGATTGAATAGAAAAGAGACACTGTAAAGGAAGGATGGAAAAACCTTAGAGACTAACTTCAAGTGACAAGGAAGGGAGTTTTCAATTCTCCCACTGTGCCTTCCACACAACGCTTGGCTTTTAAACAAGTTGCCTTGTATCAAAAAAATGAGGAGATATAGGTTATTGTAACTTGCTTCACATAAAATTTCTCTTAAATACATACAATTGTGTGATGATAAGTTAAATGCAAACAGCAAATTTACCCTTTTGTTTTTCCAGTGGCAGATAAGAGATCAGTTGGAGCAATGTAGAGGCTTAACCATGCTCACTAACCAAGGAAAGAGAAAACCTAGATAAACTCTTTCACATAATCCAGACATTTCATTTCACTGATTTCTGATAGTGATGAACATTTTGGTATTAGGCTAATACCACAAAATGATATAGGTTAAAAAGGTATTATTAAATAGAACTATGTGAAAAGTTGGTTTAAAGTAGGAAATAGAAAGTCAGGGAAAGAGAAATTTTGTTATTTTTAACTATATTGATGAACCTAAAGTTTATAAAAGCTAGGCAATAACTGTATGAAACTGTTTCAGAATATAAAAAATTAATATTTAAAAAAATCTATACCTTAATCTATTAATGAACACTTCAGGGTGATGCTATACAGAGACAAATTTAAAATAAATCATTATGTAATATGTGCTACAAAATTTGTATAACTGTAGTATTAAAAGGAATTCAAAACCAAAAGAAAAGTTTTTTCAGTTTTATCAGAAAATCAGGGGAAATATTCTCAATAAGCAAAAAATAATAACCTGTAAATGTATTTAGCAAATTTTACTTGTTTAGGGTTTTTGTTCCTTAAAATTAGATTATTTGAGTTCTTTTCATTTTTTTCTTCAAAATGTGTAAATGCCTCATTAAGTACTTATGAAATAAAACTTTGTTAGTAGTTACAACTTTGCTAAGCAAGTGTATCCTGGAATAGTTTGCATATTTAAAAATACCAAAGTAAAATAAATATTTGAGGAAAAATTCTACCTTTCCCTCATCCATGGGATTATCACTTATATGGACAACAGGTCCTGGGTGAGATTTAGATGATCTAAAAAGAAAAAAAGATTTTTTTAATTACAATTTCAGTAAAACTAAGTACTATAATTATATTAACAGAAAACAAAGACACATTTGTAAATAATGAAAATATTCCAATAAGTGATTAATAACAGATCAGCAGTTCTTAATGTGGCTCTAGTACTGACATCAGTCAGCAAAATTTACAATTAAGTGCAGTTTCTGTATAGAAAAAAATTCTTCTATTAGTATTTTAGAAGAGAAAATACATTCCCATGGTAAAACTCTCAGTTAATATTTTTTAATAAAGCACTATCTAAATTATCGCAATCTTAGTTTTCTCAATTCTAGTCTGCAACTGGAGCATCTCATCAAGTTCCATTCATCACACCAAAATAGGAAAAATTGTTTCAAAAAAATTAATGGAAGTAATGCCACCTGTTCTTGCTTAGAAAAACATTCATTTAGATTGGAATGTGGATGAAATTGATACCTAATACAGTAGGAATGAGCATCTTCCTGAGGCTTGAGAGACAAGTTTACTTCATGAGTCACTTGTGAAATCATAAAAACACCTACACCAGACATATCCACTAGTAGCTACTGTAGGATCAGCTCAAAGAACAGCAGACAGAAACCCACATCTTGTGCCAAAGGACTGAGAGGAGATGACAATGTGCCTGCCACAGGGAGGAAAGCCAGGCTTACTACACTATCACAGCTGTACACAAATATCACAGAGAAGTGCCACCCAGGATGACTGGTCTCCACTGGAGCTCTGGTGGAGGACAAGTGAAGCACCTGCATATGCAGGACTGTGAAGCTGTACCCTCAAAATTATACAGCTATTATATATGAATAGAAAAATTAACAGAATTTGGGGGAAAAAAGGAGATGTCACAAATTTATCCCATGTGCAAATTCTGTAGAGTGCAATGCAGAACTATTTGTTTAAAAATAAAAGCAAAAAGAAACATTGAAAATGAATATTGCCAATGTCCTTAAATGCTGGTCTTTATATCTAAATAGTATAACTAAAAAAGCAGAGAAAAAGGAAAGATATGAATATAATATTCTAATAGTGAGAATTTAGGACTGAAGATGCTTAGGGTCCTATAATTCAACCCAGTTTTTGTTGTTGTTACTTTTAAATATCAAAAATAAGCAAAATTAACTGCCAATTTAATTCTTCTTAACTTTCACAAGCATTTATTTACACTGATTGTAAAATCAAATGGTGACTTAGATCAGTGTTTTCCCAGCATTGGTGGCAACCCATAAGGGGATCATGAAATCTATTTAGTGGGGAATGACTAGCATTTAAAATAAAATAATTAGAATACAAAAGAAACACTGGAGTGTTTTTCACCCAATAAGAATTGCTTCATTACAGTTCATTTTAATATACATGTGATCATATACACACGTGTGTACATCTACATACATACTATATGTAATGCAATTACATTTACAAACTGTAAATAGAGTAATACTTAAAAAAGACCAATAATGACATAAATTTAATTACATAGATTTATGATTAATTATTATGTACTTATTATCACTTAGAGTACTCATAGCTTCAGATATGGAATATCTGCTCAAACTCACAGTTCAATGGCTTTATTCCACATAATGACGTAGCCTGAGAGTGTGAAGGACTCCACGTTGACAATATGAATATTGCCTCGTTCAGTGCCCACATATAGCCACTTACTCTGGAAAGGCAGATGGCAAAAAGTAACCCTGCAAGAGAAACACACCCAAAAAGCAAATTAGAAAACCATCTAGTAAATTTTATTAATTATATTAGTGGGTAAATCATGACTTATATATATAACTTAGGAATATCAGCCATCAAATTTATCTATTCATTGCGATTAATACTCAATTATGCTAATTCAACTCACATCGAATATAGGGCTTATAGTAAATAGCATGGTAAGATAGAATGAAGTTAGTATGTGTTTAAAATCTGGCTATGTCATCCACTATTACTTTGTATACATCACAAATTTAGCCTTTCACCTACAAACTATCAGTCCAATATCCACAATATCCCTGGTACTACCCTTATTTCTCAGGAGTTATTCAACATAACTAATTTCAGTTTCTCTGCTCTATTTCTTTTAGGGAAAACACTCCTACTCATTGCTCTTCACTTCAAAATTCAGTGCAGTAGCCACCTCACTGATACTGATACCCAAATACTTTGTATCTCCATTAGGTCAACCTTGTAAGAGGGTTACAGCCTGCCTTCCTCACTAATTTGTAAGCCTAGGGAATGGCAGTGACAGTTACTGAAATATGTATCTCTTCTATTTCCTGATGATATGAAAGGGCTTCACTAACAAATTATAGTAATTTAAATGCATGTGTTAAACTTTACTATAATTCCAACAATTTTAATATTTTCTGTATCAGCTCATTTGATTTCAGGGTTAAAGATCAGAACCTATACCGTCCTTTGAACAGCATATAGGAATCATATAGTGCTCATTTTCCCATAGACTATCTATTATATAGTCTGTCAAAGAATGAAGTATTTGAAATTTCAAAAGAATAGCTTCAAATAATACACAATGATAATTATTACTCTGAATTGTCAATACAGAACTAGGTAGGCAAGATACAGCGTATCGAACATTTGCTATTCCCATTAAAACAGTTTCATGAGACAATTTTAAAGATGCAAACACTTATCACATAAATGTACATGCAACTCATGGTTTCACTATTGCCTTGAGGTAATACTTATTGTCTAATAACTTAAGGTTCATCATCTGTATTTTCTATTGAGTTTTATATGACAGCATTGCCTTTCTAAAAGATTTAATCCAACTTTAACAAAGCATAGAAATGTCTACTGAAGCAAAAAAAAACCAAAACATTTCATAGTACTTATTACTTCACAAGGCTCTAAGTTCACAGTACCTTTCTGAAAACTCTGAGTCCACTAAGGCCCTGAATTTAGAATTTTTCATTTTGAAAGGCATACAATACATATTTTGGATACTACTTAATATGAGGGCAAACACTCAGGATGTTTTCCATCTATTATTTATGGCAGTTTATTTTTTTAATTACAACATAATTGTCATATTGAATTATATTAGTTTCAGATGTACAATAAGATTCAATATGTGTATATATTGCAAAACAATCACAACAGTAAGTCTAGTTATCATCCATCACTTCACAGTCACAAGTTTTTCTTGTAACGAGAATTTTTAAAGTTTACTTTTCTAGCAACTTTCAAATACACTATTTTATCTAGCTGTTTTCACTTTGCAATTACTTACTGCCCCATTACATTCCTACAGATTTACCCAAATAAAAGAAAAACAAATCTATAGAAAACTTGTATACAAATGTTGTGATAGCCCCAAACTGGAAACAATCCAATGTCTCCCAACAGATAAATGGAAAACAAATGTTGGTATATACCTAAAAAACCTATTCAATAGAAAAAAGGAATAAACATACAGTAGCACTGTTGAATCTCAACATATTCATAATTGAAAGAAGCTAGACAAAAATGACATCTTTAATGATTCCATTCTATTACAATTTATATGCAATAGAAATGCAAACTAATCTTCTGTAACAGAGACATATCAACAGTTGCCTGGAGATTGTGGAGTCCAGGTTAGTAACAGAAAAGGGATTATCATAAGAAAACATCTGGGGTGATGGGTAGGTCCATTATCTTGATTGAGGTGATGATGGCTTCATGGGTATACAAATGCATCAAATCTTAGAAATTGTACACTTAAATACGTACAGTTTAGTCTATGTCAATTATGTTTGTTAAAGCTGTTCTATAGTTTTTTGATTTCAGAGATTAGTGGGTTTAGAGATTATGAAAACAGATTGTCATTCTGAATCAATAGATACAAGCTCTGGAGCTCTGGGTGGGGTTCACTTCCAGCTCCATGGCTGTAGCATGTGACCTTCCATAAACATCTCGATCTTTCAGTCTCAGTTTCTAGGCAGTAAAGCACATCTACCTCACAGTGTTATGCTGAGGAGCAAATAAGACAAAAAATCATGGTAGATGCTTAAAATGGGAAATGGCATAGGTAAGTTGTTCAGTAAGTGTTAGCTAATTATTAATACTGTTACAGTCTACCAATTAGAAGTCAAATTTCAACTATGTGAAATAAAAGTAGCAATTGTATGCCAGCTACAAAATGAACAAAGTAATAAACATTTAAAAAATGCCCACTATTTCCATTGAAAAATGCCTTAAACTAAAACATGAATAGAGCTAACTACTTTGAAATTTCCAAAATATTTCAAAATCAGTAAGGCAAACTAATGACAGGTTAACCAAAATCAGAAAAAAAAAATCAGAAATATTTAACCACTATTTTTCACTTCTTTATTTACTCTACAAAAACAACAGCTACTAACTTTCTTATATTACACATCTTGGATTTTAATACTACCAAAATCATTTTAAAAATATTTACAAAATTTCAACCTAACGGGCAGAGATTTTGGATATATCCTCCAATATTTTCAGTTCCTAGCATAGCAATGGTATACTATAGATGTTTCTCAAATATTTAAAGAAATGAATAAAGACAGAAAATGTATATACTCACTTTCTGAATATCACCTACCACTGTAAGATTTTTTTCCTCTATCAATTATAAATAAATGAGCATTATATCGCTGAGAATTTTAAACATCTTCATATTTTTTTAGAAGTGAAACAGCTAAAATATTCACTTATTTTGGTACAAGACTTTAATGTGGTCCCTAAAATGTGTCTTACACAATTGTTAAAAAAAAAATTCAAATCATCAGAGTATATTTGTACAAAGGACCACCAAATTAAAAAATTATTCTGCTCTATAACTACACTCATTGTAAGTGCACTGAGAGAACGAAAGTCAAATGGCTTTTATCACAACTGACTTGAAAATTTCTTAACTAGCAAACAAACTGCTCTGAACACATAGAAATCTGAGAAGCTAGAAAACCAAAATTCCATGTTTCAACCTAATAAATACAAAGCTAGTGAATTGGGGAACAGCCAAAAAAAATGTGGTTCCCAAAACATATTACTAGAAAAGAAAATCAACATTCCTTACTAAGAATCTCAATATTCTTAATTTAATTAGTTGCTCGGTTTAAAACATGTAAAATTGGTGATTGAGATAAACTGAACTATATGTGTGTTCTTTCAATTTGTTATATAAACATGACCTTATTTCCTCATGTACAGAATAAGAATCTTAGCCATCTTTGTTGCAAGTTTAAAGAATAAAGTATGCAAGTTTTTACATAACAAATTGATGGGAAATTGTACTTATTATTACTTAAAAGCAATAATGTGTGGTAAAGCACTTAAAGCTATATATATACACACCTATATGTGTGAGGTGTGTATACCTATGTATACATGTGTGTATATCTGTATAAACATACAGAAGAGAGATTAGTTGTTATGACTTAGTGACTAAGTGATTCACGACAGAAAATTTATTCTTCATTAAAAGTGTAATGAAACAGGACCTCCCTGGTGGCGCAGGCAGTTGAGTGCCGCACTGTGAAGCTGTCCACAGCCTCTGCCAGGGTGGGTTCGATCCTGGCTGGCTGGCGAGAATCCCGCATGGCGAAGCAGACCTCTCTTGTCTCGCCCGCTGGTCCCCTCAGCAGTGTATTTATCTCAGTCTGCCTGTTCTATTCCCTGCTTTGTCTCTTGAATCCTCTCATCCTCCCACGCACTTGGCCTATACCCCGGTTCTTGTATAAAAATAAATAAATCTTAAAAAAAAAGTGTCATGAAACAAATGACACTGACTAGCCTTGAGACAAACCGATTTTAAGTAATTCTGATAACAGACCTGAAAATACACTAAAAAATAGATAGTTTCAAGAACTAAATATCATATGTGTCAATTACGATAATAAAAATCCCTAGCTGTCTCATCTCCATTGCTGTGTCAACCCTGTTTGGTCTCCCCATACACGGAAACTAGGATTGCTCATTTGACTTCTATCAACCAAAGGAACATTAGCAATTGTGTCACAAGCAGAGATTTGGAAACTACTTGCACATTAAACTTGGCCTCCCTATACTTTTGGATCCCAGATGTTTTGTGATGAAGTGCAGACTAACCTGTTCAAGACACTGGCCCAGCCCACTGGAAGCTCCAACCACCAGACTACACATAAAGGCAGTTTAGAGAGTCCACCACAAGTAAGCAGCTAAACAACTACAGTTGAATGAGTGACTACACTCCTGCTGAGCCCAAAGTTGCTGACCCACAGAAATATGAGCAAACAAAATGGTTGTTATTTTGACCTGAGTTTCAGGATGCCATGATATGTAACCATAGCAAATCAATCTGCATATAATATAATCCATTCAACTAAAATCTTTATAGTTAAAAAATGAAAAAGAAACCCTATAAAAACATGCAGGAAAACAAATTCTTACATTTCTAGAGCTGTTAAAATTACCCAACGAGGCTTTTTTGAAATACAAGCAGTGTATGTGCCATGAAGTTAAGATACTACTTGGACTGAAACCGAATTCATGATCATTGCTTTCTAAATACTTTTATTATAAAGATTAACTTATTTTTAGGTGACACAGATCATTAATGATAATAGATAAATGACTCCAGTTTATACTGATGCCAAGAGGCCAAGTTAGGTTAATGTGCTGACATTATTGAAGCATGAGGTTATAATTAAAATAGTAATTTTCACATATACATAAGAATCAAAGAAAAACAATAAAACTTAGTAAACACTAATAAGGTTATATATTGTAATACTGTAAGCCTAGTTGAGACTGAAAAGGTACCTTAAAATATATATACTGAGTCAAAGGAAAAAAAGAGTCTCATTGGAACAGATGTATTAGTAATATAAATATCAGTATCTCACTAAATAAACTGCATTCTACTGGACTTAAACACACTTCTTGTATACAAAGTGTTATAATGAAGATATAATTTTTGTATTTCCTTAAAAGGACTTGAAAAAAATAACTATTAAATGTTAGGGAGTGATACACATATATCCTACTCACTGCATAGTCTTAGCAACAGTCTGTCAAACAATATTATGACATATAAAACAATCAACAAGCACTAAATTTCCAAGGTTTTATGGTTACCCATTTTTTTTGAGAAAAGAACATGCACAGCTTTCTAAATAATGTTAAATCAAATCATCCATAAATAAGGGCATAAAAATAACATGGATGACCACAACTTTAAAATTTAATCCTCAAAAATACAGAGGAATAAGTTCATCTATATGCCTATCTCATCATTAAATCAGCAAAAAAATGACAGGAAATACATCATCACTTTTATAATATCAGCAAATATCACACTATCTTGCGCCTAGTAAGTACTCAATAAATGTTTAGCAAACGAATGATATAAAATGTGATGATTTATTATGATAATTAACATATCAATCAGACTTATTCCCTTTCCAGTGTCCTGGCCTGGGACTAATTTAAACCATTATCACTTGTGGCCAAATCAATGCCAATCTACTGCAACACTTATCTGTTCAAAACCAAGTGAGATCACATCATCACATCATTGTTTTACTTGAAGAAAGACTTAATGGTCTTTCTCTCTTCTCCCATAATGCTTCATCTGGGAAAGTGGGCAGAGATAGAAACTTGGATCTGGTCATCTGTTACTCAGCATGCTCTTCTACATCCTCCCATATGCCTTCCCATAGTGCAGGTGCTAGAAAGTTGAAACTGACAATTGCCACTAGACTCTCCTACTGCTATCTAAGTTTGCATTAATGAGCATGGAAATGTATTTTTAAAAAACAGCAGTGCTGGCTAAAAGCAATTTAAAAATCCATTTGGAAAATTTCCTTTCTATTTGTAATCTCATATATCTTTTTTGATAACTGTCATAGCTACTGCAGTAAAAATTTCATCACTGTATAACCCAGCAGTATAATAAATGTTTAGAAAAGTAATCTTCAGGGATCTTTGAAGGTTAATTTACATTTGTATTAATTTAGTATATTCTTTATTAATTAATCTCAATTTTCATAAACATTTAAAATCTTTTGGAATTATGTCCAAATAAGTCATGATTTAACCTTTCTTATGGAACTGAAACCTTAAAATGACTATCAAAAAAAAACAAAACCTGAATTTCAACTAAGTATCAGTAAGTGTAACAGTGAATATCAAATATAGAAGCAATAATACCATCTGAAAAAAACTATTCCCTGTTGTACAGGGTTTCTTAAAATTCTGTTGTAGTGATCTTACCTTGAGGAATGAGGGCACTAGTGTGTTTGTCTTAGAAATGCTATGATAAACAAAAGTAACCTGGTACTTCCCAGCTCCTCTTAACTACACTTTCTTTCGATTTTTATAACAGAATGTCCTTATTATACTTCATTAGATAGGTATACTCTAAATATCTTCCAGTCTAAGGCTTTTATCTCTTTTATTAATAAAGAAGTTTCTTACTTTCTCTTGATCTGTTTCTGCATCACACATACATTATGATGATTTGTGCACTTATGCAAACTTCTTTCAAATGATTTTATTAGTTTTTTTTTAATTATGTGTATCTCTCTTCTAAAATTCACTCTCTCCGTAAGTCATACTAACAGCCTGAAACAACATCTACTTTCATATTCATATTTTTTTATGCTCATAAAATACACAAATAAGACAAGAGGATTTTTAGGTGGGGTTTTTTTTTTTAAATATAGAATATTGTACAAATTATTTTAAATATTAGCTTCTCATCTATACCCAGGGGATGCTTTTTTCTCTTAATTATGGTGTGTCATGTAGAACTTTTAATCCTTTCCTATATAGTTTGTGCTTTTTTGTGTATGCTGTTTAAACACATCTCGTATATGTAACAGATGGAGGTGAAAAGCCACATGTAAATCTAAAATTGGACTCAATAAAAATTTAACTTCCATAATTGACACCAACTCTTAAGGGAAAACAAAATTCTGTCAACCCAACACCCTACTTATCTTAACAGTAATGCCCTAAAAACTGTATTATCAAACATAGAATTAAGAAAAACATACTTGCTATCAATATTATCACTGAACACTGTTCTGGAAATTCTTGCTAATACAATAAGGCAAAAAAGTAAAAAAACAAAACCATCTTGAAATTACTGACAAGTTATTAGAATGTAAGTCTGTTGTGCCACCCAGGGATGCAGGTTGTAGAAAAAGGAAATCCAGTGTAAGCTCTTAATTCTCCCAACTCTCTCTTTTTTATAAAAAAGAAAAAAATTAAAAGCCTTGCTATGGGCCAATGGCCAAATAATGCTTCAAGGATAATACTATTAATGGATTTTGGATACATTAATGGGAGGAATAAAGATCATATACCGAATTAGCTTGGAGTAAATACTCTTGTATTTTTTTTGGTTTGTTTGTTTTAAGACTCTCCCTCTTAGAAATTCTCTCCAAGGTAACCAATACTGTCCATGTGGGGCCATGCCTTCTAGAAATGAGAGGTTCCTCTAGTTTCTACAGAGTCAATAAGGTACCAGTCAGTCAGTCAATAAATACTTTTATATGGTAGGCATTGAGACTGCTACTAGAAATAAAACGATAAAAGAAAATAGTTCATATTCTGATGGCGATTGCAATGCAGCAAGGCAACTACAATAAACACAATAAATACTATTTGTGGGAAAGAGCATGGAATAAGGGACAATATGAAATAGGCATAAACCTAGATTGGGGAGTTTACAGAAAAACCTATAAAAGAAATGACAATGAGACTTTAAAGATAAGTAAAAGTGAGTCATGAACAAACTAGTACCTTATTAGAAAAGACTGAATAATTAGGAGGTGTATGTATTCAATGAGACATGAATCTTAGGGACTTAGAATTATGCCTCTAACAGTCTGCCCTTCCCAAAGATTAACCCTTTCTAAAATTTACCATTCTTGACCAATTACAATATTAATGTAAGTCCACAATCTCACTGAAATATCATTATTTAAATTCGTTGCAGACCAGAGTCTTGAGTGCAACCCATTGAATAAAACTTGTGGGTACAATGCCATCCAACTGCGGACATATGAAATTAAAGAGACAAATGATCTGTCCTCAACACTACCAGGAAATTCAAAATAGGGGAAAGTAGGAGGTAAAAAAGAGTTACTGGTCCATATGGTTTTGAAATCAAGTTGGGGAAATACTGGATTACTCTTAATTAGATTTCAGGGTCTGACAGCCTCTGTGGATCTCAGCTCTTAGCCCTTTTAATCATCCTTCTTTACATGAAAAGTAGCCCTTGTGTGCAGCTGAGTTTTCATCAACCTGATGTGGCAGCAGCACCCTGTCATTTTGTACTCTCTCTGCTCTTTCAGGGCACCCTGGCCAAGTTATCGCTACTGTATAATGTCAAGAAATTGCTGGGTCCAAAACCAAAAATGAGCTTTTCTCCTTTGTAAATAGTCACACCCACAAATTTTTCTGGGGTAATTCCATCTTTATGTGGTAAAACTTAGATGCTATAGGATGACAATATTTTCTTCTATAGGTGCTCTGGTTTGGTTGAGAAGGTCTGAGGGACACACAGCCTCATTCTCTTTAAGAGCTCTTGGTGTGATGAAGTACAGACAAAAACATTTTGGTCTTCAGGAGATTTTTAGTAAGAAGTTGTAGAGTCACAATCTCTTTAGCTAGCCCACATTTACAGAAGCAAACTCTCTGATTGAGCCAGCTGAATAAGGATGAGCATTTTCCAAATCATCCAGTATCTCTAATAATTCTTCCTTTAGTTTATTTCTTTCCTCTTGCTTTTTACAGTAAATGAAATAGCAAGAAAAGGTCAGATCACTCCTTTCCTTGAAAATCTCCTCAGCTAAATATCTAAATCAATCACTTACATATAGTATAGCTAAATATACAAGTAATCACTTAAGACACTGCACAAAAGAACTTCTGTAAAGTTTTCTGATACAAAAGAAGAAACCATCAGTTTCCACCAACATGTCCCTCTTTCCCTTCTCGGCTCTCATTGCTGTAGTCAAGTCCAGAGTCCTACAAACAGCCAGTTCAAGGCAATTTAGGCTTTTCCATTATGCTCTTTAAAATTCTTCTATCTACCAAGTTCCAAAGCAATTTCCACATTTTGGGGGTTACTGTTAGAGTAATGAAGTGAAACAACAGGTTCAAAGTGGAGTCGCTTATGTCAAATCCCACCAGACATAACACCTAACATAATGGCAGTTTCAGTCTCTCCCCCAGTGGAATTTTAAATGAATTTATCTGGAATTTCCTAGTTAGCACTAACAGGTAATCTGCGTAAGACTTCTTGTCTTTTCCTATGGGAAAGTGGCTTTGCTGAAATACTTTCTTTTGTTAATAACCTTGTCCCAAAAATTTAAAAGGATTATAAAAACCTTCCATTTTGTGCAAATCCTCCTAAGTGCCTTTCCACTTGCTAAATGGGATACTGCCCAATTCATGAATCATTGAATAAAGTCTGTCTTCAAATTTATTTGGATGATTTTTTTAAAGCAAGGTGGTTTTTTTTTTTATTTATTTTTTTTAATAGAGGCATGTTTTTATTTATTTATTTGTTTGTTTGTTTTGTTTATACATGCACTGGGTACAGTCAGAAGCACGGGAGGGTGAGAGAATTCACCAGAGCCAGAGCGGGGAGCAGAGCAGGCAGAAGGACCGAAGTACACTGCTGAGGGGAGCAGCGGGCGGCAGGAGAGGTCTGCGCGCCATGTGGGATCCTCCTCCGGTGGCCGGGGAGCAGCTGGGGATCGAACCGGCGCCACAGAGGCCGCGGGCAGCTTCGCAACCCAGCGCTCAACCGCTGCGCCACCGGGGAAGCCCTATTTGGATGATTTTTTAACATTCTTCCAGATACCATTATCTTTTATTATTTTTTTTTTGTTACTGCATAACAAATTACAACAAATGTAATGGCTTAGGGCAAGACCCGTCTATCAGTTTCTGTAGGTAGAAGTCCAGGCACAGCATGACTGAGTTCTCCACTCAGGGTCTCAGGAGGATTAAATCCAGCTATCAGCCAGGCTGCCTCCCTGTTTCCCTTTGTAAAGGCTCTTGGGGAGAATCATCTCTCAAGTCATTTCAGGTTACTAGTAGAATTCAGCTTCTTGGGGTTGTCAGACTGAATCTCCCACACTGGAAGCCTCTCAGATCTTGAACCCTTTGCCAGGAAAAGTTCAGTCCCATTTATTTATTTATTTATTTATTTATTCATTCATTCATTTATTTATTTATTTATTTATTTTAAGGCATCATCTATTTCTTTCTTTCTTTTTTTTTTTTTTTTTGTGGGACCCTCACCGGTGGCCAGGGATCGAACTGGCACTGCAGAGGCTGCGGGCAGCCTCGCAACCCAGCGCTCAACCGCTGCGCCACCAGGGGAGGCCCTCTCTCTCTTTTTTTAAAGATTAATTTATTTTTATACAAGAACTGGGGTACAGATCAGAGGCATGGGAGGGTGAGAGGATTCACCAGAGACAGAGTGGGGAGCAGAACAGGCAGACTGACCGAAAGCACTGCTGAGGGGAGCAGCAGGCAAGGCAAGAGAGGTCTGCCGCGCCATGTTGGTATCTCCCTGGCCAGCCGGGAATTGAACCCACGCTAGAGAGGCTGTGGACAGCTTCAGAGCGCTGTGCTCAACCCGCTGCGCTTGGGAGGCCCAAGTTCAGTCCCTTTTAAATGTCCACTTGATTCAGGCCTACCGAGGAAAATCTCCCTATCTTAGGGTGAACTAACTGGGACCTCAGTTATATCTACAAACTGTCTTCCCCTAGATGAGTTTGATTTGAATGTGGAGGAGTAAGTATATATACACCACGGAGCAAAAATCTCAAAACCAGTCTCGAGTTATGCCTACTACACAAGCATGGTTAGGAGTGAAGCTCTTAGATCATGAAGTAGGTGAACACTGCAAAAATCTTTCCCAAAGTGATTATAACACTTAAAAAGCCCATCAGTAGATGCTGAGAAGTTTCATTAGTGTCCATGTACGTGGTTATAGTTTTAGTGTAAATTCCCTTGTAAAAGAAGTCACTATTATTTAAAAAAATAAAATTGAAAAAGATTGAATTTATTATTCTATCATGAGTTTTTAACAAACTTCTAAAATGACACCCATATTCTATAATGATTATTAAATGTCTGGGCTTCTGCGCGAAAGCAAGCTGTTCAAGCATTTTATTATTCACCTTTGTTATCAACAACACCTACTATAATCTCTGGCACAGAGAAAGCACCAATGTTTTGTCAACTGAACTCTGTTAATATGTATTTTAAACATATCTTCTAAATTGTATTTTTTTTTTGTGGGACCCTCGCTGTCGGCGCTCAACTGCTGCGCCACCAGGGGAGGCCCCTAAATTGTATTCTTTTTCATTTCCAAGCATGAAGCACTATTCCCACCCTGTTACTCATAGACCAACTAATAATTGCACAGAAGTTAATTTTTTCAGCCACCTGAGACAAGATTTGTCTGAGCCTGTACTGCATTAATGCAGTAAGAGCAATTATATATGCCCTAATTTTACCATTAATCTACTTAGTTTTCTAACCCTAACTGTAAAAATGAAGTTTCATTCAGTATTTTGTCTATGATTTTTCACAAGGCTTAGTTCACTGGTGCTCTCACACAATTAGTAGAGCTAAATTACTCTTACATTTACTTTTGATCAAACATCCCATTCCTTTTTTTTAAAAAAAGATTTATTTATTTATTTATTTATTTATACAAGCACTGGGTACAGTCAGAAGCACGGGAGGGTGAAAGAATTCACCAGAGCCAAAGCAGGGAGCAGAGCAGGCAGAAGGACCGAGGGGAACTGAGGGGAGCAGCGGGCGGCAGGAGAGGTCTGCTCTCCATGCAGGACCCTCCTCTGGTGGCCGGGGAGCAGTTGGGGATCGAATGGCATGGCAGAGGCTGCGGGCAGCATCGCAACCCAGTGCTCAACCGCTGCGCCACCGGGGAGGCCCATCCCATTCCTTTTCTACCTGAGTACACTGAGGCCCCAGACCTTGTGCAACTAGACCAATATTATCTTTGAAAGTATCTTCAAATTTGTTGTCAGAATTTCTTAGTTATTATGGATTACTTTTTTCTAAGTTATCTGAAACTTCCTGACCATCTTTCTCTACAGTCTTGAGATACATCAAATTGCAATACTCTTCCATTTCTAGAGACTCTTTCTTATAATCTGTCCTAGGGTGTGGTGCTCTACACTTAAAATCCCCTAGGTGACACATCTTTTCCTTATCACCAATCAATTCTCCTTGTGGATCATAATTAGGTCCACAGTAGTACATTTTTGTCTGCCTTCCTAACAGGTCTGGACAACATTCTGTTCCTGTGCACTAGTCCTGAATTTCATCTTTCCAAGCCACTATCATTTCTAATGCTTGTACAATTTTCATTAAGCTGCTTTCAAAGAAAAATATTTTGCCAGTATGATGAATTACCACAAAAACTGTAATTCTAGGTCTCTAATTTGCTCCAATATTATGATTTCATTTTCTTATTAAATAAGGGTAGTTAATTAATTCAAACCTTTGCAAGACCTATATAGGTTTTTGAGGGCTGGTATCTATCTACAAAATATTCTTTTTTGTTTTTTTAAAGATTTATTTTATTCATTCATACAAGCACTGGGTACAGTCAGAAGTGCGGGAGGGTGAGAGAATTCACCAGAGCCAGAGCGGGGAGAAGAACAGGCAGACTGATGAATAAACTGCTGAGGGGAGCAGCAGGCGGCAGGAGAGGTCTGCGTGCCATGTGGGACCCTCACCCGGCAACCAGGGATCGAACCGGCACTGCAGAGGCTGCGGGCAGCTTCGCAACCGAGTGCTCAACCGCTGCGCCACCGGGGAGGCCCTACCCAAATATTCTTTTTAAAGCTATGCCCTGTTAATGTGCATACTGAGCAAATTAGATATCTCATAAATATGCAAAGCAAACTATTTACATAAAATTATAATAAAAGCATATAATAAAATTATATTAAAAGGATACGTTAGTTTTTATTTCTATAAGCATTTATTTATACTAAGAAAATCTGATGCTAGGGCAGCAGTCAGCTCCTGAAGCACCTAATAGTTACAACTCGCCTGCTTTGCTATCTGAAGAATTACTCCACTTGTCAAATAGTTTTCTTTTTTCTTAAGAAGACTTTTGGACATTAATTCTCCATTAATAAATGTTAGGATGAAATATTTATTACTAAGTATTCAAGTCATACTGTGTTTTACAAACACTGGTTTAGAATGCAGGCTTATTTTTTTTCTCTAAACCTAATAGACACATCTGTCACAAATGAAAGAACTATAAATCAGGGCCTCCCCAATGGCACAGCAGGTTGAGCACAGCGCTGTGAAACTGTTTGCAGCCTCTGCAGCACGGGTTCGACTCCTGGCCAGCCAGGGCGATACCCACATGGCACAGCAGACCTCTGCTGTCTCACCCGCTGCTCCCCTCAGCAGTGCTTTTGGTCAGTCTGCCTGTTCTGCATCCCTCTCTGTCTCTGGTGAATTCTCTCACCCTCCCATGCCTCTTGTCTGTACCCCAGTTCTTGTATAAATAAATAAATCTTAAAAGAAAAAAAGAAAGAGCTGTACATCAGATTCCTGGAAATAAATTATATAGTGCTCAAAGAAAAACAAGTAGCTTTACATACATATATAATTAATGTTACATAGGTAATTTAGGTAAAATGAAGTCAATATGTAGGACTAACTGCAATAGAACTGATGTCCTTATGAGAAAATTAGGACAGATACACACAGAGAGAAGAGGGGTACAAAGAAGATAGCCATCTACAAGCCAAAAGGGCAAGTCATAAAAAAACGAACATCTTGATGTCAAATTTCTAACATCCAGAACTATGAGGAAATAAATTTCTATTGTTTAAGTTACGTGGTCTGTGACATAGTATGGCAGCAACCCAATACATTTCTTTAGCTAAGAATTAAAAAACACTTTTAGATTGTGTCATTTCCTAAAATGACCTACGCATATAGTCTTAAAATATATAATGCTTAAAGTCGGAGAAAGTAGCTAGTGTTAATATCAAGTTCAGAACTGTCCATAATTTAAATAATTTGATATAGCTAATGTCATTGGCTATAACAATATCCCTTTTCTATCAGTTGCTTTTATAAAGATTAGCTAATTAAAATATCTGGTTTAGTTAATTTTGTAACTTGTGATCTATACCATCACCTTAAGAAAGCATGTCTTTAACAATTATCTATATAGGTGATTCCTATATGCTATACACTGTTCCAAGTGCTTGATAATTATTACTTGTTTTAAACCTATTAACTTTATAATGTGCACATCTAGGGTTCTTGTGAGATAATAATAACAAAACATATATAACTAAAAATGCCTGAGTTATAAACTAAGCCTCAACATAGGCAGTTTATCTCCACAGTCTGCACTCTTACTCACAACAGTGAAAAAGAAAAGCACAATGTTAGAGTAAATAACCAGCTAAGGCAAGAACTGAAACTGGTAATTAGTGTTAAGTTGAATGTTAACTTAGGAGAACATTCTTAAGTTTATCCCTCAACTCTAAATCATTCCATGGAGACCAAGACACATATCTATTTAGCGTGAACACGTATCATTCACAGGGTACCTGAAAAACAAAACTTGTCTTACTTTTGAATAACACCCTAATGGCAAAGCCAAGTGTCCTATTTACAAATACATGTTCAGTATTATGAGATGGGCACATTATAGGCATTCTATAACTACCTATAGAGTAATTGGGAATAAGAGGATAAAGTTATTTTAATATGTGAAAGTAATAATTGTATGACTCATGCAGGAAACTTTTAGAAGAGTTTAGAAAGCCAACACATAAAGAAATGAAATAATGACCCAGGTTCACAGAATTAATCCAAGTCTCGAGACTCCAATGTGTATACTTTTTTTAACACACCATAAAAGTGAAGCCAAAAATATTTATGTTCAAATATTTATATTCATCCAAAAATATTTATATTACAAGGTCACATAACATTACTGAACTAAATACTTAAAATTGGTTATGATAGCAAATTTTACGTTATGTGTATTTTTAGTAGAATTAAAAAAAAACTGATATATTATTTACTGAAAACAAGTTACACAAAGATTAATTAATGCCTTCTGTCTTATGCAAAAAAGGAGGAGGCTACACAGAAGTATCTTTGCATATATATATACACACACACACAAACAGCAATTATTTCTAAAATGACACAAAAAATTTTTAGATAGTTACCACTGGAGAGAAATTAGATCTGGAAAGAAAGGAAACTTGGTTTTTACTATATATCCTTTGAGGCTTTTGAATTTTAACTGTGAATAAAATCATACACAAAAAAAAATTTAAAATAACAAAATTCAAAGAAAATGTTTCAAAATAGAATAGAAAATATCCTACATATAGGATAAATGAGAGAATTCTTACCTTTCTCTGCAAAATTTAAGTGAATGTAGTATGGCAGGTCTCTTTTGACGTAAATTCCATAAATGTAAGGTGTCATCAGCCAAGGCACTCACAAGAGCTCCCTTAAAAATAAAGTATATTTCACATAAAATACATTTTTACAGTTATAAATTACTAAAGGGTTGTCAAAAAGTCTCCTTTCCAAATTTAAAACTTCCTGACAATACATTTAAGGAAACACAAGCTTCACCCAAATTCTGAACAGCAGAAGTAAACAGCGTGTGTGTGTGCACGCGCGCACGCGCACACATGTGTGTAAAAAGTATTTTAATGTCTTCAAATTTAAAGGCATAATTTAATATCTTAAAATTAAATGTACACTGGAAAACAGTGGGGTATTATGGTTGATATCTAGCAATGTAAAATTAAAGGTGAGAAATAAAAAAAAAAATAAAAAAAAAATAAACAAATGGGGAAGAGATCTGTCTTCTTGTAATCAAATAAATGCAAATTAAAATTAAAAAAAAAATAAAGGTGAGATGGTAAAGAACTTAGTGATTATAATATATATTTCCTTAACAAAGTAAAATATGATATGAAAAACTCCCATTTTATCTGGTTTAACAACAAATCCTTATGCATGTACTGTGGCCTAATGATAATTCTACTACTGGAATGACACCAAGACATCATTCAGCACACTGTAACTTCACAATGTCCAAAGGTTTAAAAAACTGTAATTTAGAAAGCTGAAACATCTGACAATACTAAGTATTATTAAGTATGGAGTAGAAAATATCTGGCAGAACATCAGAATCACACAGGTATTCACCACAGACATGATAAATAAGAACTTTCTGAGTAAGAACCTGTGTAGGTGTGTAATCAAAAATTGTCAGGGGTGAGGCCTCCCTGGTGGCACAAGGGGTTAAGTCTCAGCACTATGAAGCTATTCGTAGCCACTGCAGCATGAGTTCGATCCCAGGCCAGGGAGGTGACCCACATGGCGCAGCAAACCTCTCCTGACTTGCCTACTGCTCCCCTCAGCAATGTATTTCAGTACATCTGCCTGTTCTGCTCTGCACTTTGTCTCTGGTGAATCCTCTCACCCCCCACACCTCTGACTTGTACCCCAATTCTTGTATGCATAAATAAATAAATCTTAGAAAAAAAATAGTCAGAGGTGATTCTGATGTGTGAACAGATTAAGAATCTCCAGACTAAGGATGATTTATTAAAACTTATGAATGTTTTCCCTTAAAAGCGTTAGATATATTTCATGTACACTAAGAGAATAAGACCATAGATGTAACACAAAGAACTTATATTAATTTCAAAAAAGATTTGTAATTCCAATGCTTTATAGAGATTGTTATGAGGAATCTTTGAATCTCCTTCTTTTAAAACATGAGAGCTTCTCATTTATACAAGAGGATTAAAACAACTCTGAAGACAGAATTTACATTAAATGACCTCTCCTGTATATTTCACCTTCAAAATGCTGTGTGGTCTATTCTACTGTGTAACTCATATTGCTACAACATGACTATTGGAAAGCAGAACTACATGAAACTCACATATTCTCCTTTTCACTAGAAAGCATCCTCTTATTATATTATTTTAAAGGAGTACAACTCAAAATATTCAGCATATCAAAGATTTGTACTCTTCATTCTGATTTTCACCGTAGTTTCAGACCCTGTCATCTTCTCAAGAGGTATGTCCCATCTCAAAATCTCAAGGAGTAAGTTACGATATAGAGTCAAAATGACAGTAACAGTTGACCTCCTTCTATGGAGGGTCTCCTTACCTATACAAAGATTTCCAGAATGGAAAACAAATGGCTACTCCCAACTGTCAAATTTCCACAGTCATCCCATTTAAATATTCATATTTTGTTAAGCACTTTTTCAAAAACCAACACCATTTAAAGTATTAAATGTAATATTTAAGTTTGTAAAATAAAAGTCATTTCAGAGAACTCTATGATGAAGTGTACTAAAGAGAAAAGAATCTGATAATATGATTAATAACACATATATTAAAATTTCTAAAATTTAGGTGTATAGGGTAATCAATTTGCAATATGTTATTTACACTGACTTGTTTATTGGTCTAAAAAATAATCTTAATACAAGTATAAAGATGAAGTATATGTTAACATTGCCAGGAATTAGGGAGAGGGGAATTCTTTTATCCAGATGATCTACCAAATTGTATACTGTTCTTGGTAGCATAATTTAAGCATGTGATAAATTTGCAAAAACTAAATACACACATATGAATGCATGAAGAAAATGGTGAAATCTAAGTAAGTCTGCAATCTGGTTAATAGTAATGTACTGATGTCATTCTCCTGGTTTGATAATATACTGCTATTACATAAGGGGTGGTGTGTGTGCGCGTGTGCGTGCGTGCGTGGTGAGAAAAGAGTACACCAGATCTCCTTATTTTAAAACTTACTCTGATTCTATCCACCCATAAAAAAAAGTTCAGACAGGAAAATATTCAAGTCCTCATATAGTTTCATATTGTGATTTTTTTTTTTTGTTTCTAGCATTTACAATGCCTAATATAAGAGTTCTATACAGAATAATGACATTTTTAAGAAACATTTTCTCTGACATTGAGACATGTTATTTGGATTACAGTTTCACTGGATTTTTCATATTATCATCTTTAATTCTGAACAACCATAATGCCTCTCTTATGACTGCAAATAAGCATTTATCCAAAGTCAAAGATACTGACAATTTTTTCTTGCATACACATTTAGGAATTTATTCCATGGATCCCAAGGCCTTAGGGGCAAAAATAATGTCCACAAACTCCTCATATTTAAAGAGAGTAACTTTCTGTAGTGACTTTTCTTTCTTCATTCTATAACCAGTTTTTCCTGCCAGTCACAACTTGTGGTAAACATCCATTCTCACAGCTGCTAAACTTTTAAAACCTACAAAAACATTGCTTCTTCTGCTGATAAAATGGTATTTTCTCTAGCTCTTTCCATACTGTATACTCTTTCAAAAAGAAAGGGATCATCAATTAGTGCAACCAATAAGTGACACAGAAGAAATTTTGGACAGTAACAAGTTTCTAGTGGATTTTGGTTCCTGGTTATTTTTCAAAACAATAGAATAGTTCATTCTAGTATTTACAAGTTCAATATTTTAAAAAAATCTAATATAGATTTTTATATGTCATATTTTATGTTACAACTTTCAAGATTTTGAAATAAAATGCAGCACCTTTAATCAAAAAAGGAATGGTTTACCTATTTGTAACTGTTCTGTTAAACTTTATGTAGCTGCCCATGATGTCGTCTTAGAGTAGCTACAGTGTCTGATCTGTAAGCAGTATTTTCCCTCAAACATTTCAATACAAGAAATCTGAATGAAATGTATGAGAATTCGCCCTATTTCATATACAGGCAGGAAAGATGAAAGCAACTCACTGACCTCGTTAATCAGGAACTGGAGCTGGATCACTGCAGCCCCGCTGTCGTGCTGGCAATAACATTCTACTCCAGGACGACCGAAGCTGTCATTAGTTCCATTAAGGAATTCAGGGTAATGGGGGCATTTTATAGAAATTAGTAAATTAAATAATAGACTAATAAATATTCTGATGACCTGATATTAGATACAGGCTATTTACTGAGGTCAAGAATTAGTTTGGTTTATTACACATCAATTTGATTAGATAGCTTCAGCAGATAATCAGTAGTCACAAGAAATTATAGGCCTAAAAGAAATAAGACAAACTGTTCCTTCAAGGGGAAAAAAAAAAAGGAAATGTATTTAAAAAACAATCTACAAAACAAAGATAAAATATATTTTAAATACTTGGCCCAAGGCCTCCCCGGTGGCACAGCGGTTGAGCACTGGGCTGTGAACCTGTCCACAGCCTCTGCAGCACTGGTTCAATCCCCGGCAGCTGGCGAGGGTCCCACATGGCGCGCAGACCTGTCCTGCTGCGCCCGCTGCTCCCCTCAGCAGTGTGTTTCGTCGGTCTGTCTGTTCTGCTCCCCGCTTTCACTCTGGTGAATTCTCTCACCCTCCCGCGCTTCTGACTGTACCCAGTGCTTGTATAAATAAATAAATCTTAAAAAAAAAGAAAAACAAAAACTGGAGATGAACACAGGGGAAACATTTATAATGAATATTTTGCTTACGAATATATAATGAAGTCTAATGCTACAAAACTAGACAGAAGACAACTTTCAATAGGAGGTAACACCACAAAACCAATTAAGCATAAACAATATGCCAATCAAAAAATTTTTCTAGATCGTTTGTTAGTTCATGATAATAATATTAAGTTTAAAAATGAAGTGCTATGGCTCAGTAGAGTAAGAAAAACTGGAGTAATCTAATTTTAAATGAAATTTTGAGATGGCTTCCTTACCAATGTCTCCATATGTAAGATGACTGACCAAAATATTTTAGAGACTACAGTAATCTAAGTGGAACAGACCTTACAAAATTAAAGATATTAAAATAAGTAAACAACTCCTCTCTTCAAAGAGCTCACAGAATCAAACACCGTATTTGACGAGTAAAGGAGAAAAACCTCACAATCATTTCAATGGAGACAGAAAAGATCTTTCACAAAATTCAACACTCTTTCATAATAAAACAAAGAAAAGGGAACATCCTCAACCTAACAAGGTGCATAAAAGAAAAACCCACAGCAAACATCATACTTTATGCTGAAAACTGAAAGGATTCCTGCTATACTCAAGGAAAAGACAGGATAGGATGGCCATTCTCACCATTTCCATGACATTATATAGGAGAGTCCAGACAAGCAAAACAAGCAAGTGAAAGAAGTATAAAGTGTCAGAATAGAAAAGAAAAAATAAAACTATCTCTTGTCACAGATGACATGATCTTGTATATAAAAAATTCTAATGAATCCACTAAAGAACTATTGAATAAATAAAGGAGTCCAGTAAGTTTGCACAATATAAAATTAATATGCAACAATCAATTGTATATCCAAGCACAGGCAATAAACAATATGTAAAGTAAATTAAGAAATCATTTATAGTAACATCACAAAGAGCAAAATACTTCAGAATAAATTTATCCCAAGTAATTCAAGGTTTGTACAACAATAACTATAAAACATTGTTGAAACACAATTTAAATTAAATGGAAAGACATTTCATATTCATGAAATAGAATACCTAATAGTGTGAAGATAGCAATATTCATCAAATGATCTATACAATTACCTCAATTCAATATCAGAATTCAGTTATTTGCAGATAAACCGACAAGCTGATTTTAAACTTCATATGGAGACACAAGGGATCCCGCATCACCAGAATAGATTTGAGAAAGAACAAAGTTAGAGGACTCATACTTGCCAGTTTCAGAACTTACTAGAATGTTGCTGTAGTCAAGACAGTGTGGTATTATCGTAAAATTAGACATACAGCTCAATGGAATGTCTTAGAAGAGAAATATATATGATAACTGACTTTGACAGAAGTATCAAAATTCAGTGAAGTCAGAAGGCTTTTCAACAAATGGTGATAAGAAGTGGATACCCACTGGGAAAAGAATGCATTTAGACCCCATCTCACACTATAAACAAAATTTAGCTCAAAATAGAATAGAAATATAAATGTAAAGAGCTAAAGCTGTAAATGTCTTAGAAGAAAACCTGAGTAAATCTTTATTGCCTCAGATAAGGTCATGGTTTATTTCATGTAACACCAAAATCACAAGCCACACACAAAAAAAAATACTAAATTGGACTTTAACAAAACTAAAACCAAAGTGAAAAGACAATCCACAGAATAGCAGAAAATATTTGTGAATCATACATCTTATGAGGGCTTAATAAAGGACTTTTATAACTGTACAACAAAAAACAACCCAAATCAAAAATGGGGCAAGAATATGAACAGACATTTCTCAAAAGAAAATATGCAATAATCCACAACTACAAAAAAAAGGATGCTCATCATTATTAGTCATTAGGGAAGTATAAGACAAAACTCAATGAAATATCACTTCACATCTTCTGGTTATAATAAAAAACAGACAATAACAAGGGTTGGTATGGATGTGGAGATATCAGAAATGAATTATTGTTGTTAAGACATAAAATGACACAATCTTTGGGAAAAAAATGGATTGGCAAGTAGTCTGTGTTAAAATAAAGTTGCAGTGACTCAGCAATTTCACTCATAGGAATTTAAACAAGAGAAATAAAAACACACACAGAACTTCTACATAACGTTCACAGTAGCTTTATTCATAATAGCCAAAATAAGAAAATCCAAATACCCATCAACTCATCACTGAATAAATTCAGCAATATATTCATACAATGGAATATGCATCTTAAAAAGAAATAAACTAGTAATACATAACACACTACAGATAAACTCTGAAAATATGCTAAATAAAGCCAGTGATAAAAGACTATAAATTACATTATTCCATTTATATAAAATGTATAGATTAGACAAATCCATAGAAATAGAAGCGGTAAGTGGTTGTGAAGGTCTGGGTAGAGAGAACAATGGGAACAGAAAGCTAAAGGGCATGATGGTTCTTAGCACAGCAAAGAGAATATTATGAAATTTAAAAATGACGATTGCTTAAATGAAAAGAACTGTATACTTTGAACATTTGAATTTTATAGTATTAAAAAACACCTCAAGCTGTTTTTAAAATCAGTTCTTATGAATGAAAATAACAGGCACAAATAAGACTGAATTTAAGGCAAAAAAAATGACTATTAAAGAAAGTTCAAAAGCATTATAGTCTTAAATATACTTGTTTTGTATGGAATTTTAAAATATCTTTCCTAAGCAGGATCCTCCCTGGAGGCACAGGGTTAAAGTCTCAGCACTATGAAGCTATCACCAGCCACTGCTGCCTGAATTGGATCCTGGGCCAGGGAGCTGACCCAACTGGTGCAACAGACCTCTCCTGTCTCTCCAACTGCTCCCCTCAACAGTGTATTTCAGTGGATCTGCCTATTCTGCTCCCCACTCTCTCTGGTGAATCCTTTCACCCCCTGCACCTTTGGCCTACACCCCAGTTCTTGCATACATAAATAAAAAATAAATCTTAAAAAAAATTTTCCTAAGCAGTTTATGACTATAATTATTTAGCAATCCAAATGAAAAACATACTAAAAAGAAAAATGAAGACTATAATACAGTATTTTTCAAGTAAACTCCTTATCTACATTTACCCTACATATAATTTAAGAAATTTTATTTCATCCAAGATTTAAACACGGGAAGAATTTAACAGATGAGAAACAACAAAGAAAATACAGTGCTCTCCTAAACAAGTAAGAATTTTCATCATCTAGAGAAATACTACGGTTTTAGAAATACATGTAAATAAAATTCTAGGAAAAGTCTTTCCCTTTATAAATTATGATCATGTGTACTTCCATCTGATAACTTTAAAATGTTATCCTTAAAACATACTGATGAAATTATGAGTTTTCATAATCCCCTCTGTACTATTTAATCTACAAACCACTTATCTTTACAAATTTAGCTCCTTCTAATGTGTTTTAAAGCAAAAAATCTAGCATACAACAAAAATCTATTATTCATTCTAGTACTATAATCCTCTGACTTACAAAAACCATCAGTGCTGGGCCTCCCCTGGTGGCGCAGGCAGTTGAGCACAGCGCTGTGAAGCTGTCCGCAGCCTCTGCAAAGTCAGGTTCAAAACCCACATGGCGAAATGGTTCAATACCCGCAGGAAAATATGCACATGGTGAGGTCTTGCCCGCTGCTCCCCTCAGCAGTGTATTTCGTCAGTCTGCCTGTTCTGTTCCCCACTCTGTCTCTGGTGGATCCTCTCACCCACCCACACATTTGGCCTGCACCCCTTTGCTTATATGCATGAATAAATAAATCTTTAAAAAAAAAATCAGTGCTAGTAAAATGAAATCAACAGCAACTCTCTAGATCCACATCACAGGAATACCTTGATTTCATACTACCTTATATTCTGAGAAATTGAACACTTGCCTAATATATCTCCCTTCTCCACAACCATAGATTTCTTTCCAACTCTATCTTCTTTCCTTATTCAACAGATTTGGGTGGCAATAATAAAAGGCAGATTAGAGTCTTGTAAACTAAACATTGTATTTCTCAGGTTTCCCATTTTGTAGCTCCTGAGAGGTAAAGCTAGCTAGCAAGCCACAGAATGGTATTCCTTAACTATGTTTGCTTAACCCATTCAATTTTTCTTAACTGAGAACTCCAATTGGCACCAGGAATATAAAGCACAGTTCCGATCCTCGAAAATTTTAAAGTCCAGCAGAGAAACATCAAAGCAACACAAGCAGTTAAGTCTGTATTCATTTTATAGGCAAGAATTTATCTTGTAAAGAAAAAATTACTTCTCTCTTCAGGTGTAGCCCCTCGTTCTCCCACCACCATAGATCCGTGATCCATCTCCCCAGTCCTTTGTGCTCTTCCCTCCAGCCACACAATGAATGTTAAATTTGTGAGAGGATGATATGTTAATTAGCTTGATTATGGTAATCACTTTATAATGTATATGTATATCAAAATCCCATGTTGCAAACCTTAAGTATTTTCACTTGTTAATCATACCTCAATAAAGCTGAGAAAAGAGAAAAAAGAAAAAATGTTCCAAACATTTCCACAGACATCATTCCATGTGGAAATGCAATAGCCATCTGAGGCTATTCTACGTTAATACCTTTCCTGTGTTTTCCTCCTTACTTAGGAAACAGTCCTATTGATATTTTGGTTTTATATATAATTTCTTGTTTCCTCAAAAGCTTCCATCTGTGACTAAGATGATTTTTGAAAAACTTCCATATAAGGTACCTAGACTTTAAAGAATCTTATGTAACAGAGGGGCCTCCCTGGTGGCGCAAGGGGGTAAGACACAACCTCTGAAGCTATCTGCAGCCTCTGCAGCATGAGTTCGATCCCCAGCCAGGGAGCTACCCACATTGAGCAGCAGACCTCTCCTGTCTCACCCACTGCTCCCCTCAGCAGTGTATTTCAGTCAATCTGCCTGTTCTGTTCCCCACTCTGTCTCTGGTAAATCCTCTCATCCCTGCACACCTCTAGCCTGTACCCCAATTCTTGTATGCATAAATAATCTTTAAAAAAAAAAAAGAATCTTATGTAACAGAGACAAAGCAATCTTCTCCCTTTGCCCCAAGTACCTGGAGCAGTGTTTGATGCATAGCAGACTATCAATAAATAGTTATGAATGAATGAAAAATGAGTTTTAAAACCTAAGAGATGTGCTTAGGTAGATATATACTGTTAGGCTTAAAATTAGCTTATGTTTTAGGAATACAGCAAAAAGCATAGTAGTAAAGTAAAAACTACTGCCTCTATTAGGGGACTGGACCAGAGTCTCTAAAAATTTCATGAATGTCCGCTACTAGTCTATTTGTTTAATCTTCCAATCGCTGGTTAGGCGAGTATTACAATCATAGCAATAATTCCTCTTATTGTTTATTCTTCCTTCTGGGATTTCTACTGTTCTGTCAGCAAAGTACAATAGTTTTTAAAAAAAAATAGTAAAAGTGGCAGGCGATGGGACATCAGTCAGCACTAAGTTCTAAAAGTATAACTCTAAGCAAGTTTTCACTGCTGTCACTACCACTGTGTATTATGTATGTATTTTGACAACCTCTACTTTTATGAAGAATGTGTAACATCAAGACTGATACACTTAATACATTAAGATTTTTAAATATTTTATATCTTCTCAGAGAATCTGTTCATCAATTCCTATCAATGAAAGAAAAAACAAAGAAAGTACTGGCATTATTCCAACCGCTCCAACAGTGACATCCTCAATTTCCAATTTAGGAATGGAAGATTGGAGTACATACAAAATGGAAAGCAAGTGGAGAACTTTGATATTGTATGCAGTTTTGGAAAACACATTTACAGTGTGCAGTTTACAGATAAGAATATGGATGACTATATTTTTCATGAACTTAAAAATAACCAGTGAATTATTCTACAGTATTATACATTTAAATTATATGATAGTCTGAGAAAGTATTTCTTTGAGCAGATATTCCACTAACAAACCAAAAAACTGCTCCCTTATACCACAGCAATAAAAGTAAACCCAAGAGTATAACTTTAATGCATCAGAAACCTTGAAGATTTCCAATCCTCCACTAACTTCTGCTACCATTTCTTTTAATACATGCTTACATCTTCAGTAAACAGTAACATACAACTCTTCAAGTATCTCAGTAAGCCTTCAAAACGTTGCTGCTTGAAATGGCTTACTATTCTATGTGAATAAAGCATTCTATGTCAATAAAGGGTGGTGGGTAATTTTTAAACAGCATAAATCTTGAAGAGAGTTCAGTTAACAAAGTTAAAATCTAAACACCACCATAATATGGTCAAACATTCTTAAAATGTAACATTTTAAATCAATGTAAAATGAAACATTCTTAAAATGTAAAGAGACTAAGCCTTAGTGTTAGGCCAACTCTATCATTTATTTCCTATGAACATAAACAAGAAGTTACTTAGTATCTGAAAGCTTTGTTTCACTTATTTTTCTACACTGTTATGAGGAATAAACCAAGTCAACAAAAGGGGCAGTGCATCATACATTTATTCTACTCAAGATAATATAACCTATAAGATTTCTCAAGTAGTAAATTGCCAGGGAAAAGTAGAAATATGTAAAATGATCTGTGATAACTACAACAACCTATGTATACTGAGGTTTTTCTCATCTGTGGTATACTTCATGTGTCTTCTTAACCTGATCAGTGTAAAGATCACCTGCATATTTAAGATTATACATTTAAACTTCATCATTGGACTATATAATCCTTTTTTATTGCTGGTCCTTATGTTACACACAGCTGAGAAAACACTACGGCACAAACCTGGAGCTCTAGTTCCTTTCCATTTTCATAAGCAGTAAGTGTGTCTGTTTCATAGCCCTGTTTCGGAAAGCTATGGTAGAACAAAGCATCAGCCTGTTTCCTCATGGCTATACTACAAATCGCAAGATGCTATGATTTCTTTACAAAGGCATCTTCTTTACTGTATTGAACATGTTTCTTATCCACCATCTGCCTCACTAAAAATATTGCTACCCAACTTGTTAAATAAACATTTAGCCAGTATCTCTCTCAATTCTGGTCTACATTATAAGCATACATAGAAATTTAAAAACAAAAAGTCATAGGCGTCAAGCCCCATACCAGAGTCACTGAGTCAGAATCTCAAGAGAAGAAATCCAAGCACATGTTTGTATGCCTTGGTTTTTATTCACCTCTACATATGATTGAACTATATAGCTATGGTTGGAAAAAACCTGGAAAACATTGCATATATAAGTATAATTAAAGCATTATCTTCCATAAAATGTATGATTTTTAAAATTTTTCTGACTCCCTTTTTTCAAATCAAATAACCATGGATTTCCTTAATTTCTCATCATAGATCTTACTTCCCAAAGTTCTAATAACTTGCTACTTCTATATGAATTAGTTCTCTAATCAACCTGATAAGAATATACTCAAAACAAGAATTTAATAAAAATTTACCAAAGTTTAATACCGTGAAGAAAATTTCATTTTGTGACCTATGAATATATTTGCATTACAAAGCCATTATCAAACATTTACATTTTTTATAGTAGAGTACCCCTATCTAGTAGTTTCATGTCCTGACAAACATCAATTTGAAAACCTCTTTTTGAAGATAATGTTTTCTTTTCAACTGTAAAACTGATACAGACTCCAGTTTCTGGTCCAGCACAAGAGAAACCTAAAAATCACCTCTCTTGTCTAACAAGGAAAAAACTGATCAAACTAAAACAGCTCTTTGGGGCCTCCCCGGTGGCGCAGCGGTTGAGCGCTGGGTTGCAAAGCTGCCCGCGGCCTCTGCAGCGCCGGTTCGATCCCCGGCTGCTCCCCCGGTGGCCCCACATGGCGCGCAGACCTCTCCTGCCGCCCGCTGCTCCCCTCAGCAGTGTACTTCGGTCCTTCTGCCTGCTCTGCTCCCTGCTCTGGCTCTGGCGAATTCTCTCACCCTCCCGCGCTTCTGACAGGAAGGAAGGAAGGAAGGAAGGGAGGGAGGGAGGGAGGGAGGGAGGGAGGAAGGAAGGAAGGAAGGAAGGAAGGAAGGAAGGAAGGAAGGAAGGAAGGAAGGAAGGAAGAAAGAAAACATGCCTCTATATAAAAAAAAAAAAATTATATAAAAAAAAAAAAAACAAAAACAGCTCTTTGTAGATCTATGAGAAGTGAGGGGACAGAAGATAAACCGCTGTCCCCAAATTTGTAGAGACCAACAAGTGAATACAGAGAATCACAATTTAAAAACAAACCAACCAGGAGAAACCTCAGCAGGAATCATAGCAGAGGGAGAAAAACCTAAACTAAAATAAATGAATTGCTGAAAGCTTAAAGCAACTAGTCTGACTATCAGCAACTCTAGGGGGATGGAACATGACAGGGGAGGTCCCTAAAGGAAAAAATAACCTAGATGATCTTGTGTGTGGTGATGACTTTTTAATGTGCACCAATGTACAATCCATGACAGCAACAACTGATAAGCTGTACTTGATTAAAATTAAAAACTTCTGCTCTGCAAAACATAATAATCAAAAGAATGAGAAGACAAGACAGACTTGGAGAAAATAAAAGTAAAAAGACTTATCTGAAAACATATTATTCAAAACATATAAAGAATAAGAAAAAGGAAAATAAAAACATAAAAAGTGGGCCAAATACCTCACAGAAGAAATACAGATGGCAAATAAGCATATAAAAAATTATATATCATAGTAGGTCTTTGAGGAAATGTAAATCAGAACAATAAAGAGATGCCATTATAAATTTATTAGAATGGCCCAAATTTAGAAATGACATCATCAAATGCTTAGGATAATGTGGAGCAACAGGAACTCTTATTCACTACTGGTGGAAATGCAAAATGGTATGACTAGTTTGGAAGATTCTTTGGCAGAAGATCCAGTAACTGTACTTCTTATATTTACTGAAAAGAATGGAAAAATACATCTACACAAAACACATACATAGATATTTAAAACTACTTTTTTCATAATGGCCAAAATTGGAAGCAGTCAATATGTCTATTAGTAAGTGTAAGGATAAACTGTGGTATATACAGAGAAGGGAATGTTATTTAGCGCTAAAAAGATGAAATAAGCTATCAGCCATAAAAAGATAGAGGAAATTTAAATACATGTAATTAAGTAAACGAAGCCACTCTAAAAGGGCTACAAACTGTATGATTCCAATTACAAATGACATACTGGAAAACATAAAATTACGGAGACAGCAAAAAGGTTAGTGGTTGCCAGGAATAGGGGGAGGGAGGAATTAACAGGCAGAACACTAAGAATTTTGAGGACAGTGAAACAATACCATATATCACAACGGTGGTTAAAAGCCATAGTATCTACACTGCCAAGGGTGAAACCTAGTGTAAAATATGAACTTGGGATGATTGTCAAGTATCAATGCAGATTCACCAATTATAACAAGTACCACTTGTTATACTTTTCTAGTGAGGAATATTGATATTGGGGATAGCTATGCTGAGCAGGGAGAGGGGTACATGAGAAATCTCTGTAACTTCTGTTCAATTTTGCTATGAACATAAAGCTGCTTTAAAAAATAAAATCTATTTTAAAATTAATACATTAAGAAATGAAGCTAGTCACAGACTCATTACTACATGAGTGGAAATACTTAATTTAACTGTTGACTTACAATTCTAACATTCTACTAAATTGCTACCTAAGCAAAATGATAACATGCACTATTCGGTAATAAAAACTTAATAAAAAGACAAAAGTAACTATGAAAGATACATACATCACATTTAAAACCAACTCAACATGACTGCAAACATTTTATAATAAATACCGATCAGTATTTCAAAAGTTGTCAGTCAACCACTTTCTTTTAATATGAATGAAACAAACACCAAAAAAAAAAAATTGCAGTATCTAGACTAATATATAATTATAGTATAAACTGGGTTGAAACAGACTTCTACTTGCCTCTTGCGCTATTAATCTGAATGAGAATTTTTTATTATCATAAACAAAATTATTATCATAAACAAATTTATTATCATAAACAAAACAAGTGGTTGAAAATATTCATTCTTATTACCATAGTTTTAGTGTTAGGTTTATCTCTGAAGAGGTCAAAATGAATTATATTTATTACCACAGGCAATTTTTTAAATGGCTTTTGATATGTAAATATACTTTTAAGAGAAACACCTGCTCAATCTACTATGAAATAACTTCATAAATAAGAGTGGTCAAGGTTAAATGAACAAGAAGAAACAGACATTCTTGCATATCAAGAAGAGTGATTTTTTTAAAGATTTATTTTTATTTATACAAGAACCGGGGCACAGGCCAGAGGTGTGGAGGGCAAGAGGATTCACCAGAGACAGAGTGGGGAACAGAACAGGCAGAATGACAAAATATACTGCTGAGGGGAGCAGCAGGCGAGTCGGGAGAGGTCTGCTGGCCCTGTGTGTTGCTCCGAGGCCTGCGGAGATGGAACCCACACTGCAGAGGCTGCGGACAGCTTCACAGCGCTGCGTTCAACCGGTGCCTGCGCCACCAGGGAGGCCCTCAAGAAGAGTGATTTTTTTACCCCAGCATCGATTCTCAGACATTTAATGGCTAAGTACTTTCCTGAGTACAGTGAATTTTAAGAGAAACATATAAAACATTGAGAAAAATACAGTACAAAGACAAAACAAAAGGAAAACCATTTCAACACTACTTCTTTTTCAGAAGACAAAAAAGAATAGACAAAAGGAAAACAACTTAGCAGAAAGTACTGCAATAGCTGATGCCACTAGATTTATAGTCAGTTTTGGCAGAGTAATGCTGTGAAAAGCAGAGGCACTGGTATTACAAGAAGAGATTATGTACTTTCAAGAAAGAGTAGGTAATCACTCAACAGACAACCTCACCAGGAACAGCTTCAAAAGTTCTAAACAGCACTTACTGAAAAGGAAACAGGACCAAAACTATTATATAAATATCCCTACTTTAAAAAACAAGACCTTATTAAACAGTAACTACCAAATAATTTCCAAGACTGCACATTCTGCAAACAACATGTGTTAAGCAAATCTTAATTTTCAAATGAAGATTAACAAACCAAAAATATGAGCTAACTTTTAGCTAGAAGTCTTTACATTCTATGGGGCCTCCCTGGTGACGTAGGGCTTAAGTGTCAGTGCTCTCCACATGGTACAGCAGACCTCTCCTGTGCCACCTGCCATTCCCCTCAGCAGTATATTTCAGTAAATCTACCTGTTCTGCTTCCTACTCTGTCTCTGGTGAATCTTCACCTCTGCACCTCAGGCCTACACCCCACTTCTTTTATGCATAAATAAAATCAATCTTTTTAAAAAAGTCTTTATATTCTCCCTCATTTTATGGAAATCTAAGTTATTCTAGATCAATTCATTTTTAAATCAGAGCACCAACAAAAATAAAAAATATGCTCCACACATCACCATTTCTATTTATTTGTGTTATGTAACTGCTTCCAAAAGGATTAACAGCTGGAGACTAACAGTTGGAGAATGGAATCAAGTAGAAATAAGGCTTATTTACTAAATAAAATTACATCTACATTTACTACTACCAGAAACTGATGCAAACAGCGGGCAACAGGAAAAATTCATTTCAGTTTCCAATTAAAGAACTTTGTGAATTCTTTCTAAGAAGGGGCATGCAACATATCTAACTAAAAAAAAATTACTATGCACCTGGACTTGCTTCTCAGAGGCTTATGAGATAGTTTCGTTTTTAAAACTTTCAAGTTGTTTCTTCCACAGATGAAAATGAGTTGTTTTTTAATCAAAATTTGCACATATCTAGGAAATCCCAATATTTTAGTAAAATGTTTATATTCACTTGTAAGTATTAATCTAACTGTATATATTTATGGGAAATACTAAGAAAAAATTAGGGGAAGGTTGCAAATGCAATTATAATTTTTAAAGATAACAATTCCTTTATTAAATTATATATAATATACATACACAGCTAGAAAAATTTATTTTTTATAAACTATTATTGTAGTGCGTGCACAAACTAAAACTCACAGTTTAATATGAACTTTGTTTTAATGAAGTTAACAAGCAAAAGTCTCAAACAAGCTGAATATGTCAATAACACTGATCACTGAATTACCCCCAATGGACATCTACCATACTAATAATTCACTTCATTACCATACTAATAATTCACAAAAATAAAATGTCTCCATCACAAGATCAAAAGCTACTTCTAAAAAATAACTTAATTTAAAAGATATACTATGTATCATTAAAAATTATTTTCAAATGTGCTTCTATTTATGACTGAAAAGGTAAATTTAAACAAACGCACGTATAATTTATGAAACCAGAAAAATGTTAATAATTCATTCTTGAGCATTCTACTCCACACACACAGCCAAACCAGAACAGGGGCTGACAATCTAGGTTTTAGTGTCAAATCTAGTCCCATTCTCTGGTTTATAAAGTTACAGTGAACTACATCTACATTCATTGCTTTATGTATTGTCTGTGGCAGCTTTGGGGCTTCATCAGCAGAGTTGAGCAGTTGTGTCAAAGACTATACAGACAAAATATTTTCTATCTAAGCCTTTACAGAAAAAAATCTGCTGACTCCTGAATTGAAGATTTAGATCTCACTGCTTTAAAGGCACACACAGGGCATATACATATCCATCTTCTGTGTAATCTTTAGTAGAAAACATATTAAGTTGATCATCTAAGAATCTGCATGTTCTTTCTGTTTTGACTTTATAATTGTACCCTAATTACTGTCTAATTTCTGGACTTGATATGGCAGAAGCAATGGTTGATTCTCATTTGCCTTGCTTTTAAATTGTATTGCAACTTCTCATACGCTGTAATGTTTCTGACAGCATCTTAAATGAAGGCACCACTCAAGATTATAATGTCCAAAAAGTCTAATTTTATTTATTTTTTTAAAAGATTTATTTATTATACAAGCACTGGGTACAGTCAGAAGCACGGGAGGGTGAGAGAATTCACCAGAGCCAGAGCAGGGAGCAGAGCAGGCAGAAGGACCGAAGTACACTGCTGAGGGGAGCAGCGGGCGGCAGGAGAGGTCTGTGCGCCATGCGGGACCCTTCTCTGGTGGCCAGGGAGCGGCCAGGGAGCAGCCAGGGATTGAACCGGCACTGCAAAGGCTGCGGGCAGCTTCGCAACCCAGCGCTCAACCACTGCACCACCGGGGAGGCCCCAAAAGGTCTATATTTAGACCTTTAATGTTGACATGATATTTAAAGAATGGTAATGCAGAAATTTCAATTTTTAAATGCTGACTTTAAAAATAGGGGACTACCTGAGTTGGAAGTGGGAGTGGATTAAACCAGACAAATAGTTCACTAAGACAAAGGCCCTGGGCTTTAAGAATTATTTTAACAGGGAAAAAAGTGCTCAATCTTAAAAGAATCCCTGAACACACGGCCCACTGTGGAACACTGAGCAGTAAGGCATAAATGCTGTCATTAATTCCTTCCCGTAATTCACCCATTCTCAGTCTACCTTCCACCCACAATGCAAAAAGAAAAAGGGAAAAAGTTACACAGTAAACAGAATTGGTATCCAAAATTCCTTTAAAATGAAATACAAGAGAATGTGAGAGTAAAACAACTGAGGCTGCTACATTTGAAATTACGTTACTGCTCGATATTTAATTCTTCAAATGGTAAAAATAATATGACAAATGGAAGATAACCAACTTGTTTTTATCTTTTACTGCTGCAAATAAAAATTAAAAATGGGAGGCCTCCCTGGTGGCACAGGCGGTTGAGTGCAGGACCAAGAAGCTGTCCGCAGCCTCTGCAGTGCAGGTTCGATCCCGGCAGGCTGGGAGATACCCACATGGCACAGCAGACCTTTCCTGTCTCACCTGCTGCTCCCCTCAGCAGTGTATTTCAGTCAATCTGCCTGTTCTGTTTCCCGCTCTGTCTCTGGTGAATCCCCTCACCCTCCTGCATATCTAGCATGTACCCTGGTTCTTGCATAAATAAATCTTTTATAAAAAAAATTAAAAATGGGTTCAAATTAAAGAACAAAATAATAACAGAGCTAAATTTTCACTACCCATCTTGCAATCTTTAGTAGAAAAATTAACATTTAAGAATCCATAGGGCCCCTACTTGATTTTGTAATTGTCTACTATATAGATGCTTAAATGTCTTTATAAGAAGAAATGTGAATAATTAAATGAGAAGGTACTATTCCTTCTCCTTAGAATGATTTATATCACATGTGACTAAAGGAAATATATTGAGTACCTTTTGGCAGTCTGTTATGATTATAATTTGATAAACTCTCTTAGTTTTTTTTCATAAAAATCAAAACAATCGGCCTCTGTGGTGGCGCAGGCGGTTGAGCACAGCGCCGTGAAGCTGTCAGCAGCCTCTGCAGGGCAGGTTTGATCCTGGCCAGCTGGGGAGATACCCACAGGGCACAGCAGACCTCTCTTGTCTCACCCACTGCTCCCCTCAGCAGTGTATTTCAGTAGATCTGCCTGTTCTGTTCCCAGCTCTGTCTCTGGTGAATCCTCTCACCCTCCTGCACATCTGGCCTGTACCCAGGTTCTTGTATACATGAATAAATAAAGCTTTAAAAAAATCAAAACAATCACTCTGTTTTGTTTCCCAAGAAGTTTTGTAGTTCTAGAACACATTTAAACCCTATCTTAATTAAAAGGCTTTCTAAACTAAAAGGTAATACATTGTAAAATGTTCCTTTCTATGACATTTTTACATTCTTAAGTAGATAGGCATCTGTTTACGTCAAACTAAAACCATTTTATTAATCTGCACTCCAAAGATACTGAGTTTACCTTCTGATAATAATTTACTAAAACAGGACAGGAGGCTTGCATTTTAAACATAAAACAAATCAACCCTGATTCTCATTTTTAATTTTGTTCTTGTAAACAACTTGTCATTTTTCAATACATGACGTTAAAGTCAAATGAAGAAAACCAAAGCTTTCTTTTATTTAGTGATGCCCACTAATCCAAATATTTAGTTATTACTGTTCTATTCAGTTATTATTATTCTAAATTATTCTCTAGTTACCAAATATAGTATTCAAATTACTTATCAGTAATTCAAGGAAGATAGTCTCTATTCTAAATCTCTAAAGAAAAATCAGCTAAGATCATGTAATCAGGTACAGTAATATTTAAGTAATTTCATCTTAATTTTATATCCTGACATTAACACCCAAGAAAGGAAACTTTTTGATAGTATTTTAAAAATGCCCCAAATTTCCTACACCATAAACAGACCTGATCAGTTATACAAAAATTAAAAAAAAACCCTAGTATCTTACTATTCAACCTGAGCTGCTGTTTCGACAACAAAGACTGTTACTCCTGTGCTTTTTCCTGGTTCTTTATGTAAACAAAAGCTTTTGCACTTTCGCAGTCTACTGACTTGGACTATGAATGCAGTCAAGAGAAACAGAGCAAAAGGACTTCATTCTCGATCATAAGAACACTCTAGACAGAGATGGTCCAGGGCATTCCCAAGTCCACCACAGGAAAAGAAATGCTATCATCCTTGAGTTGGAAGGACTATTGGAAATCATGTACCCTAAAAATCTGCATTTTATAAGAAAGGAAATTAAAGCCCAGAGATTTCAATTGACTCACCAAAATTGGTCTGCATTCCAGAACACATGTATCTTATAATGACAAAGGTAATTCTTCCAACATTCCTTTACCTTCTCCTCCAGGATAGCAAAGTCAGGGTGTAATTTTAAAAGCAAATTATACTAAAAATAAAGATGGAAAACAGATAATACAAAATAGAAATAAAAATCCACCTTATTAAGAACAGAAAGGCTTCCCAAGCAGAGACTTGATGCCATACTAAACGTATCCCTTTCAATTCCATTCAGTTTCTATCACACCTTCTTTTCTTCCAAAAGAAATTTAATGCAAAATAACTGCTTCTAGGCAGACACCCATTTCTGTTTGTTGTTTCTCAAGAAAATGTACCTGTTTCTCCTGCTGCAGTAGTTCATGCTGAGAATCACAACCTCCAGCTGACAGAGCACTCATTCACCCTTTTCTTTAAGCTCTCCTAAATGAAAAGGTGAGAGCTGGAAAGAAACAGTATTTCAAAATTCCTCGTTTCTCCTCTACAGGTAGAGGGCCAAATGACTATAATTCTTCTATGAACTTTTTTATAAACAAAATGTCATGGTGACAGGGAAAATGACTAAATAAAATTTTTGGTCCATTGTTTAATTACTTTGAACAAAAAAATCTATTTCTAAATCTTTTTTCCAATATTGCAATTCATTTTTATAAACTAAAAATAATAAGCAGAAATTCAAACATTCCAATGGTATCTTACAAGTGCAAGATCATTAAACTATCATTTATGACCTACTGTGTATAATAAACTTTTCACATATATTATCTTACTGTATCTAAAAAGTAATTCTGCAAATTTGTGGCTGAGAACACAAGCATTTTAAAGACACACTTAAAAAGAAAAACAGTGTGTTTCAAGACCTTTTCTTCAAAGATTGAATCAGTTATAAAAATAAATGACATTAAGGCCATCTGAAACAGTGCCTGGTACCTGGCTGCCTCTTAGCAAGTATTTGTTAAAATAAAATGAAGAACCTTTACATTAAAGCAATAAAAACTTTCATTTTAATAATATCATACATAACTATCAAAACAGTGTCACAGATTTAAAGCTACACATACACATACTGCATTTGATTCTTATACATTATTGTATTAATTCTGACAGCAACTTTGTAAATTAGATGGGATTATTATTCTAACTTAACTCGCAAAGAACTTGAGCTAAATGCAATAGTTCTCAACCAGGGGCACCTGAAAGTGTGTAGGTTTGTTTGGGTTCTTACACTGACATCAGAGGAAACACTAGCATTAGGTCTACAGTTTGCTGGACAAATCCACAGAATCACGCAGCACAAAATGCTATCACTATTTGAGAAACACTGACCAAGAATAAATGGACAAAGTCAAACAAATAATAGTGACATTAAGGTGCCTCAATAACAATGTCCAGGAAATCACCAAAGACCTAGCCAAAAGGAACTCAAATGTAAAAGCAGTATCAAATTGTCATGCTAAAATAAGAAGTCTAGGCTATGCATTCAAAATGGCGGTAAGAGCAGAGTAAAAGATGACAAAATTCCAAATTCAAATTACTCTACTATCCTCTTATACAAGCTTTCCATTACTCTCTTGTAATTTGCCTCTGTGGAAGAATGTGCAAATTTTCATTACTATTTTTTCTCTCTTTTTTTTTTTTTTAAAAAAGATTTATTTATTTATTTATACAAGCACTGGGTACAGTCAGAAGTGTGGGAGGGTGAGAGAATTCACCAGAGCCAGAGCGGGGAGCAGAGCAGGCAGAAGGACCAAAGTACACTGCTGAGGGGAGCAGCGGGCGGCAGGAGAGGTCTGCGCGCCCTATTTTTTCTTTATTCCCTCTAAGATTTTATACAAAGGAATCAAGTCCCTTTCTAGTTCCCAATCTACCACTGTGATGGATACACCGTATTACCTATATGGATTAACAGTTACCTTTAAAGTTGGTCTATTCATTTGGTCTATTCTTTTCATTCATGACCATTAACCATCCTAAAAAATCACATTTTCTCCTGTCAGCATCTCCTTATATGACTATAATGAGTCCTCACTGAATAACACAGACAGCTCAGGTTAAAAGTCACGTTCTCCAACAATGGGCTTCTTATTACTGCCCCTAATTCAGGTGACTATTCCAATCAGGTCTTGAGATTGCCTCCAGACTACCATGCAATTCCCATTCCTCTGCTTTCATCCACATTGCTCACTTAGAGTGATTTTCCCACTCCTTCCTCTTGGGCATGTGACTCTTACCTATTAAGCATAGAAATGCCATCAAATCCAAATAATTTACCTATAAATATGACTCTGTGCAAAGTAAGTTGACTCTGAGTATATCTGTAATTTCAACTTAAATTTATCTAATTCAGTCCTTTAGTTAGGAATGAAAACTTTATGAAGGTATGGATCATATCTTCATTTCTTTTATATACTCACCTAGAACATAAATAATTACCTGGACACACAGAACTGTTTCTTGAAAAAATTATCTAAATACAGATCCTTTATTTTAAAAGAAAAAACATAAATTCAAGGACATATAATTATCTAGTGGCAAGACAAGAAGTAGAATTCAGTTACAATTTATAATCTAATGTCAACACTTAATGTGCTAGTTAGATGAACTCTGAGGTACAAACTTTGTTTCATAAATCTGCCTTCAGCAACATTACACTGCCATTTAAGACAGTTCATGCCTTATCAAAGCTGAGACTGTCGATTAAGCTATATTTCCCTCAACTCAAAAAGATAAATGAGGTTCTTTAAAAATGTTGATAATTATAACAAAAACTCAAACTTTACAAAAATTCAGTAAATTTAGAATTCCATTTTTCTGCCTAGTACTTGAAATGCTTATACGGAAAGTGACCTCACTATGCTAACAGAAATACCTTACAAATAAGATCAGGGTAGCTCATGTTTACAACACAGTATGAAAGAACACAAAATTTTTATACTATAAACCAGGAGTCTAGACACAAGGTCTATACAGCATTACCAGAAAGGCCTTTATTCTTCAGTTAGACTCTTCCCTGCCTTCTCATCCATATGAGAATAATTTATTCCAAGTTCTAATCTCTAGACAAGATTATGCAAAATAACTACCTTAATATATGGCAAAGAGGTAAGAATTAGATAATTCAATTACATCACCAACATATAACTTGGTACATAAAATTGCTTTCCTGCTTCCTATCAATAAGTATACTCCAACTTCTTAATCTTTCAAGAAACCAAGAAGGATGAGTGTAAAGCATGAATATAATAATTTCATCAGTCCCCTGCCATTCATTAATACAGTAAACATATTAAATTTATCTTGTCTCCTCATTGGTACATTATTCAAATTCTCAGATTTTCAATAATTCTTGTTCAAGCATAAGATATCAGATGTAACTTTCCCACCAGTGTGTATACTTTGTTTTGTTTTAACCTCCAAGTGGGCCGATAAACTTAGTATCATCTTCTAACAATTAAGACATCCTATTAGTCAAATCACAGGTGCACTTAAGAGTTCTAATAGCCCAATTCCATTCAAAAACAACTCCTTCTTTGTACTCTGCGGTTAAATGAAAGAAAAGACTTTTTATCTAGAAGTATATTTCTACTCTAAAGACATCTTTTAAGACAAAGATTACATGAATCTAACAGAAGAGGATAAAGAAAGAGACCAAAAGAAACCAACTGTAACATGGAATAATATAAAAGAGAAAGGATGACAAAGTAGACTTGTAAAAACTCTACATGTTAAACCATATGGAATTCTGAAATTAAAACCTATAAATTTTAGGTATCTCATTTTGAAAAGAACAAAGAACAGAGAAACACCTTAAATCACATATGTGGAGAACATCAGATGAAAATAAAAAGGTCCAATCACTTTATATGAATCAAAGCCATAATAAACAAAGCTTATAAGCTCATTTGCTACTTGAACAGAAGGAATGATTAGGTGGAATTACTGGCAGGCAAACTAATTTATCACTTTGGAATGTTGATATAATCTCATAAAAAAGGGAAAGTAGAAATAGAATTGGTAAATAAGTTTTCCTTCATTCTAAATATAGTGAGAGGGACTAAGAAGAAATTTAGAATTGTGAACTGTCACTACCAGTTCACTTTCATTTATAGTATTTAATTATAAAAATTATGTACCAACAGATGTCATATATGTGATACATGAGTGATATATATAAGTGATATGGCTCTTATCTGGCGATTGGCATTAGGGCTAACATTTTAACTCCTCCCTTTGTGTCAACTTGCTAATTAATCAAATGCATTAGAGTTAAAAGTCTGGTCTAAGAAAAGTATCTGGTTTTATAAAAATCAAGCTAGCTGGTGATATTTACTTACATTAAATTATGTAAGGACCAGAATGGTGGTTAAAAGATAAAAAAAAATTATATACCGCAACAAAACAGACTATACTAGAAAAATAGTAAATATTAGGTCCACTTAAAACAAAAACAAAATAATCTAAAAAAGATCTATTTCAACTTCTTAGTCCAGTAATGAAATTCTTGTTAGCAACAAGAAACTCTGCTTTCAGTTTCAAATAGTTCTAGATCTAACAATGCATTAGTCTTGTCACCACAGAGTTACGCTGATCACTGAGTACCCACACTGACAAAATTAACTTTATTGCCATCTTTACAAAGACAAAATAGGGATCCTAGCGGTAGTGATCAATGGGTTTAGGAATAAAAATATTTAAATTGAAGCCAAAAGATACTATAGTATCAACTGTCTAGAAATTTGGGCAAAAGACACATAGTCTTAGAAATTCAGATTCAGATTGCAGCTACTCAGATTCTACCACTTTAATAGGTTTGAGTCCACTAATTGGTATTGGCTGTTAGTGACAGACTTCACTAAATAACACAATTCAATGACCCATATGAAAACTTATATTAGCATTGTGAGGACAGCACTCTAATCCATAAATCAAATTTTAGGCGCACTCTGAAACCACATAGTAATTATTTGAAATGAAGATTTTAAAAGATTACTAGAAAATGCAGGCCCCACTCCCCCATTTTAGAAGCCAGAAAATCGTACATGTGAAGGGTAAAGCTTCCCTATCTAGTTTTTGTTGTTTTTGTTTTTTGACAGTATTAATGTCTACTGAGATCATTTAGTGATTTTTTTTCTTTTTATTACTGACACACTATCTCAATAAAATGTAGGAAGCAGATGGCCTACAGATAAATAAATTTCTTTCTTTTAAAATCTTATGTTGAAAAATAAGTGTATTCAAGTATGGTTAAATGTCACAATAAAGCAAACACAATGTTATTTCACGTTAAGTAGCTTAAAAAAAATTGAGACGTATTCTCCATTATTCAGATCAAAAGAATGAGCTTGAAAAGTATGTATTTGAAAGAATACCATGACCAAATTGTTATAATTTAGGCATAAGCAGGAAAAATAATTTTCCCTATACTAATACCACAGGGTTTGTATACATCAATAAAACCTAAGTTTGTATATATAAATAATATTCTAAAAGGAAAAACATATGAGGAGTACACTTATTCATGTGCCTGAAAGAAAAAGCTCTAAAATTTGTATAAATATGAATGCTTCATAATTATTTACATAAATTTTTAACTAAATTTGTCTTCTGCCAATGACTTTCTAGATGGATGTCAGAAATAACCAGATTTAAATTTAACCTCTAATTCATTAGAATAGGTCATAAGTTCAACATCTACCATGACAGTTATTTTAAAAAGCAATTAACAAATGCCCAGTACTACGGTCTTTAAACTTCATCTTTAACATATCTCACTCAACAGTGTAAGCAGATCTAAAATCTTCTAGCTCCTTACAAAGTTACTATACCAAAACTTTAGACCTCTGTGTGAATACATGGTTAGTTAATATAAATTGAAAACTGATCAACATCACATCAACATATAACCTAAATAAAAACATATAACCTAAATAAAACATATAACCTAAATAAAATCAATGAAAAAGCCAACACTCCATAATCGCACATATTCACCTGATTATACCATTATCTTTGGAATTAAACAGGAAAAAGAACTAATCAGCAAAACAGGACTACCGAGAATACAAAGTTAAAAAAATAATAATAAAGTAAAAGTACACGAAAGGATACAGCCTTAAAGCACCAGTCTGAGTCCCCACTGCCAGGATCTTCTGTACAGGATCAAAGGCCAGGGCTGAGGGTTGATAGGGAAATCCATGGCGAACAGTCTAGGCACAGGCAAGTGGCATCACAGCAACCAAAGTAGAAGCAAAATTTAAAAAACAGAAAGTCAATACGGGCATTCAAATTTTGAAACAATTGTAACTGATACAAAACACAGATACATGTACTTATCACTTTAAGGGAAAAAAAAAAAAAGAAAAATCCAAGTAATCTACATGAACAAACAAGTGATTCCAGGAGCCAGAAATGAAAAGAAGAAAAAAAAAATCCACCCTTCAGTGTAACACTTTATCTTCTGCCTCTTTATCATACTAGCATTCTCTAATGCTTATCAGTGTCTGACTAATATCCTATACTATTATGTCCCAGATCAAATCAGTTGTTCCTAGTGGTCAAAAAGAATAAATAAATAACTCAACGGTGCGTTCATTTCAATATGCAATTCGTGCTTTATTCCAAGTGAAACTGCATCATTATTTCGATGCTAAAGGCGAGTACTAGTAAGGATAAGCAGCCGTACTTTAGTCAAGGATTCAGGGAAGCAATTGTCAAAATATCTACCCTGTTTTGCAACTGTAACGAAACGAAAATAAGTTCGCCCTTCCATTGCGCATTTTTGCTATTCAATCCTCAACAATGTCAGGGCAGCCAGTCAAAAAGCAAAGTGGACACACACACACTTTCAGAAAGTCCTGACATAAGAACGCACGACATTTCTCAGGCAGACAGAGATCAGGACCAAGACAAGTTTGTGTCTCATGCAGCAGCTGGTGAGTCGATTCGCTGCATCATTCCTTCTCTCTCCACTCCGCTAGGACCACGGTCGTGCCACTGAGGGGCAAAAAGGCCCGCGTGAACTTTTTCACGAAACACAATGCCAGAAGCACCCTGCCTTTTTCTACCTCCAGCCTGACACATTTTTTTTTTTTTTACATCTCTATAAATATTTATTGATTGAAAACTTTTCCAATTCGGAGTTGATTCCAGGAAAAAACAAGAAAGTACAAGACATCAAACTCAATAACATCATGAAATACAAAGATTCCCTTCCATCTAATCACAGAAAGGAATTCAAGTTTACCGAGTGCCTTGATAATGGAAAAAAAAAAAAACACTAAAAGAATAAGCCTCAATGCAATTTCCCTTCTCATATTTATAAATCACATATTCGCTACACAGCAGAGTTTTGGGGTTTTCTATAACTCAAACTCTGGCAACACGAGGGAATCTGGCGGAGCAGCTCAAGGCAGCCTCGTACCACCGTCTAAGGGCAAGGGATGAGCAAACGCCTGGCACAGGTTTGCGCCCCGATAAACAACTGTCCCCGGACGCCGATTCCGCAGGCAGCTTCAAGTCGGCGGCTCCACGAGCCCGCCCGAGGATCGGGGTTTCGGGACTGTGGGGAGCACGACGGCGGGACCGTCCGGCGCCCGCAGGAGCCCCGCGAGGGACCCTCAGGGGCGGGCCGGGCCGAGGGGGACTCGGGTGACGTCCGCCCCCAGACGGCCCGGCCCGGCCGGCCGCAGCGGGGCGCCCTCAGCCGGGGGCCCGCGCCCCCTCCCCGCGGGCCCCGGGGCGCTCACCCTGCAGAGCTGGAAGTGCTCGGCCTGGAGCGTCTCCTGCACCTCGGGCTCCCGCGGCCCCGCCGGGTGCTGCTGCTGCTGCGCGGCGGAGGACGAGCCGGCGGTCAGGCCGTCCAGCACCTTCCTGATGTTGAATTTCCTCATGGCGTCGCGGCGCCCGCGCCCCGCGGGGCGGCTTCCTGGGGGCCCCGCCGCGCGAGGGGGGAAGGGGCGCGGCGCGCGGCGAGACGATCCCGGCGGAGACCCGCGGGCGGCCCCGGAGCCCGGACGGCGACGCCGCTGCCCGGCCCGGCCCGGCGGCCCAGGACTGGCGGCGGCGCCCGGAGCGCGCGCCCAGCCTCACCTGGCCGCCCGCTGCGCGAGCGCCGCGCCGCCGCCCCGGCCCGCCCGCGCCCCCGCCGCCGCCGCCAACGCCGCCGCGTCCATGGCCCGCGGCCCCGCCGCCCGCGCCCGCCCCGGCCCCGCGGCGCCCGGCGCCCGCTGCCCCCGCCGGCGCCGCCTCAGCCCAGCCGCCGCCTCAGCCGCCTCAGCCGCCTCAGCCGCCGCCTCCGGGTCGCCTCAGCCGCCGCCTCCCGGTCGCCTCAGCCGCCTCAGCCGCCGCCTCCGGGGTCGCGGCTCCCCCGCTCCGCGGCCGCTCGGCCTCCCCGCGCTCAGCGCCGCCGCCCGCCCGGCATCGCACGCCGGCGCCCGGCCGGCCCCGCGCTCGCCGCCTCGCCCGCTCGCTCCTCCGCCGGCGGCCCGGCCGCCCTCGCCGCCGCTCCCGCTCGCCTGACGGGGCGCCCGGCGCTCGGCTCCAACGCCCGCCGAGCGGCAGCAGCAGCCGCGTTACAGCGCCCGCCGCGGCGGTGGCGGCAGCTGGGCCTCGGCGGAGCCGGCGGCGGCGCGTGCGCATGCGCGGCCCCCCACGCCCCCCCTCCCCGAGCCCGGGCTTCAATTACCCGCTGCGAAACCCCACAGCCGGGCTCCGTGTCTTCCACCCCAGTCGCCCTGCCGGGGCGTGCAGCTGCTTCTCCTGCAGCTGGGACAGTGGCAGCCTGACGGCTCACAAGCAGCAGGGAAGCTTTATTGCAAAATCGCGCTGTAAAGCGGGGCTTTCTGCTCTCACCCTTGCATGAGCAGCACGCTCCTGGCTGCCGGTGGCAGTGTTATTGTTGTTGCTTTATTGATGTACGTTGTTTTGGAGTGATTTGTACTTGGTTTTTGGAAAACAGAGGCTAAGCAACGAGTATGTCGGTGGCAAAAGGATGCAGACATAGAAAGGTACTAGGAAAGGAGATGAGCCGGGGGTAGGGGGGAATGCGGGGTGCAGATGCATTTTCCTGAAGCGGGTGCTGCTGGTGGGGTGAGGAGCGTGGCCAGGGCGGGAGCTGCTCCAGTGACGAGGCTGCCGGAGGACGCACTCCCGGGCAGGTGTCCACCCCGGGCAGGGCCACGCCATCCCTGGAGTCCGTCTGCACGCTGGGTGGGTGGGGCTGGGGCGGGAGCGAGGGTGGAAGTAAACACGGCGCTGCCACTCATTCTCAGAGCCTGAAATCACCCCGAAATGCCGATTACGCCCGGTAGCTTCTCCCCTCTGCAGGGGGAAAGAGGGTAGGATGTTTGGGGGTCCAGCTTTCGCTGCTTCGCTGACACAAACTCACTTGGATGCTTGAAGCCAAGTCTGGCACAAGTTCGAAAAGATAGAGGTGCCTTCTGCGGGGAACCCCCCCCAACACACACATACACAAACACACAAACACACCACCCACCAACAAGGAGAGGTGGGCAGCAGAGGTCCAGTAAGGAGAGGTGGGCAGCAGAGGCACTTGCTGAACAAGGAGGAGGAAACTGAAAACACATAAAGACAGATTCTTCTTTGTGGGGCGCTGCGTGGGGTGGGGAGACACTCTCCTGGGCAGAAAAGTCCCCGCCCTGAACGTCCTGTGAAGAGTCTGAGACGAGCTACACAGGGTTTGCCAGTTCCGAAGAGAAATCAGAAGCGCCCGCCTCCCCTTTGTGATAGGCCGCTGTCTGCCCCAAGCCGGGACACGCTCGCCACCCCATTGAGGGACGTGGCGGGCTGTCAAGCACAGCAAATTAACCACACGGGATGCCTAGAGGCCTGCTCGGGAAACGTCGTTCTGCGTGGAGCTTCCGCGTTCAAAGCGAGGGTTTAACCTTTGGAACCCAGGCAATTGTCTTGCGGTTTAATATTTATTGAATTACTCAGTTAATCCAGTGGGTGCAAAGGACAATAAGACACACTTGAAGACTTTCTTAAACCCACAAGCTAAAGGGTAACACCCATATAAAAAAAGTATTTGTGATACCTTGTGATGAGTTCATTGATGGAATCAAGTGCAAGGATTGAAGAGGGTAATTTAACAGGCCAGGGAAAGGCTAGAGTTTGGAATACTAGTTGATCTCTGATGAGTTGGAGTTGACCTTGTGAAGAGGAGTAAGAAGAGCCTTGGGTGGTGTGTGGAGAGGAAGCATTAGAATTATCGAGAGGTTTTTGAAAACAGAAATGTCTCCATAGGGCAGCATTGCAAAACAAGTTTCTTCGCCACAAAATTTGTGATGCAACTTCCCATGTAGGTTGACTTTAACATATTGGATAATTTGTCATCATTGAATTATAAAACTCTTTGAAGAAGGAACAATTTCTTGCTGAGTGGCCCTCTGGTATAGTGGGGAAATCCTAGGCTCTGTTGCGTGGGAGACATGAATCGCAATCAAGCTCTTGGTAATATGAAGACCCTTGTCTTCATGAGTAAAATGAAATTAATATTACTTTCTTCCTGGGGTTAATGTCTTAGTGAGGATAAACAAGTGGGGGTTGGGGGGAGAGAGTAAAGTTTACACTGCACTGGTTATCATTCCAAAAAATGTCAGTTTTCCTGTTCAGGGAACCATGAGGTAAAAAGGACTTCAAGAGATCACCAACTTAAGCAGGTCACCTATTTTTGACTATCAAATTTTCATTTTGATTTCCATACCTCATCCCTCTCAACAGATAATAAAGTCATTCTGGCACTCCCAAAACTTTGGCTCATAAAGGACACGTGGAATTAACATGAATGTGGTCTGCTTATAGATGTTTGATTTAGGATTAGTAATCTATACTCTCCAAATTCAGGGAGATAAGGACATATCCAAAATTCTGGTAGATAAAAAGTAACAGTGGTCTAAAATATTTATCTTTAAAATAGCAAAATAAAATAATGGATCCTCAAGCTCATGATATTTCTTGTAAGTCAGTTTCAATTCATTGATTGACTTTTAAAATTAAGATAGAATATTTAAGAGTTTAAATGAAAATTAGAAATTTTAAGTTTATAATAAAATCAGGAATGCAATCTTTTATGTCATTTATTTTAAAACTTATGCATAATAAACTCTTAACACAGTTTGTTTTGTCCTAATGAATGAATCAATATATTGATGCCAAGCAACTCAATAGCTCTCTAATTTTGGTCAAGAAAAGGAATTCTTTCTTACTGGCTTATTGAAGAATGGCCCAGGAGATGATAATGTAACTTATACCTATATTATATTTTACTGAATAGGGACAATTCTAAACAATACTCAATACAATGAAAATTAAAAGGAAAACAAGAATCAACATTAAAAAGGAAAGGAAATTCATTAATTATTTATAAATTTTTCTGAAACTGCCCTATTATTTGGCTTAAAGGCTAATGAGGGTTCTCCTATTGGTCTCACAGGGGCATCTGGTTGCTGATTGAGAGGAATAAACTGAAAATAAATATTTTAATGAAAAATTACATTACTGACAGAATTTTTTGGAAGGTATTCAAATTTTACTTTATCTGCTAGCATTAATTTATATTGACTTAATTATAGTTTGTTGAGTCCCGAAGGATGTGTTCATGACAATATTTATTCACTACAGAATCTTGAATTTAAATTATTTGTAAATTGCAACAGAGACGTTAATTAGCTAATCTACCTAGCTCAGGTCCTCTTTTCAGAATGGGTCCTCTACCTGCTACTGAAATACTGGGGCTGTGTTTTGAACAGGTGTCCATGTGCCCAGGTCCAAACTCATTGGATCAGAGGCAGATACCTGAAGCACCTGCTTCTGAGAGTTTGAATTGAATCATTAAGATACTATATAGTCTGAAGCAGGATGTCTTTTAGAGCTAGGATGGAAGCTGAGAGTGCCCAAACTTAGTTGGAAAACAGAAAAATGGAGAAGACTCACCAATTCAGGGAAGTGACACTAGGGAGGCAGAAAGTAGAGTCTCCACTCCTGACTTTCCAGTTCCCCGTACTTATTCCTTATGAAATCTCACTATAATTTTCTTTCTTTGTATAAATGAGTATAAATGGGTTTCTGGTTCTTATAATCCAATATTCTTACATAAATTTGGACACACTCTTCCCCCAAATGTACAAGAGTGTAGAGGTAGTAGAGGCACCCTTCATGATCATTTTTATCTTCTACTCATAATTGTCCCCATAGTTAAGCAGCTCTAAAAATAATCTAACAAGGAGGCTTTGACAAGAATGATTTCGGGGTGGTTGCAGTGGGAAAGTATTCAGATTCTGGATTATACTTTAATGGTAGACCCAAGAGGATTTGCTGATGTTATAGGGGAAATCAGCAAAAGAAAAGAAGCCAGGATAATGCCCAATTTTGGGCCTGAGCACTTAGAACACTGGTGTTGCAATTTAATTTCCACATTTATGACTCCTGGGTAGTTTCCAGTTACTATTTGTACCTGAGTGGACTTTACAAATATCATCAACTAAATAAACAAACCTTGTCTGGGAACAAATAGGATCCACTACTTTGTGATCTTTATCAAGCTCTGACCTTTCTAGAAAAACAGATTAAGCACATATTCATGAACCTTCATTATTCCATAGATTGCTCAATCACTATTTAATATTATTTGTAAGAGTATCTCTAGACTGTAGACAAAAATACCTAGACATAGATCAGTAAGTTCAAGTGAAGAGAGAATTCCAGAAATGCAAAACATAACTAATCAAACCAAGTGAACACTTAAATGTAAAATATGAGTCATTAATGTACGGGAGTGAAAAATACTGTCAGATTTTTAAAATTTAGAAACTAGGCAATCAGACGTTCATCAATAAATTCTCATAAATTTCAAAAGCTATGTCTGTTATGGGAACAATATTTCTACAATGTGAACAATATTTGAGATAAGGCATAATGCTCCCAGTATTTTTTAAAGATTTATTTATGCATACAAGAACCGGGGTACAGGCCAGAGGTGTGGGGTGTGTGTGAGAGGATCCACCAGAGACAGAGGGGGGGACAGAACAGGCAGGTTGACCGAAACACACTGCTGAGGGGAGCAGCGGGCAAGCCAAGAGAGGTCTGCTGTGCCATATGGGTAGCTCCCTGGCTGGGGATCCAATTCATGCTGCAGTGGCTGCAGATAGATTCATGGGTTGCGTCTTAACCCCTTGTGCCACCAGGGAGGCCCTGGTATTTTTAGGTATTTTTAATTCCAGTATCTTATTTTTGGTTTAAATATTGTTGTAAATATTTTGAGAACTTGGCTACACTTTTACCAAAGGGGTAGTTTTGCTTTCCAAATAAACTTTAAATTCTGATTTAAATTTTGATTGTGGACTAAAGAGCTAGAGAAAAATTTTGTCTTTGATTATACTTCGTGTAATTACTTCCAGTTAATATGCCATGGTAACTGAATAAGCTCTGAAACTCTGAAACACAGTTAAAATTAATATTTTGTTTCAGCCCCACCCGCTCTTCCTTCTGCTCCTTCTACACCCCAACTACCGCCAGTTCTCTTCCAAATTAAAGAGACAAAATATAAAGGTGTATATGAAATATTTTTGCATATAAATATATATACATACATATATGTGTATATATACATATATATGTGTATATATGTATATATAGAGAGAGAGTGAGTTGTATATAAAAATATTTCTAAACAAGTATTTCCTTAGGGGACAGTATGATTCTGAGGAAATTTCCAGGTCACACCTTTTTTTTAATTAAACACTAATCATAGCAGATAGGTCAATAACTAAATGCTAGCAGACTGACAGAAACTTGGACACTGAAAATTGTCTGTCTGATGCAAGACAGTGCCAATGGAGGCTAACTGACTGAAGCAGTCTCTGAGGTGAGACACAGAACTGTGTCACACCTTTGTCACCTGGCTATAGGGCTTTTTGAATGCCTAGTCTCTTGTCTTTCTAATCAGCCCTCAGGGCTACCATAGCAGAAATCAAAAAGGATCAAAACAAAAACCTGAATGTCAGAAAATGGGAACCAATACACTCTCCCTTTATAGCCCAGAAGTTGTACTAACAGTAAAATACATGGAGAGTCATGGCCTCTTGGAGGTTTTATTTAGAAGGTTGTCTCAACTGCTCTTTTTATAACATTCTGTTATTCTCTTTTCACACACCCACAGTGTCAATTCTACCTCCAGTAGCCACAGCACTATTCGTGCACTATGAACATTGGCACAACGTAAATTCCTTTGGTCATGTTATTTTCAAGGTAGAGTTTCTATTAACTAGTCTATTAACATGTTAGTAAAATAAAATGCTAGTAAAATGAGATATTGAACATACAGCCAACAAGATATTGAACATTCATCAAATAAAACTGAGTTGTTTTATTCTCAGCACACTAACATACACCCATACCCGTAGCTCCCAAAACCTTAGTGAACAATTTCGATCTTTCTGAATGGTTTCTTAAGATAAACATTGAAGGATAAGAAAACATATAACATAGGAAAATTTCCCAAGGATTCTCTCCTTTATTTTTCAACAACCTTATTCCCACTCATCCCCACCTCATAGCAATTTTGCAAACAGCCCCTTAGAAGCCCGTCCTTTGCTAGATGGCTTTCTCACTTTCCCCAACTTCCCCTCCTAAGACCTCCCAGAGCTTTCTTCTCTAAGTGCTTTCTCATGTAGCACTATATACCCCCTCCTCTCTAACACTCAGCTAATATCCTCATCTAATCAAAAAAATTGGTGTTGGGGGTATAGGGCTAGAATAATCCAGAAACATTTTACATGTTGATAGAGCAGTTCCAGTTTGTTCCTGGTCCAGACATACATCAGGTTCGATAAATCATGATGTTGGGAACACCAAATGACTGGAGTCTATACAGCAGAGGAAAAACTGCCTGTGTAGCTCCCAAAACGGAAAATCAAGGATCTGAACCCTGGTGTTTGTGTTTATCTGTCAGCAGGGTGATCATTATTATTCCATCCCACAAACATTTGCTTTATGCCTACTGTGTGTGACTAGTGCTTCTGGGGAATACAAACATGATACAGTTTGGTGGTGACACTCAATAAGATAAAGTAATAGGAAGCAAACCCCCTAAAAGGAAAGACAAGAACCAATGCCAAAGGCATCTTTTATTCTCCTGGGAATCATTACCCTATTTCATTTAAATCCCTCCTTAGCAACACTCTCCTATTGGGTTTGTGTTCATCACCATGCACCTTGTCCCAAAGGATGGGCCTCTAGGAAGCAACACTTGGGCTTGGGAAACAGGAAGGGTGTTTAAGGGAAGACACTAGACTCACTCAATTCCCTATCATTCATCCAAAACTTCTGACTACTCCCTCTACGTTTCATCCAGGCCAGCATGACCCAAATATTTCCACCAAGACTTAATCTTGTTCAACAGGCCTGAAATACAGCTTCCCTTTCCTGGTTTCCTCATAATCATAAAGAGGGTGTAACCTCAAGGTGTGGCTTCATGTGGAGGTAAGTAGAGTTTCTCACATTTATATGCACTTTAGCTCCTGTTCACCCTTCAGCATAGGGTGCTCAGTTTCTTTAGGTTTCTGTAGTGTTAAAATTATTGGGAATTCTTTCAGGTTAGGCTTGTAGGAGGAAAAGAAGGAGAGGCTTTTCTTTGCTTCACAGTTGGATATGACGGAACCTTCAAATGGCCAGTGGAAACAAAGTAGTTTCAGACGCTCAGTCAACCAAAACACTTTTACTCCCGTCGACACACCTGTGAGGGGGAATCAACCTGAGAAGGATTTTGGTGACACTGGAGGGTCACCTCCAGTTATATTCTCTGTTATATTCTCTGTTTCTGTGCTGTTTCAAATGGTTCATATTCAGTTTGCACTCACGAGCTTCTCACCCGCGCTTTAATAAAGGCTTTGTCCAGTGTCCTGTCAGGACCGTAACCTCTGAGATCTGTCGTTTGCCCAAAATGCAGTATATGACATTGATGCATAAATTCCTCACAGTGGCTGCCTCTTAATCTGCCCTTAAACTAGAAATGTTCTGCTTACTCATGATGAAAGTGCTTGCTAAATTCAGGAAATTGAGGGGAAGTTTCATGACAGTGTTATCATGATCCACCAGCCTGTGGTTTCCTTGAGGAAGAGTCTCACGGCAGTTGACTGGGAGCAGAGGCGCCCATCTGGTGAGAAAGTTGGTGTCATTGTGCAGCCGACTTGGCCAATTCCACTGCTTCTTTATTCAAATATGAAGCGCTTACTTTCTCTCTCTTGTGATTCTATGTCTTAAGTCAGGGCAGAATTGACAGGGTGTGACCCTCTAGACAGTCAAAACCTGGACTCTGTGACCAGCGAAGCAGCATCAGACAAGTGACTTAACATTTATGTTTTCATTTCCTTGTGTGTACAAAAACCTAACTAGAGTGTTGAAATATTAGCGACCAAAAGTATAAAGTCCCTAGTTCAAGACGTGCCCCATCTATGGACATTAAACAGCAGCTATTCAAGTCATGCTCTGTGATGTCTATAGCCACTCTCTGGGATTTTCTTCTGTTCTTGCCATTTAAGTGTTAGGTAAGTGTTGATGACTCCCAAATTTGTGCATCCATTTCAAACTTTTCTCCTGAACTCCAGATTTGATTCATGCATGTTTGATACTTCCACTTGAATATCCAAAATGCATCTAAAATTTAATGCCCTAATTAAATTCTGTACTGCCAATTACAGTCTATACCTTAGACCTCCCATAATTTATCTTCCTTTGTTAATATTCTCTCATATATTCAAAGCCACAGAGTAAATTTGGACCATCATACCCCCTCCTTTTCCCCTCACCCCAACACAGCTCAATTTCAAGTTCATCAGTAAATCCCAAATTCTCACAATTTCCACCTTCATACAGTAGTCCAAACCAGAATAATTTTTAATCCAGGTAATTACAAACTAACACTTCCTCATCTATTCCAAAAAGAGGGATCAATTAAAAGGTAAGTCAGAATATCCATTTTCTGGACTCAACCTCCTTTAGTAGTTTCCTCTCCCAGTCTAAGATTGAAGTTCTTTACAAGCACCTTTTAAGGGTCTGCAGCATCTGCTCTCACTGGCTTCCATTCTTTCCATCATGGCCCACTTCTTGTCTTGCTATTCCTAGAACACTGTAAGCACAATTGAACCTTATGGCTTTGTGTTGGTTGTTCACCTATGCATGACCATGGGGTCAGCAAACTATTTTTTTTAAAGATTTATTTATTTATGCATACAAGAGCTGGGGTGCAGGCCAGAGGTATGGGGGTGAGAAGATTCTCCAGAAATAGTGGGGAGCAGAACAAGCAGATGTACTGAAATACACTGCTGAGGGGAGCAGCAGGCGAGACAGGAGATGTCTGCCTCACCATGTGGGTTTCTCCCTTGCTGGCTGGGGATCAAACTCATGCTGCAGAGGCTGTGGATTGCTTCACAGCAGCGCTTAACCCCTTGCACCACCAGGGAGGCCCAGCAAACTCTTTCTTTAAAGGGCCTAATAGTTTCAGCTTTATGGACTACATACTACCATACACACCATCACGCCACACTGCTGGTGTAGTATGAATTACAATGCAGTGTGAATTACACACTTCAGGCGAGCCATAGACAATACGTTAATAACTGGACAGCCTGTGTTCCAATAAAAGTTTATTTATGAGAACTGGTAGTGGGCCAAATTAGTCTAGTCCTTGGCCAGTACTTCTCTTTACCCTGGCATTTGTATAATCCACTCCCACATTTCCTTCATGTCCCTGCCCAGTTGCCACAAATGTCACCTTATCAGCATGACCTTCCTTGACTTTTTGCCATAAAATTCGATCCATTTCACAACTCCCCACCTCCTGTGTGTGCACACACAATCATGCACTTTCCACCCCCACCCAACACTTTACTCTGCCTGATTTCTCCATAGATAACACCTAGATATGGTGTCACTACCTGAAACACTAGACATAATTTGTAAGGAACTTTGTTTTCTTGTCAGCTGTGTCCCTGGGGCATAGAGAGTTAGTGGAGGAAGAATGAACCAATGACCCTTGTGTCAGGAGGCAGGTGTTCCTTCAGGCTTCTCATAGAAGCCAAAATAACCCTTTAGCATGTCACTTAACCCCTCACGTTATAAATGTCCCATCATAAAATTGAAAGACATGCTTTTAGGATCAAATAGAATAGTAAATGCAAAAAAATCCAAAAATAAAAAGCCTATAAAAAGTAATAGAAATGTAAATTTTGTTTGTTAACTGTTGTTACACCTTAGTCTCATTCAGAAAAAATATAAATATTCTTTAAAGCATAAACCTTTGGCTTGTTCAAAGTTCCAAATGACCAGATTAATTTCCCATTGATGGCCTTTTCTCTGCTTCAAACTTTGTGGGTCCCTTGCCAGCGGCCGGGGAATGAACTGGTGCTGCAGAGGCTGCAGGGCAGCCTCCCAGCCCAGCGCTCAACCGCTGCGCCAAAAGGGGATGCCCTCTCTGCTTCCCACTTTGTAGATAGAAGGAAAATTTGAAATCTTCAGGAATCATTTGAAGATACAATTTAATTGATTTCCACCTTTCCCAAACATACCCTAATAATCTAAGCACCCACTACAGAGATCAGGCAGAGGCGATCCATTTATATAATTTAAGAGCTAAAATTATTCTAGTTTAATTCATCCTACAATTGTATCACTTACTCACCTGTTTCTCTCAGTAATTTGATTTGTAAGCTATTATTTTTATTTATAGAGTATTTAAAATGAAAAATTAAAATCCAGAATGGTATTGTCTAATGTTTATTACTTCTAGACACTTGTGAATGAATATTAATATTTACTCATTTTAATTTGAAAGTGATTGAGTTTTAAAGAATATGAAGTTCTGTCTAAATGGAAACCCTCATCTCCTCCCACAGAAAGCCTGGGCGTTTTTAGGTAGAGTGAAATGAGTGTTTCTTATACCTGAGTGGAGAATTAAGGTGCTATTCAGCAGGAAATTAGCTTTAAGGGTTAGAGAACTTGGAGAGAGAGAATGTGGTTCACCAAAAAATAGAAGCCAAAACAATTCTGGCAGAGTAAAGCCCATTTTGCCTCCTGCTCCTGAGTATGAACTGTTATGTCCAATTAACAAACATAGGATCCGAGATTTGCTTGGCTGCTCTACAACTCATATTACTGCTTCAGTAGCAGCCAAATAATTATCCAGGAGCATATTTGGGAGAAGGACAAAGATCCCCCAAAGAGCAGATTTGAAACATTATTATTATAGAGGCAGGCACCAAGTTCCCAGTGTGCGAGACATGAAGCCCTCTTTGCCTTCAAATAGTGAAATTATTTTCTGACATGAGGCCCACCCTTTTTTTTTTTTTAACTCTATGTAGAAAAGGAGTCTCATCCTATCAGGTAAACTGGACTTTTTCGATTATTCCAGGCTTTAAACACCACTATTTCACGAGGGTTTCTTTTTGGGCCCCTCTTGCAATGCTGCTGCTGCCATGGTGGGCGAGAGGGGAGGGTGACTTCTCTGGTTTGACTTTTCAGATCCTCAGCACAGGTAATAAATCACAATCCTTTAAAGGGCAGAGAGAACTCTAGTGGACTCCCTGCAGGGGACAGTATGCTGAAATGCAGCCACAAGCTCAGCAGATTTCTAGTGCAGAATACTCAGGCCATATCCTTCCAGTGTGACATCCCTTTGTCCAGTTGTAAGACCCAAGCAGGGGCAGAGGGTGTTTTTCCAACTTTCTCAGACTCACTGTCATGCTGTGTTTTAATCCATTGGCTATAGCATCACAGGCGGGGAGGGGCTCTTCCTTTTCTGTAAAACTTGGAGTCCCCTGGACCTTACTTAGAAGAAAAAGCATAAGTTTTCTAATGTGGATCCTGTAACTTAAAGGGAGCCAGAGGACAAAGGAGTCATCTACCCGCAGAAGGAGAGATGCCTGTGATGTGCTTTCCCTACCCACCACTCCATCTGAGGAAGGAGGAGCAAGGCGAAGTACTCCTCACATTTATATCTAGCCCTAGCTTATCTCCTCTCCTGTCTGATTAACATAGCAATACTATATTATGTTCAACATCCTTGCAAAATTGTTACCTTGGCATAAGTTTTCATAAATTCTAAAGAGAAGTCTTTCCTTTTATTTTAAAATATTATCATAAAATAACTGAGACTTAGTTACCTGTATTTAACATAATTCTCTCTTCTATATTTTGAAAATAGTCCCTTTAGGGGAAAAATTATTGACATCCATATTGTCCAAAGTCAAGGACTCAAGGCTGTGTACAGACCAAGACTCTCCTACATAAATAATCAGTGTCCTCAATTTTGGAAGAGAATCCACCTAGGATCTCCTTATAGTAAAGCTGAATCTATGCTCCTCTAAAAACATTTCCTTAAATGGTCCCTCTGGTCTTTAATATTTCCCTCTCATTTAATCTAGGAAAGGTGTCAAGAGGAATAAAGCTCAACATTTATAACAAATGATCACTATTTGTTTTTCTCCACTCTTCAATTTCTGTCTCATTGCATTTCTAAAAGACTAGCCCTTGAAGTATTATTTTAAAACATTTTGCCACATTTCTATATATTTTGTACCTTGTGGAGATGCTTAGAATTTATGACTATACCTTACCAATGAAAATGTCAAGATTCTGAATTAAAGTTATAAGCACTATTGGTAGAAAATATTCTGTTAATTCACCTTGACTTTGTCTTTCCTCCCAGGTTTAATTCACCATTTTAACTCACCATTCACCAGGGGGCAGTTATCTTTTTCTCAGGTGTTCATTATATTTCACTTCAATTCACTTGTTTAAAGTTTTCAGTTGATTTTCTACCCAAGTACTGGAACTAATATCCTTCTTCCAAACTATCTTATTATCCCTGTTTTTGTGACATTTTTTGTTGGACTTTTTATTGATTTTTTTATTACTGACTTTTAATTCAGTAATTTCGAAATGTTCTCTGCATTCATAATTGCTCACCATCTAAAGATCTAGAAGATTCAACTGACCACAGCTGGTGGTCACAGAGACATCCGTGTGATGAGCCTGTTGCTCAAGCCCCCATCGTCAAACATTCTGTAATTATTTATTGAAATGCGTGTGTGTTTATTCAACACATAAACACTATCTCCACTCTACTTATATCCTCTTTTATTATACCCTTGGTTAGTGGATGTATTCTGGGTGCCAACAAAGGAAACCAAAAGTTGTTGGCCTGATTCTCCATCAACTGTCAAGTCCTACCCTTTCCAATTTCACCCTAGATTTTGACTCAGTCTTTCACTGTGGCCCCAGTGGGTACATTTGGTTATTCTTACTGTTGTTCCTGCTCCTCACCTTGCATTCCTTTGGGTACAACTTACAATATTTTTCTGATTCCAGCAACTGTCACTGTAGCTAAGAGGCACAGCATAAACTGGCCACTTCCCCTTCCCCTAGTTGCCATAGTGCCATGTCAAACCTCTCTTATAGCTAAGTTCACCATGGCGTAGTAATGAGGATTAGAATTAGACCAGTAGTTAACTGAAACTTCAAAGTTCATATACTGGGATCAGAAAACAGCCCATCTCTTACCACAATACAGATTTAATAAGCTAGTCATTTGCACTATCTGTTGTTAGAGTGTGTCTGATTCTCAGTTTAGGTTTATCCCTTGTTTGGAGAGATACCATGATAACCATGAGCTGGGGGTGGGCTTGCTGTAGGAGTTTATTGATTTCAAACTTGGTGACCCAAGTTTATAGGTGTTGAAATGTGGGCTCAGCAATTTAGTTCTGCCTTAGGCTCAGAAACACATTCTCTGTCATCTAATTGTCTTTCTACTTATGAATTTCAAAAGCTGTGCATAACTGAGTTTTCAGCTGATGTCAAGATACTTTATTATGCCAACAAAAAAAAAAAAAAGATCAAGAGAAGGAAGACTAATATCCAGTGACTGAATCTGAAAATAATACAGCCAATAACTTTCATTTGTATTGCATTTTACAAATTTAAAAATTCAATTATTCATTTAATACTCACAACAATACTATTGCCCCCTTTTTAGGGCTGAGAACATAAAGTTCAGAGAAGAATAACTTGTCACACAGCCTATAAATGATGGCACAAAGGTAAACACTCATGTGTTTGGATCCTATGTCCAGAATCCCTTCTTCTATACCATACTGTCTTTGCAAATAGCCTAAATTATAAAACATCTAAACAGGATTTGAGAGGAACATAACCTGTTTTGACTTTATTTTAAAAATCAGTTCCGATCTGTCAGATTTCACCCATTCCCTTCTTTTTCTTTTCTTTTTTTTTTTTTATAGAGGCATGTTTTATTTATTTATTTGTTTGTTTGTTTTGTTTATACATGCACTGGGTACAGTCAGAAGCGCGGGAGGGTGAGAGAATTCACCAGAGCCAGAGCGGGGAGCAGAGCAGGCAGAAGGACCGAAGTACACTGCAGAGGGGAGCAGTGGGAGGCAGGAGAGGTCTGCGCGCCATGTGGGACCCTCCTCCAGTGGCCGGGGAGCAGCTGGGGATCGAACTGGCGTCACAGAGGCCGCGGGCAGCTTTGCAACCCAGCGCTCAACCGCTGCGCCACTGGGGAGGCCCCATTCCCTTCTTTTTCTTATAAATTTTCATTCTGGGCCAAATCTTACTCAGATCTAAAGTTTCCTTCTATTAGCGAAATCATCTTATGAAAAATGTTAAAGTCCAATTAACACAATGTAACACTATATATAAATTGCTTTTTAAGTATCTGAATTCAAGAATTGAATATTTTATACTGTATACTCTGTTAACACTCAAAACAGGACCTCCCTGGTGGCGCAAGTGGTTAAGTCTCAACACTATGAAGCACTCCCCAGCCACTGTAGCATGAGTTCGATCCCCGGCCAGGGAGATAACCCACATGGGGCAGCAGACCTCTTCTGTCTCACCAGCTGCTCCCCTCAGCAGCGTATTTCAGTAGATCTACCTGTTCTGCTCCCCACTCTGTCTCTGGTGAATCCTCTTACCCTCCTGTGCCTCTGGCCTACATCCCAGCTCTTGCATGCATAAATAAATAAATCTTTAAAAAATACTCAAAGCATATTACAGAAACTCAAAACACAGAAAAATTGCAGGCTCTAATACTGTAGACAGCACCGACTTTTGTCATGTAGGGTATCTACAGGGATGTAGGGTTAAAATTACTCAGCCCAAGAAAAACAATTAGAACAATGCCTTGTATATAGTAAGCACTCAGTTAAAATAATTTATTATTGCTTTTATTTTTGTTATTATTTGGCAGGCAATGTCTATGAGAAATGAATCTCTCCTAGGTCAGATGAGTATGATTTTAAAATGTACTCAATTCAAAATGACAATTGTATGTTGTCCTTCTGAGTTATTCATTAACAAAGTCAAACCACTTCCTTCATTTGGGTATTTTTAAAAAATAAGCATCATTATTAATGTTTGCATAAAAAAAAAAATTCTAGCCAGTGGTAAAGAATGGTGACTGCTATAAATGTACTCTTTGCACCAACATTTTGTGACAGAAATATCATAGCATTGACAATAATTTGGATTCTTCTTGTCTCTTTTTAATAACTAAGGATATTTGGATAGAAGCAATTTCTTTGTTGTTCAAGAGTTACCCTTCTCATGCACCTTGTTTATCTCACCTGAAACAGAAATGTATTTTTAATTCCTAAAATATGCATGCTTATGCCCATTGTCATTATCCTTGAAAACTGGAAACTTACAACAATAGAATTAACATTTCACTTAAGCCTGGGAAGAATACATAATAAAACTATGATGTCCTCCAAATTTGCTTCTGTGTAATAAGCTACAATAGGGGATGGTTTTGCATGCACTCATAATTTACATCGTTCAATTTAGCAAGTACTGTTATTGTGGGCAGACCTTTTACCAGTAGTAATCACAATGGTTTCCTACTGAAAGTTCACTATGATCTCCACCCTTTACCTATAACATTCAACATATTGTCTCTCCAAAGCAAACTGACATATGATCCCCCTTCTTCCTATAAACCATTTCCAGTCTGGTTCTTTTATATGGCAAGTTCTTAGAGATCCAGAAATCCAAACTAATTATGCTATACATAGCTAAACTTTTGTGTCCTTGATGAAGTTTTTCCTAGTGATTTGAAAGAGAGGAGGTTGTTTCTGTGTTTTATTTTGCCTTAGTATGTGACTGAGGTTATCATTCTTCAAACTCTATAGTTGGACATTTATGTATTTGTTCATGTTTAATCGCTTTATGCCAGAGGGGAGCTACTTATGTCCATTTGTTCCTTAATATTTGAAATTCTGGGGCCTCCCCTCGTGGCACAGTGGTTGAGGGCTGGGCTGCAAAGCTGCCCGCAGCCTCTGCAGTGCCAGTTCGATCCCCGGCTACCGCAAGGGTCCCACATGGCGTGCAGACCTCTCCTGCCACCCCGCTGCTCCCCTCAGCAGTGTACTGTGGTCCTTCTGCCTTCTCTGCTCCCTGCTCTGGCTCTGATGAATTCTCTCACCCTCCCGCACTTCTGACTGTACCCAGTGCTTGTATACATAAATAAATCTTTAAAAAATTGAAATTCTGTTCTCTAAATAATCTCTTGGATGATAGACAGAGCTTACAAATTTTTATGGTATGCCTTCCATTCTTATGGACTGCTTCATCTAGTTTTATTATTAATACATGTTTTTTGATGCTAATAAAGCTAGATAGCTAATGGTTTCTTTGTTTTTCTTAATTAGATGTTTTAAAATGCTCACTGCATGCATATCCAGCTCATTTTTGTCCTCAGAATGCACAAGGACATTCACTAAGCACCCTCCTGTTCAGAGAGAAGATGTGAGCGCTGTCTTCCTGGCATTTTCCAGAAAAGCAGCCTGACAGCAAAGAGAGAGAAAGTCTGAGAGAGAAAATTGCTCTCCTTGGCTGAGGTGCTTCTTTCCCTGAGGCCGGTGAAGACCAGCTCTGGGCTCACAAGCCATTTCCCTCTGACCTGGGCTTCTGATGTGTCCATATAACAAATACAGGGAGCAACAACTGCTGAAGATAACAGTTCGTCTCTGCCAGTGAGAAAGAAACCATCCAGACATCCAGCTGACATCTGAGCATTTCCACGGGGATGCAAACACAGGTCTACTCTTCACAGGGCAGGCCTAAAAGGAAGCCGCTCACCCCCCTCTCTGGACCATGATCCTTCTGCTCTGTTCTCTTTCTCAGAAGTACTACGTTTGGTGACTGGGCCCAGTGGCCTGGGCAATCATTCAAGAGTTTTTTTCCTCTGACACCACATTCAACTGGACACCAAGCCCCAGGATTCTACCTTCTCAGTAGCTCTTGTTCTGTATCCTCTTTCTCTTCCCCTCCCATCGCCCCATGCAGCCTAGACTGAGTCCTCATTATTTTCACTTAGATCATTACAATATTGAGTTACTTTCTTTAGTACAGAATCTCTCCTTGGTGCTAAGGATTATTTTTCTCAAAGAAATATCATGTCACATCCTTATTCAAAGTTCTTGATGTCTCTTCACTCCCTGTCCCCAGGATAAAATGTTAACTGTTTCCCTCCCCAAGCCATCCTGCTTAAATCTTCAGCTTACCTTTGGTACTCGCCTTGCAGTCAATTTCCAGAAACAGGAAACAATATCCCTCTACCACCAGTCCTGCTCAGAACATGCCTTCTTTCTTTTCTCTCTCTTAGTCTCAAGTCTGATGTCATCTAGGAAGCACAATTACTTCCCCCCCACCCCCTCATCTGTCTATCTCCCAGGTTTCTCTCTTGGGTTGACTTGCCTACTACTTTCCTTTTTATCTTTTCAAATGCTGCTTGTGTGTAACTACTTAATGCCTTTTTAAAATTATACAAATAACTAAGACTAATATAAAGTTCTGAATATAGATACACAAGTGTAAACCTAAATAAACTGCAATATGCAGAGATAAATGTTAGCTTTTTTTTAAAGATTTATTTACGCATAAAAGAACTGGGGTGCAGGCCAGAGGTGATGGGGTGAGAGGATTCACCAGAGACAGAGTGGGGAACAGAACAGGCAGATTGACTGAAATACACTGCTGAGGGGAGCAGCAGGCAAGGCAGGAGAGGTCTGCTGGGCCATGTGGGTAGCTCCCTGCCTGGGGATCAAACTCGTGCTGCAGTGGCTGTGGATAGCTTCATAGGTTGTGTCTCAATCCCTTGTGCCACCAGGGAGGTCCACGTTAGCATGTTGATATATTTTCTTTTAATCTTTTTCTATGTATGTGGGAATACACACACAGACACACACACACACATATAATATTATGTAGTAAGTGTATTTTTTTAAAGTTTGTTTATTTATGCATACAAGAGCTGGGGTATAGGCCAGAGGTACAGGGGAGGGTTGAAAGGATTCACCAGAGACAGAGTGGGGAGCAAAACAGGCAGATATACTGAAATACACTGCTGAGGGGACCAATGACTGAGACAGGAGAGGTCTGCTGGGCCATGTTAGTCAGCTCCCTGGCTGGGGATTGAACTCATGCTGTAGTGGCTGCTGATAGCTTGATAGCATTGAGACTTTAATCCCTATGCCACCAGAGAGGCCCAGGCAAAGCCTGATTTTAAGACAGTTGTTGGTTTGGCAGGGTTACCTTCTCTATAGTTGGCATCATATCAACCTAGTAAGAGTCAGTATATGGAATGTTTGGTTTTAATAATATAAGCTTCATAGTGCTGAGACTGAACCCCCTGCATCATCAGGCAGGCCCAGTAAGTGCATTTGAATCATACCGCTTAAATAATTCTATATTCTGTTGTTTGTTTTTTTTATGAAATCTTATATAGTATTCACCTTCTTATGACTATTAAAATTGGGTGAAAGAGTTAATATCCCTTTATATCTGCCATGGTTTATTTAACTGGTTTCTACTATTGGATATTTATGTTGTTTTAGATAGGTAGACAGACAGGCAGACAGACAGATAGACTGCCATTATGAATGATTATTGGACATAAATTTTGATTTGCAATCTTGCAATGTTGATTATTTCTTAAGGGTAGAATTCTAGCAGAGCAGTGCTGAGAGGCTAGACATAGGATCTCAATGTGATACTTCTCCTACCAACCACATATAGTGCTTTTGTGGAACTTTGTAGTCTTTATGCCATTTATACATCAGTAGGAAGAACAAAGGATAAAAGGCATCATCTTTGGTGGTGCTATAGGGCTTAAGTCACAGCTCAAGTAATTATGGGAAGTCTGAACTTGAGAAAATTAATCAACATCTTTCTGCTTTGATTTCTTTATCTCTAAATTTGGGATAATAGTATTTTATTTGTAGGGTTCTTGTTAGGAATACAAATATGTTAATATACACAGTATTTTAAAATTCACCTAGTGACTAATGGAGTTGAATGATAACTCTAAGGCTGGAGCACTCTGCTGAGAATTCTCCCTTTAGCACAGGATGTGAGCTGTGGTTCATACATACATCTCACAGGTGAGACTGCCCAATATGGTATGACACCTATAGCCTATTTTTAGCTTATTTTAGATTACACTTAGTGTCCTAAAACAGTGGTTTTTTAAAATCTAGTTTTCTATTTTTTGTGCTCTTTGAAATTTCATTATTGAAAGCTACTACTCAGATGATTGCTGCATGGGAGGATTTCCCTAGTACAGGTTAAAGCATGAGATACATTAGACAACAGTACAAAATTAATGCTAACAAAGACTTTATAAACTTTTCCATTATTTTTTTTGTACAAAGCAGATGGAATCTTCTTGTTAATGAATTAAAGCTGTGTTTTCTTACACTGGGTGCATTTACCATATTCAGAAAATGATCTATTAATGAATGCTTGGGGTCAGATTAAAAACTTTTACTTTCAGTTTCCAATTTTCATGCAATTCCTTGCTTATAGAAGAGTTGTAAGAACTATCACAAAGGACTATTATATACTCTTCCAGATTCAACAGTTCATAACATTTTGCACTTCTCTCTCTCTCTCTCTCTCTCTCTCTCTCTCTCCTCCCACTTTTTAAGCACAAATACTTCAACATGTATTTCCTTAGGACTATCTTATTCATAACAAAAGCAATTTCTATCAAAAGCAGGAAATGTAACTGTGATAAAAATTATTCTAGTTCATAGTTTCTATTCAAATTTCACAAATTGTTTCAACAATATATAATAATACAGATTTTTTTCCTGTCCAGGACACAATCCAGAATCACAGATTGTATTCATGGTCAGGTTTTTCAGTTTCCTTTCCTTTTATATACTGCTCAGCTTTTTTCTTTCATGATCTTAATATTTTGAAGATTAAAATTTATAACTTGTTATAATATCCTTCAGTTTAGATATCTTGATGCTTCAGGTTTTGTATTTTTCATTATAATGATAGAGAAGTGATGTTTGTCTTTGTCAAGATACATTATCAGGAAGTATATAATGTCAGGTTGCCTATTTATTAGTGATGCTAACCTTGATAACAAATAAATCTGTGTTTGCTAGGTTAATCTATTATAAAGTTAATATTTTTCTTTTTATAATTAATAAGTAATTTGTGGGAGATTATTTTGAAACTATGCAAATCTGTTCTTGCTCCTCAACATTTATCCACTGTTTTTAGTATCCTTTAAGCCAAATCCTATGTCCTTTTTGACATGTCCCTATTATTTTTTAAACTTTATTTTTTTTATTTTTTTAAAGATTTATTTATTTATTTATTTATTTATTTATTTATTTATACTACAACCAGGGTATAGGCCAGATGCGCGAGAGGGTGAGAGAATTCACCAGAGCCAGAATGGGGAACCGAACAGGCAGACTGACGAAGTACACTGCTGAGAGGAGCAGCAGGCAGCAGGAGAGGTCTGCATGCTATGTGGGACCCTCACCAGAGGCTGGGGATCGAACCGGCGCTGCAGAGGCTGCGGGCAGCTTTGCAGCCCAGCGCTCAACTGCTGCGCCACCAGGGAGGCCCATGTCCCTATTATTATTTTGGCACTTTTTAATTTTTTTTTAAACAACACAAAATTACAGTTTCCTTTTCTTATTTCCCTTTTCCAGACCTGGACTCTGCCATTTCTCTAAAGGATTTCTGGCTCCTTTTAGTATGAAATATTTAGAAACAAAGATCTGGGTACTAGGGGTGCTCACTGCTCTTGAGGTATATTTGATTTTAGGCCTATTCATTTGACAGAGTTCAGAAACGCACATTGGTGGAAAGGATGATAGCTCTGGAATAGTGACTGGAATTGGGGTCACTTGTTTTTTTTTTTTTTTTTTCAATTTTACATAGAAGAACTCAGGTGTAGGCCAGAATGCGGGGAGTGAGAGGATTCACCAGAAACAAAGTGGGAAGCAGAACAGGCAGAAATATACTGCTAAGGGGAGCAGCGGGTGAAAGAGGAGATTTCTTGCTGCGCCATTGGGTTAGCTCCATGGCCAGGGATCCAACTCAGGCCATAGCAGTGATAGTGCTGAGACTTAAGCCCTAAGCCACTAGGGAGGCCTTGGGGTCATTTCTTATCATAGTATTTTATATCATGAAGAACATCCTCCAGACTTAGGTTACCAAATGCTAAAATTGGGGCAGGGTGTGGGGACAAGCTTTGTAACTCAAAATTTACAAAAAGACAAGGAAATCTAGAAGTTCCTTGTGGCTCTTATGTAGCCTGAAAAGGACTGCTAACATGTCAGAACCATTCTTGACCATATTTTCTTCTTGCTTTTAACATTCTTCCTAGGTAAACTAATCTTACTTCCATGGTTTGAAACTCTCAAACTACTACCCTTTTATAATAATAAATATAATAATCTTCCCACAATAACAGAATTTTAACTGTTTTGTGTCAACAATGGTAGGGATTGTATTTCCTAGCCCCACTGCAGTAGGCATGAACATGTAGTGGTTCTATAATGGGCAATATGATTAGAGGAAATAGAAGCAATTTCTTTCTCACTTGCAAAAGAGGGAGTTTCTGGCCTCAAACTTCACTCTCTTCTCCAAGTACAGAGACTAGAGAAACCACATGTTAAACATGAAAAGATGCTATCAAACTGGGGCCATGAGTAACCCACCAAACTGAAATACCTTTCCCGAATTTCATGTAAGTAAGAAATACCTTCCCATGGATGGAGAAATTATATTTTCAGTATCTCTCTTGGGCACCTTACCCATATATTCAGCTGCTCACTATGTATTTCTATTTTTCCATCTCAGAGGTGCCTCAAATCCAATACATTTCTTATCTGTTTTTTTTCTCCTTTTAAGGACAAATAATTTGTTTTCCCAAAAGAACAATACAAGAAAATTTGAATTATTCTTTACTACTGTTTTTTCTTTTTGTCCATGTCTAATCTGAATGACATCTTTGTTCTGACTCCATTAGTGCTTGCTTGCCCGCCTGCTCTTTCTTTCCATTCTGCTGCCTGTGCTTTAGATTAACCCTAGTCTTCTCAGGCAAGGATTAATGCAGCACCCTAAGCTGGATTTTCTGTTTTTAATCCTTCTCCCTCTCAAATTCATTCTTCCTATGTTCTTAATACTTTGTAGTTTAATGATCTTATATGAGAAATAAATACTAACAGTATATATCTAAAGGAGTGTTTTATGAATATTAGGTGGGATAATGCCTGTCAACCATTTAGCATGGTACCATATAGTAAATGACAAGAATGTTACCTACTGTAAATACTATTATTAGCATCTTCATATCTCTTCATAAAATTCCTTAAAGAATTAGAATTGACTCTATGATAAACTCACATTCTTTAGTGAACTTGACTGATACCTGTAACCTGGTCCTTATCTAACTCTCCAGGTTTATCTCTTGTTCTTTTCATACTGAAATACCTTTATTCACATTGAAATACCTACAATTCACTCAAGATCCTAAACTCATTTTTACTTCTTATCTTAGTATGGGCTGATTCTGTTGCTTTAAATGCCTGGTTGTTATCCTTTGTCTTATTATATGTGGAATATAAAAAACTCAAACAGTGACAAAGATAGACCTTGAAAGCTGAAGTAGATATGAGGCATCCGGGAAGGGAGGATAATGTGGGTAGCCGAGGTGTGAAACCAATGTGGGGGAGGGGTGAAAACCATATGGGGGAGGAGCACGGAGACTATGGCAATGGACTACAGGTGCTTCCGTAGTGGGAGAGGTACAGTGTCTACACCTCAGGGGAGAAATCACATATTGTCCAAAAATTAACATCAATGTAAGAAAAATGAACCACTTTTAAAATTTTTTTTAAATGAATAATTTACTGAAAAATGTCTTATATAGTCATTCTTCAAGTGTCAACTCATATGTTACCTCCTCTCGAAACTTCCGGTGATTCTTTCTGGTTGAGTTTATGTGCATGTTCTGTGTGTTTTCCTTTATTGTGCCAAATGAGATGATGCTTATAAATATTTATTAACAGTAGAAATATTTTGGGCATTTGCCTGGCCCATTCTTCTTTCACAGGGAGCTTTTCATTCCTACTTGGTGGGCGTTAGTGGCATTGTTTACTATGAATCTTGACCCTGTCTATCTGATTGAAACATACCCAAAGATTGGGCTGAAGTGGCTTTTATCTATTAAAAATTTGAAATAAGAGATAAAACTATGACCGATTAATGCAGGTGCTATACTTGTAAAGTATGAAAACTCAGTGCTAGAATTCATGCAGAAAGGCAAAAGGGGGGGGGGAAATATTCTACAGATGCAAAACCACAGACAATATAGAAAAACAGGAATAATAAATTGAAAAAAATGCTTATTTATTATACGAAAAGAGAATAGAATTCATTCTGAGAGAAATGGCAAAAAGCCATTCAACCAGACTGAGCAAGAGAACACCTATCCAGTGAACTTGAACTTGAATACATTCATTCAAAAATCTCTGTAAATTACACTTAAAGAAAATCTCTGTCAAAGATAGAAGCAAGAAACATATTCTCATAGTACTTTGACTTTTTAACTATGAATTTATAATAAATAATAAAAACACAGATGACAGTGTTAATAAAACAAGTGTATATGAATTATGATGTTGCTCTTACATTTATACATTTTTTAAATTTAAAAATAGCTGAAATTGATACTTTTGTAAAGATTTATTTTTATTTATTTATGCATACAAGAACTGGGGGTAAGCCAAAGGTGCGGAGGGTGAGAGGAGTCACCAGAGACATAGTGGGGAGCAGAACAGGCAGATCTACTGAAATACACTGCTGAGGGGAATAGCGGGTGAGTTTGGAGAGGTCTGCTGCACCATGAAATTGATAGTTTTGATTAAGAATAACAATTCTTATACTTATTCAATCCAGAAACTCAGCAGTGGTCATTCCCAAATTAATTCTTTATACAGCCAGCATAGAAAAGCAAATGCAAGTAGCTGTAAAAGTGTTGTGTTTCAAATGCTCTCATTAGATAAATTATGAATTAAAGAGTTAGACTTCTGAAGGTCAGTCTCAGCAAAACTTTTAAGAATTCAAGGCCAATTTTTTTGTGTGGTTGTTGATGTGGTTTGGAGCTTATTACAGCTTAGGTTTGTATCTTTCTATCTTTTTTCTCTCAGCTCAGTTTGTATTCCATAGGTAGCTGTTCACTTCTGGAAAAATTAACAAAATCATAAAAGTTGGGATATATAAAGATTGAATGACCAGCAAGTTTTCTTACTTCAGGGACATCTAGTAGAAAAACAATAAATGAATCATCAGAAGCCCAAGGTTCTAGACAAAGTTCTGCTATTATTTAACCAGATAATCTTCGCTAACTCAGTTGACTGAAATTTCCCTCCTTTTGATTATCTCATCTCTAATGTAAGGATTGTAATCCCTTTCCTGCTTATCTTGAAGTTGTAATAATCAAATATCTGCTTTGAAAATACTAAGGGTTTATATACAAGACCTTATAAATATTCTACAGTAGAATATTAACTGGGTTTGACTAGAGTGATTTCTCATTCCAAGGATCTTACGCTGATAGTAAATCTATTTGTCTGCATAAAAAAAGGATTATTTCTCATTCCCAGAAAGATACATATATCTACATTTTGACCTCTGAGAGACATATTATTTTTCTGTGAAATGGTAGCATATATCTATATCTATGTGTGTGTGTGTGTGTGTGTGTGTGTGCACATGCACGCTTGAGAGAGAGAAATGCACATAGGTAATATTTTTAGGGGAAAAAAAAAGAATTGCAATCAAATATTAAAGGATAAACCAAAATATTTTTCAAAAAAAATAAAAGTGATGTTTACAATTTTATGGCACCATTATCAGGAACACAGGTTCTTGGTTTCCTCAACTCCAGACTGGGATTTAATAATTGTACAAGCAAATGGGATTATGCAGAATTTAGCACATCTGGCACAAAATAAGGGACTGAAGAATGTTAAGTTTAGACTTCAACATTAGTTCTGCTCTTTGACCCAGAACGCACTTAGAGAAAGATTACTGATAAAACTGTGAAACTGGTCAGCTGTAGAAATGTAGTCCCAGGTGCAGAGTTTCACAGCAAGTCATCTCTTTGTATTCCTATAACACTCCAGATATGGAAGGGTCTGTCTGGTTCTTGGCATTTATCTCCTGGAAAGTGGTTACAATTGGTCGTTAATTCCTATTAAATATCAGTCAGTCAGATGGTATTTCTGTCTTCTTCCTTTTCTAACAAAATTTTGGATGCAAGATATTTTAATCACTGTTTTGATGAATCATTGTCGATCCAATCTAATATGAATTTAGGAAACATTTAACAAATCTTACCTAGTTTATTTAAAGTCTTTTCACAAATATTTACAGAAAACTATCATTGAAATCCAATCCATGCTCTCATATAATGGTGAATAAAATGTATGAACATTACTAGATATGAATATGACTTTATATGTCAATGTAAGAAATACAATGGAAAAGTAGTGAAAAATTTGTGCATGATAAATATGATGGATATTTTTTATCTTAAATGTACTGGCAACAGTTTAGAAGGATGATTTGAACATTCTTCACCTTGCTAGACTTTATATTCCTAGAATACTAAATCTAATTGTTAAATTAATTTGACTATTGTACTGATTGCATTCATAATTACCTATAAATGAAATATCATGAATATAGTATAGGGTTCCCAGTTGACTAAAAGGAATACCTGTCATTGAGAAACCAAATCCAGTTTGGTGTGGCACAGTACTAATGAACTATGCCTACTAGCAACTTAACAGGCAGAGATATTGCACAAAATAATAATACAACAATATAATATTATATTTATGCTCAGAAAACAAGAAGAAATAGCCCCTTCATAGTGAAACATTAGGCATGTGTCCTGGGGTTTTGCCAAACATTACTGTTTTAAATTAAAACAGATTTTTTGATCTTAAAATAGACTCTCAAAAAAAGCCCAATTCACCCACATAGTACACAGAGTGCCAGGTTTGTACTGAAAGATACTGATGGGAAATAGTGACTGACGGACAAGGAAGAAAGCCAAACTTAAGTTAGAATTCTAGAAGTTTGTCTTGGATCTTCTATATTTGAAACACCATTTCCTAGCTTAATGCAGTTTGAAAGTTCTTATATTTCAAAATTTTATATACAATTTAAACTCTAACTTATATTAATACACACTTTTAGTTATAATTTTTAGACTAAAGAATTAATAAAAGGAAAATGGTGTGTTACAAAAACAATACCTTTAACTGATAGTTCCTGTGCTGTTATTTTGTCTGCAATGTCCTCACCTGTAGGTACAGTCTCCTTTCAGAAACACAATGGGATTAAATACTAACTGTATTTCTGTTTTAAGTGCAATAAAATACAACTCCTTCCACAGAATATAAGCTAAGTGTTTTCACTTACTTCTGAGTAAGACTCATCAGATAAGAAAGCAGCCATATGAGAAATCACTTAGTGCATGTATGTGAAAGCACAGTTAGAATTTGTAAAGCAACAATTCCTTAAATCCATGTATGTTTGAGTTTTGAAAGTATATCAAATTTTAATACATTAAGTAGCAATGCTTTTCCAATAATTACACTCTATTAGCACCAATAACAGATCCTAGATATCAGGGTTCTCAAACTATTGTTTGAAATAGTCCCCTGAATTGTGTATTAAAACTGCATTCTCCCAAATTCTGGGGTGGTTTTGGGAATCTAGTTTTTGTAGACTTCAGGTGATTTTGATGCTTGTTGTGTACCTATCATATTTGAAAGAAAAAACTGTGAATTTAGAAACCATTAGGAGAGAAATACTAGTTTATGTTGTAAGATTGGCACCTCTCATTTTAATATACTCCTAATAGTTTATAGATACAATTCGGAATAGAAAAAATATTTTACTCAACTAACAATATTAGGCCTGGCTTCTAGCCCCTATGTCGCCAGGTGCATATTTAATACCTTACATCTTTCTGAGCTTGGGTTCTTCCTTGTGAAACAGAGGGTGGTGGTGGTGGTATGTGGACTTACTATTCTAATGTGCCTTCCCATCTTATGATTCTGTGTGTCTGTTTTTCTTGCCTTCTAGATTGAAGTTCATATAAGCATGAGGCCACTGCCTAACAATGCTTTATGAGACTGGAGCACAAGTAGATGCTCTTCTCAATCTTAATATATTCAATCAGAGTTATTTTTGAACATACTCAATTTTCTTCTCCTACCTTGGGGACAGAGAATTTGGTAGAATCAAAGCCTGGTAGATGTGACAATTTTATTTGCTGTTTGTTTTTTGAAGGGATACAGAAAGTAAAAAAGAAAGTTATGAGATCTTTAAAGAGCAGAGTACATTTTGCATTTCACTGTGAGCTGAGGCCATAGCAAATGGATTTGCATCATTCGTTATTTACAAAAGTATATTATTATTTCAGTAAAATAGGTAAGATGTCATGAGATCTATTTTCTCTATTTCTCGATATTCAAACAAATTTGGGCTACTTAAAAAAAATAGAAGCTTTCAGGATCATTTGCTGTGCAAACTAACTTGAATGAAATAGCATGCATCCTATATCTACTTCAAGCATCTGTCAATAATTTTCATGCTTCATCAACCCATGAAAGAAGAAAATCAAAGTCCTTTGATTTTTCTGCCTTCCAACTCTGGAACAGAATGTCCCTGACTTTAAGATGGATGATCTCTGCAAAAAGGAAATGTGAAAAGATAGCTTGACATACTATTAATTGCTAGTATTTTTAGGATTTCAAAAACTTGCTGGATTTTTCCCTCATTGAAATATGCAATTATGACATTTCCAAGAAATGATGGCATCTGGTGCTAAGGACAAAATAGTGGGAATTTACCACAGTGAGCTTGATTCTCCCACCTGTTCTGACTGAAGAAAAAAGTTTTCTGAGGCCACTTATGGTGTCCATAGCTGTCTACTGTGAGATAGATGTACCGACAGCTGCTATGGTTTGTGAAGACTAATAGATCTTGTTTTAAGTGCTATGTATACATATGTATGTTTATACATATATTAGCATATAATATATATTGAAATGTGCAACTATTATATACATACAATATGTATTGATATATATATATAATATTTACATAAATATAAAATTATATGACTGTCATCATCTCCATTTTACAGATGTGAAACCAAGAAATGACATCCCTTGTCCCAGGTTACAAAGTTGGTGAATGTAAGAGCCAGAATGCAATCCCAGGCAACCTGAGAACAACCAGAGCCAGTGTTCCTAACTAATATAAACACCACCTTTCATCCAAAGATCAGTTGGATCCCAGGAGGTTGCTCAAGTCCACCTGTGTTGGCATTACTGAAAACATTCCTGGCTTTTTCTTTCATGAGGCTGATTGCTGATACATTAGAAGTCAGTGCAAACAGGGAGTGAAATGCCCCCAGCTGCTCAGTCTGACAACATAAAAAGGAACTGAGCTGTTCCTCTAGGACACACAGCCCACAGGCACTGGTTTGTCTGTGGTTTTGCCCTGGATGATTTACATTTTAATTAGTTACTAAAAAAAAAAAAAAACACACACACACACATACACACAAAATTTCAAGTCATATATACAAATCTGAATTTTCATTCTCTCAGAAAATTGGAGCTTCAGGGCCTCTCTTGTGACCTAGGGTTTAAGGCTTAGTGCTATCACTGCTATCACCACTACTCACAAAGTAGCAAACATCCTACATCTATGCTGTCCTTGACGTTGTCTGTGACCCATGCTAGGAAAAACATCTCCAGAGTAGTTTAGAATCTCTGCATCATTAGTCAGCCAGGGCCAGGGAGCTAACCCACATGGCGCGGCAGACCTCTCCTGTCTCGCCAGCTGCTCCCCTCAGCAGTGTATTTCAGTAGATCTGCCTGTTCTGCCTGTCCCCCCACCCCCAACTCTGTCTCTGGTGAATCCTCTTACCTCCTCTGGCCCATACCCCATTTCTTTTACACAAAAATAAATACAAATTAAAAAGAAAATTGGAACTTCCACATTGGGCCTGTGTCTCCAGTTTTCCACAGTTCCCATCATTTGTGTTCCCCTGAAACTGGGGCTGAGGGTCACTTCCCATTGGCCCCATCTTATTCATTCCACATTATTTTGTCCCTACAGACATATGATTTTGTGATACTAGGACAAAAACCTTGTTTTCAAGAGTATTGGAAACAAAACAATGATTACATAAAAGGGAATTTAAGAGGAGTGCTTTCATTGGCTAGAAGGGCATTTATTCCTGGTGGAAACTGTAAGGAGTTGAAGGTAAATATAGGAAACAGTTCTGAGCACAAGGACTAAGGGACAGATTAAAACCTCAGGGCAAATAATTCTGGTCTTTCCCTAGTTTTATACATTCCCTCAAGCAAGCTACTCAACTTTCATGTAAAGTAGAGTATTTCCCAAATTCTGGGCATAATTTACACTATAAAAAGACAAAGAGAATATATTTCTCATGCCATGATCAATATATGCTCTACCAAAGAAGATCAAAATTTTAGCCGAAAGACAGGAAAAAGATTCTAAGGTTATATCTCCAAACTCTCCCTCTGAAAGGATGAAATCATTGATTCTCCCATAAACAGGAGCCATCAGAATAACCACAAGAACAGACACTAATTTGGTAATGTCTGCTGGATTAGACATGAACAAATGTGTTCCTCTAATGTGCTGCTGATATTTTTATCACGATTAGAAATGTGTTCACCGAGAACTTTCCCGTACAGAATTCTATACTTGAATCTGCTTTGGATTCTCTTTAGAATGTTCGCCGTCCTCAAAATATACACAAACTCTATGCTTTGCTGCACTGTCAGGATTTCTGCAGCTATGCACCCAAATCTCCAGCTTTTTAGTGACTGGTTCATTGGTGGGTTCATTTGGAAGATATTTCCTCAGTAACTGTCTTCTGCGTGCCAGGTTCTCAGCTTCATTATTATAATGTAAGACCTGGCACAAGGTTGATACAACGAGGGATATTCAAAGCCATTATGGAGAGGGAGGCTTCTCAGTTTGTGCATTGTGGTTACTGATATAACTGAAGAAATTGTTATTTGCATTTCCAAAATGACTAGCAAAGTAGCAAACATCCTACATCTATGCTGTCCTTGACGTTGTCTGTGACCCACGCTAGGAGAAATATCTCCAAAGTAGTTTAGAATCTCTGCATCATTAGTCAGCTGGCACTGTTGAGGAAGCAATGATGAGGTTTTAAAGTATTCATTATTTCACTTTGTGAAAAATTGCCAGTTTGTTGTTCCTTTCCTATCATTCCTCAAAGTCTGTCTCCAAGTCTTTGAAGTTCTCTTGCATTCTGTTTGGCAAATCTTTCAGCCCATGTTGCACTTTTTTCCTCCTTTCTTCCAAATTTCCCCCAAATTAGTCACATTAGAGAAATGTTTTAAAGCCAAATATAGTAAGGCTTTCTTTGTATATATAGATGAAAAGGTGTGTCATGTATGATGTTTTAAGGTTCCAGAATTTCCATTCATATGGCTACTGTAAGCACTTGTTTATAAGCCTGCTTCCTTTCCTTCCCAATGTTAAACCACATTTAACAGCATCTTGACCACTTGTGCACTGAACTATTACAACAGGTTCCAATGAGACTACCAGCCAGTAGCCTGTTAATGCCCTAATGAGAGCAATTTGTATCAACAAAGTCACAGTGAAGATGCATGAGGGAAAAGGCTAACCCTGACAAATGGGTGTCTTATTGCATTAAATGAAAACTGTAGTTCACTCCCCAGAATCCTGGGTGAATTTAGAAACATAGGCGACATTGGCTACAATTATTTCTGGATTTTCTTTTCTTTTCACTCTATGTCTTTGCTCATTCTCATTTAAAATCTCTTCTCAGGGCCTCCCCGGTGGTGCAGCGGTTGATCGCTGGGTTGCGAAGCTGCCCTCAGCCTCTGCAGCGCCGGTTCGATCCCCGGCTGCTCCCCGGCCACCAGAGGAGGGTCCCACATGGCGCGCAGACCTCTCCTGCCGCCCGCTGCTCCCCTCAGCAGTGTACTTCGGTCCTTCTGCCTGCTCTGCTCCCCGCTCTGGCTCTGGTGAATTCTCTCACCCTCCCGCGCTTCTGACTGTACCCAGTGCATGTATAAATAAATAAATAAATAAATCTTTAAAAAAAAAAAAAAAAAAAAAATAAAATCTCTTCTCAACTTTTAATTCATTATTCAAAAGTTTTCCACCTGATTTTAAATGTATGAAGATGGAATGTTTGAGGTGTGTTTTCTCTGACTGTTCCAAGAACATGTGTTTTATTGGCATTTTCCAAACTCTTGGACTGTTATTCATATAATATGTTCAATGCCATCAGACTACCTTGTTGTGCTTAGAAAGTGGCAATGTTTTCTCGTATGAATTTAATTTTTTCTCCTGACAAAGAAAAATGCAGATAATGCCTAGCAGGCAATCATCACCTTCAATATTTATGAGAGCCTATGAGAAGGGCACTGTCATGGTCTTGAATTCAAGGGAGCAGAAGACATTTTCTCTCTCATTTTAAACCACCAGGAGTTCAGCATTTATTCAGGAGCAGATCACATAAAGATATGTTGGTAAATGGAAGAGAAAATGCTGATGTAGGAGAAGATGAAGTTGGTAGCTGAGATGGAAAGCTGAGGCAGAAGTATTACCAATTTAAAATTACTGTGGTTTAATGCTCTGTGGCCTAATATAAGCCAGAAGAATTGAAGAAAGACCTAGAGACAGAAAACATCTTTCTTTCCTTCCTTCCAATTTCTCTACTAGGGAGCTGGGTGTTTCCTTTGACCAGCATACTTGGCCTTCATTCATTCCCTTGATGCTCTTCATGTTGCTTTAACCTTTTTACAATGAAGATGAGTGAGATTTTTCTGTAACCAGAGTCAGATAGTAAATACTTTAGCCTTTGTAAACCCCGTGGTTTTATCCCAATTACTGAGTTGCTTGGGTTTAGCATCAAAGCATCCATAAATAATATGTAAAAAATGAACATAGTAAGATTTCAATGAAATGTTATATATGGACAAATTGGAATTCATATACTTTAATGCATCATGAAATATTGTTCACCTTTAGGTCACTTTCGGTTATGTAAAAAGGAAACCGTTCTTCTATCATGAGCTGTACACAAATGGACAGTAAACTGGATTCGACCCATGGACAGTAAATGGCTGGCCTCTGCAACAAAAGACTTCAATATTCACCAACATTTACCCTCACACCAGCTCTACTTAGTTTCCTCATCTGTCTGACAGAAACCAGGTTCAGTTGCTATAGAGAATCTAGCTAATTTGGGATCTTCAAAGTATTAAGGTGAAATTAAAGCAGTGACAGTTGATAATAATTGCTGTAATGTCAGATCAATTGCAGGAAGTCTCCTGGGCATACTCTGCTGTCTGAGGAAATGTCAAGCACTAGACCCTCAGACAACTGAGTCAGAGCCTAATACTGAAGCTGGGTCTCCTTCTACTTGACTACCCAGCTGTGCCCTTGCGCAGGAGGCCAGAGAATTTCTCTTTGCAAAAGAGATCAGCCAAAAGGAAAGACTCAGTGATACTAATATTTCTTGAGTTCACTCTGAAATTTCTTCAGTGGTTTGTCATTTTGAAATATAGGTGGAAATACTAAAGTTGCAGTTTCAAGCATGAAAAGTAGATGCCCAAGGGGAGCAGAACTTGGGAATGGAGAGACTGGAATAGAGAGAGAGCACACTGAGTATATCTTAAGTCTGGTAATAATATTACCAGATAATATTGTATTATTATATACTTCTAAAAATAATACTTTTAAAATTCTATATTTATGATAAATATAATGATTTAATTAAAAAAAAAAAAAGAAAACTAAACCCTGTCATAACTTTCAATGACTACAGAAAAAAGTCCAAATGATGTGCCATGCCATACAAGACACTTTATAACTTGGGCACAGCCCACCTTTTCTGGCTTCATCACAGTCACTACTGAGCACATTCCAGGGAAGAACTATTCCGTCCAACTCACTTTTATAGCCTTGTGTTCTTGTTCCTGTTGTTTACTCTCTTAAATTTCCTTTTCCAAGCTATCTGCTTGGTGCAGACATAGCCTTCAGAAAATAGCAGCTTAAACATTGCCTTCTCTCTGCTCCATTTCCTCTAGGAACCATTAATTAGTTCACTATCTGTGTGTGCTATCACTTTTGACATAGAATTTAGAACAAATGTTTATTTATTGATTGGTCTTTCAGGCTAGCTAGACTGTAAGTATCTCAAGCATTGATCAGATATCTGGCTAATCTTTATACCTTAATTTCCTAGCACATAGTAGGTACTCAGACAACAATTATTGACTTAAAATAGAATGACTGTCAGAAGCTTTAAGAAGGGAGAAACCACATGATTAGTCACTATTTGGATTTATGATGTGAGTGCAAAGATCAAATATGACTCATTAAAAAATTCTAAATAGCTGGTAACTAGGAGACTGATGGTGACACTAATAGAAGAAAGGGAGGAGCTTCTTTTGCAACATACATAACTAGTCTGATTTTATTCTTCCAGGCTGTGGATTGACAGTGAGTCAGCTAATAAATATTTTTTATCAGAAGCTAGAAAAGTCAATTGAATTTCAAAAGAAAATGAAGGAAAAGAAAATATAGATTGTGCTGCCTTTGCTATATTACATGATCTGTGAATCCAAGAGAGTTCATGAGATTTCTGAGGTAGATACTTGCACAAAACAGTAATTTTCAACTTCCATGTGTGTAGGTTGTGAAAATATATGTTCCTTCACTACCTGATTCTGATGAAGCAGCTCTGGGAAACAGCCCAAGAATCTGCATTTCGACAAGAACCTTTTGTTGATTCTCATGTAGATAGCTCATTCCTACATCTTGAGGCATACTGATAAAATGGGAGAAGAAAATGATTGGAGAAATTAATTTGGCAGAGATTTGGAAAGCTGGGGAACATAGGCATTAAATGAAGGAGAGACAGATTGCTGCAATTTGGAAATGGCTTTGCTACTATCTGCAGAAAACAGAAAACACTAGAATTAGAATTTACCAGTTGTTTATGTTTTCAAAATGGCTTCTTCTGATTCATGGTTTGAATTTTAAAATATTTTCATGTCACGGACCTTATAAACAGCTTACTATCAGGACTGAGATATCTGGGAAGTCATATCACATTTCAACCTAAGTTGAATTACTTTCTACTATAGATATCATGCTGGTTTCTTCCACTTACCAAATGCTTTTGCAGAAATAAAATCAATTATATATTTAGATTTAACATTCTTTTGTTAAGCAAATTATATAAAAAGGCTCTACAGCTATGAATATTGTTTTTCACTATATAAAACACTTTGGTAATGACTCATTTTTATGTGCAAAACTCACAAATCTATCATTTATGGCATAAATTATAATCAAACATTTGCTTTTATTGCTAACTGTTAACATGAATAAATAAAACTTTGTGAATATTTTCCTCAAGCAGTCTAAACTTCATTTTTACTAAGGTGACAGCTAATTCTATGAAGGAAACAAGTCCAAGTGAAATTTTAATAAGATATTAAATAATTATTAAATAATTTACATAATTTAGCAAATTATAAATAAATACAAATTAACCAAACATATGTTACAGCTAAATTTGCCAACTGCTTCATTACAATAAATGATATTAAGCATGAAAACTATCATTGCCTGCTGCATGTGGAAATAAACAAAGACCAACCAAATGAGAACCAGCAAAGGCTATTTATTCAGAGCTTGTTATGGCAGAAGAGCCAGCCACTGTCACTTGCTTTTTTGGCAGAGACTCAAAGACATGCAGAGGAGCGTGAATGCTTTATACTGAAAAAAAGGGACTGCTTAGGGGCACCCTGAGTAGAGACTGTTCACATAGGGAAGCTGTTTGGCTAAAGGTGCATATTTGGCTTTCTCTGGTTCACCCTAAGCTGGAAGTGAAGACAGATTAGGGAAGCTAATCATTTATTAATCAAGTCTTTGTCATTTTGGATCAATTGTTAACAAGGCATATTGCTTGGTTTCCTGGACCAGTTGATAGAGTAATGCCTGACTTCCTACATCTGATTGGGAGATAGTCTGACTTTGTGGACTGGTTACTGCTGTGAATGTGTTGGTTTCTTGGGTGGGTTGCTGCAGATGGTGGGTCAGAGTTTCATGTTCATATATAATCTGGCCATTGTCAGGTTGTATATTCACTCTCTCATATGTAATGGTATCAATACATTTTTGAAGGACAATCCTAAAGTTGGATAGATCTTCAAAACTTACTCCAGAGCAACAAAACAAGCTGAAGATTGAAACATGTTACTTGTTACTATTATATTATATAAAAGAAGTAAAGGAAGCCTTCTGATTTTATTCTTAGTTCCAAGGGTTGAAGGCAGAGGGAGAAAGACTTTGGGGGCAAAAGTCTGTGTGTGTGTGTGTGTGTGTGTGTGTGTGATTTGGGAAGAGATGGGGTCATTCTTCCTTGAACTGCATCTTCTAGGGAGAGATTCTGAATTTTTATTTATAAACGGTAACTTCACCTTCTAAATGCCTAAAAATATTTTATCTTCCTATCAGAGTTCAAAATTTCCATAGTATGGAAAATTCAATGAAATGGGAGAAAACACAAAAAGTTCAAAGACATAGAGGAAAACTCAAAGAACAAATGAATGTCCTGCGAAAATTAATGAGCACAAGATAGAAATGGAATTAAAAAAATATTTTTATTTATTTATGCATACAAGAACTAGGGTACTGGCCAGAGGTGTGGCAAGGGGGTGAGAGGATTCACCAGAGACAGAGTGAGAAACAGAACAGACAGACTGACCAAAACACACTGCTGAGGGGAGCAACAGGAGAGACAGAAGAAGTCTGCTGCGCCATGTGGGTAGCTCCCTGTCCAGCTGGGGATCAAACTCATGCTACAGGGGCTGCTGATAGCTTCACAGTGCTGTGCTTAACCCCTTGTCACACTAGGGAGGCCCTAGAAATGGAAGTTTTAAATAAGAAAATAAAGAAGATGCAGGATGTAAAAAAATCAATAGAGGATATAAAATGTCCTGGAGAAAGCTATGGAAGCAGGACATATTTAATGAAGGCAACATTTTAATGAACCTTTCAATGGCCATATCACAGAGATGAGAATTGTAAGTTTAGGACTTCTCAGCAAGGAAGGTGAGGGAATGTGTTGTAAAAACAAAGAATAATCTATTCACTGTCATCTAATATGAAAGATAATGATTTCATCAGACAAAAAGTGTACATATATTTTTTCTTTTAAGTGTAGTTTTTTTTTGCTTTGGAGGTATGGGCCTATATTATATTGCATGCTATTATGGTTCTTTCAAAATAATTTAAGGTGAGACTTGTTTATGACTGGATTCTGGTCAGATATATCTAGGAGTGTGTTGCTTAAACTCTTATTACATTCAAAATTATTAGAAAAATAGAAAAATACCTTTATTATATTATAGTCATGTCACTATAAAAATGGTCATTGGAATGGAAATGTGGGGTATTTTATGTATGGTATACATTGTAAATGAAGACAGTAAGATACATTATTTAGAAAAGTATAATGTAAGTCCTACCAAATTTTTTATTTAAAAAATAAAATTTTGGTAATTTCTACCAAAATTAAATACCTTTAATCAAAAAAGATATTATTCTAATAACTGTCTTGCTAAAAATATCTTTTTTATGTACTGCATGAGTCTTTTAAAAATTCTACTGACATTCCATTGATCTCCATATATTTAACCTGGAAACTAAGTATACTAACTCTGAATCACAGCAAATAGAAGGGAATTTGATGTATTCAATTCTTAAGAAGAAATAGAAGCAATATTTCATTCTTACTGTTTTTCTTGGTCATTGGGTATATAATAAGAATTTTTTCTATAGTATAAGTACATGTCTAGATGTATGTCAAATTTATATTTAAGAAAGATCTGTTGATGAGTTTTATAAATAAAGTTTTTGTTTTCAAAAATATGAAATAAGTTACCAATGCAAAAAAAAAGCTTCTTTCCCATCTAATCCCCAAAGATAAAGTTGGAGGTAAATCACTAGTTGGGCTGTTGTTTATAATGATCACAATATAGGCCCTCCCTGGTGACGCAAGGGGTAAAGATACAACCTATGAAGCTCATGGCAGCCACTGCAGCACAAGTTCAATCCCCAGCCAGGGAGCTACCCACATGGTGCAGCAGACCTTTCCTGACTCGCCTGCTGCTCCCCTCAGCAGTGTATTTCAGTTGATCTGCATGTTCTGTTCCCTACTCTGTCTCTCGTGAATCCTCTCACTCCCCACAACTCTGGCCTGTACCCCAGTTCTGGTATGTATAAATAAATAAATCTTTAAAAAAAAGTCACAATATATACCAAACAATTAGTGCTGATACACAATTCTTTCTTTTTGTTGTTTTGCTGAACAGTGTATGCTTATACACATAGACCAACCTTCATAACTGACAACTGAAATGAAAGCATATTTCCTAATGTTTTATACAAATATGCTTTGAGAAGTTGTAGTCTTCTCTAGTTTTTCCCAGAGTAACAGAGTGCCTTTAGTGCCTGTGGACATGTGCTAATATACATGTGCTGGAATATAATGCAAACCACATAAATAATTAAAAAATATTGAATTGGCTTCATTACAATAAGTAAAAAGCAGGTGAAATTAACTTTTATTATTTCTTCTATTCAATCCACTATCATAAAATATTATCATTCCAACAGGCAATGAATGTAAACAATTATTAATGAGATATTTTGCACTTTTTGTGCTGTCTTTGAAATGAAGTTTCTATTTTACACTTACCCTACACTTCAACTTGGGTTAACCACTTTCACCTGCTCATTAACCACAATGGCTAGTGGGTAACATACTGCCTGGTATAGGTAGGGTTTACAGAAAGAAAGGAAGGAAGGTAGAAAAAAAACAATAAACAAGTTAAGAATGATTTATTCAATCAGTATCAATATTTTTTGGGGGGGGTGAAAGGTAAACATTAATTGTAACTAAGGAATCAAGGTGAAGACTCAGCTGTGTAGCTTTGGTTTTCTACCAGTGTCTTGCGTGTCTTCCCTGGAAATACTTCAGGGCAGAGACTTTCCTTATTTATTTCATTATTGTCAGAGCCCAACACAGTACCTAACATATTAGATGCATGTATACATTTGTTGAATGTGTGACTAAACAAATCAATGGCAGTTTTATATATGAATATGTTTAATTTAAAAGTTAAAGATATCAGGCCAGTCACTTGCATATTAGCTAGGCATTTAGGTAGAGTACATTGCGTCTTCATGTGAGAGATAGGAAGAGAAGTTGTGGTTGATGCTTGCACCACTAATACTTGGGAAATTCATTAGAAAAGACTAATATATATAGATCTATGACTGCAAGAATACAGCCTGCATCTAAAAAGTAATGTTTTGAAAAGGTGACCTTTAGGTAGAATTTTGTCATTTTTATCTAACTTTCAAGGATTGAGTCAAATCTCATAAGTAAACACCTTGTTTAAATCCTTCATAATGAAAATTTTGTATTGAAAGACTTTAAAAAAGATATGCAACTGTATATCTCATTCATACATTAAGATTTTCTTTCTCTTTTTCTCTTTCCTTTAATCTACTGTATTAATTTCATAAGGGTATGACTTCAATTCTGAAAAGGGTTGGTTCCCCAAGGAGAAACCAAATTCAAGGTGTCTCAAAGAATCAAATTGCTTGGGTTTCAAGGACAAGTGAAGTATTTATTTCGCATTTAAAAGAAGATTCACAATGCTCTCACTTGCTTGCTGTAACTCAAACTAACCAGGTATCACTTTAATATAAAAACAATTTTACAGAATATGACCTTATGATATTTTCTAGAATGATTTATGTCTTTCTTTCTGATTTTAAAAGCAATTCCTCATTGTGGTAAAACATTTATACAAAAGAATAAAGGAAAAAATTATAATCATCCATATCTTACTAATCAGATATTATTTAGCTTATTTTCTGAAGAAATTATAGGAATGTAAATATATATGACTTATAAAAATGTTATATAATTACTTAAAATATTAAATAAAATAAATTAAAATTGTTACAATATAGTTTTATGACTAACATAAACTTTTCATATTCATAAACAATTCTTAAAAAATAAGATCTCAATCACTACTTAAGTTCCCTAAGAATTATAATACTGAGTGAAAACATGATTGATATTCATATTATTCTACTATGTATTGAAGAAAGCATTGACGACTGTTGGTAGAAAGTCTGCCTCTACAAAGTTCCTCGTTTTCCCCAAAACTCAGAGGCTAATTATTGCTGGTGCAAAACTTTCAGTGACATTGGTGAGTTGCTCTGTGTGAAATAGAATGGATCTTGAATTTCTGGTCCTGGAAAGAAGGTAGGAAGATAGGAGGAAACCAGCAAAATGGCAGAAGAGAATGTAGTTGGATTTCTTTTCTTCATTCATTTATCTATCAAACATACTCAATAATTCAGCTCATCACTAGATTGCTCCTAAACTTAGAAATGCTCAGGGAGAGTATTATTTTTACATAAATTAATGATGATGCTTGATACTGAGGGTTCTGGGTTAGGATAATATGTGGAATGAAGTAAACAGGGGCTGTAAGGGCTTGGGAAGTGATCATGAGAAGCTAAAAAGAAGCCTTTGGGCATGAGAAGCCCTTGGGCATTCAAAGACACACTAGGAGAGTGCCTCCCTGGTGGCACAGGTATTAAAGACAGTGCTATCAGGCTACTGCCAGCCACCATATCACGAATTTGATCCACAGCTGGCTAGGGAGCAGCCCAGATGACGCAGCAGACCTCTTCTGTCTCTCCCGCTGCTCCCCTCAGCAGTGTATTTCAGTAGATCAGCCTGCTCTGCTCCCCACTCTCTCTGGTAAATCCTTTTACCCCCACACCTGTGGCTTACACCCAGTTCTTGTATGCATAAATAAATAAATCTTAAAAAAAACAAAAACAAAGATACACTAGGAGAGTTGTAGGAAACTACCTGCCAAATAGGAGGTAGGATTCTTGTCTTCCCAAGAATTTCTCTGTAGAATAACGCATTTATCTTCAATTTTCCTCTATTTTCTCCAGTGCTGTTATCTCATTCTCCTTAACCAGCCTTTTCATATTCCTTTCTCTCACCCCTAAGATTTTTGAGCCTTTTACCTCAGTTATTTTTTGAAACTTTTTCTTCTTGCACCAACATTTTCCAAGGTTGGAAGAGCCTTCCACGTGGTGTTTCCTGTCTAGACCAGTGTGGCCAAAGTCTTCTGACTTCTCCAGCTTCTGGTTGTCACTGGATCATGATAACATTTATTGGCTGTGTTTCCTATGGACCTCAGAACATACAACCATCCACTTAAGTTAAAAATAAAGAGTGTATGTAGTATGTAAAATATATATAAAAATATAAATATAAAAAATAATAAACAGTGACATTCAGGTAGTGTCTATATTTTTGTTTTTAATTAAAATCTGTCATTTCCCTCCATTACATCTTCCAGATTTATAATGGAATTAAGGCTGAAAATTGATTTTGGTTTATAACACATTTTGGGGAGATGGCAGGAAATTGAGGAATGTACAAGCTATTAGGTGAATTAGCCCCACAATCGGTATGGATTCTTAGCTTCAATTTTGCATTTTGTCTAGTAAAGGAAACATTTAAGTATCCATATTTTAGTCTTATGGAGAAGAGTTAGTATTATAAAGTGTTTATTACATAAATACTATCAAAATATAAAAACAGCTCAGTTTGTAAAGTGGTCACATTTGACTTATTCTTTCTTGGTGATAGTTCATTCCTGGAAACCGTTATGAGAAATAGTTCTGTGGGGCAAGAGCCTATTGTGAAGGACTCAGCTTACTTCATATCCCTTTCAAAAATGTTGTGGTCTGTGTCTGGCTGATCAAAATGCTTTCTAACTACCATTACCAGTGACTTTGCCATGCAACATATTAAGTATATTCTGACTTACTGGGAAATTTGCTGTAAGGGAATTGCTAGCTGTGCAGAACTCATTTCTGACTCCTAGGAAAGAAAAGAAAAACTGAGCAAAGAAGAAAGCTTACCTCAGCTCACACTCTGGTCTAGTTGTTTTCTCTGGACATTTCTATTTATTTTATCAAAATATGTTAAGCAAATATTTATTAAGTCACTGCTATGATCACACATTGTGCTAGAAGTTGGAAATAAACAAGACAAATAGCCTCATGGTAAAATCACAGGATTCTTGTTTATACAGATTTGCCTTGTATGTCTGTGCTATGAACTCAGCATTTAATTTTTAAAACTGCATCTTCATGCAGTTGCTCTACATGCCAGCCGGTAATCAAATGACTTGTAATGTGACTTGGTGGATTATTTATAAATTTTCTTGGCTAGCCTGCAGAGAACATGTAAAGGAAAATAAATTTGTTTAAAAAACTCACCCACCCTATACTACTTGAATAAATTGAACTTCCATATTTAGACCCCCCAAAAAAGCCAAAAACTAAGGGTTATAACTCTTTAATTTTATGAAAATTAGGCAGAATAGGTAGAACTGAAAATATTAACATTAAATAAAATAATATTTCCTTTATAATAAATGATTTTGAGCATTTTTTCCCCATACATATGTAGGCCATCTATGTCTTCTATGGAGAAGGGTCTATTAAGGTCTTTTGTCTATTTTTGGACTCGTTTGTGGAATATTCATAAACAAAGGAAATAAACTGGCAAAATAACAAAACTAATTCTTAGACTTTGTAAAAATATGGTGACTACCAGAGGGGAGGCGGGGAGTTGGGGGGGAGATAGGGGTATTGTGATAGTGTAGAGACACTGGGATTTGGGTGGGTGATACCTGTTAAGTGTGTGTACCTGTCAAGGTGTGAAGCTGTACACTTACATAAAATACATAGTTAAGGAAATGAATGGGAAATCAATAAAATTTGATTAATAAAAGAAAAGAAAAAATAATGCAGTACAAAAGGTGCTAATTCATTTTGATAATGGATTTAAGAATTACTGTAGGAAATTTTAAAAAGTAATGCATTAAATGTAAAATGAACCGTTTATAGTATGTGGTATCAACAGTCTAGTCCAACGTCCCGTATTGGGCTTAAATGATCCAATTAGACCCTCTACTTTGATGATGTTATTCTATAGGTCAATTGGCCTTTTGGTTAGATTATGAGGTTTTAAGAAACGATTGATCAAATTATCCTGAAAATAGTTTGAACTCCAATGCTCGGTTTGGACATTTATGCCAAATTGTCAAAAATGCATTCTAACACCTACCGACTTAAGAAATATAATTCGAATATTATGTGATAGAACTATCTTTTATACTTTAGAAAAACAGGCCTTTCGCAATTCAGAAACTCTTCCCCATTTCAAAAGTCTTTTAAGGTATTCAGAGAATTTAGAAAGTATTTAGAGGCAATTTCAAGCAACAAGTAGACTCACGTGATCCCTTTCACAGACTTTGTGTCTATCCTTTAATTTTAGTAACTTCTTTAGTGACAACACCTATTGTTTCATTGCTTACTATATTTTGTTAACCTATTTTTACATGTCACCTAATAGATTCCTTATGACAATCTCATGAGGGAAACAGTTCAGTGTTCCCCAGAGTATGTGTGGTAAGGTGGCTAATAATTTCATGATTTGTTTATTAATAGCATGAGGGCTGGCGCACATGAGAGTCCAGACTCTGGGAGGCTTGATAGGAAATAAAGAGCAATCTTTTCATTGCCCTGAACTACACTTGCAGTCCAGCACTGGAGGGTGCTGGGATAAGGGATGTATTCTGAGATGCTGATTCCTAGGTCTGTAAATCCCCAGGAAGGAGATTAGTATCAGCCCCAGTTGAGAGAGCCTGCTCTCTCTGGGGTGCAGCAATCTGAAAGGAACCTGGAGAGGCTGCCTGAGGCTTTTCTAAGGCTGATGCTGGAAGGGCAGACAAGAAGCAGAGAGACTTTTCTCTGCTGCCCAAGTGAAAGATGAACAGCTGGCGGTTGGGAGTGCTGAAGTGATGATGGAAGAGCAAGATCTTTAATCTTCCCTTCCTCTTCCCTCTCCTGTCATCATCAGTTCCTTTCTGTTTGCCCACTGCTTTCCTTGGGAGGATGTTTTGAGGGTAAGTACTTTCATGTGCACAATTATATTTAATCTAGTCTCCGACCGAGGTGCTAGTTTTGCTTGCCCAGATTCATAATGTGGGAATAGACTTAAGGAAGTTAAGTACACCTGCCTTGGGCATCTGCCTGGCCCCTAAGTTCATTTTTCCATTATGAGAAATGGCACCTCCTGTGCTTGTGAACTGGGGTTGCTGGGGGTGAATGGGAAGAAGGGATTCTCTTACAAGCCAGTAAGAAGAGGAAAGATGGGAAATTCTGATTCCTGTGGTGGGGGGAGAGGAAGATGCTAGACTTCTGTATTACATGTATGGAGGTTAGAGTTTGCCCGCGCTTATTTTCCTCCACTTGACTGCAAGCATCTTCAGAAACCATTTCTCTCACCACCTTCACACTCCATAATTGTGGAAGAATGAAAGTTGAACTTGAGAACTATCTGTGAGCCTAGTGTCACAGTGTTATTGGTCCATATGGAAAGCGCAGCTGAGAAAGTGGCAAGCTTTAGAACCCCAAATTGCTGTAACAAGTCAGGGCTGTGGCTGCTGTTTTTTGAAAGAGTGGGCAAGAAACACTTCTTAGTGGAGGGGATACTTCCCACCCGTAGTGGGAGAGTGGTCATACTATCGTATAAAAACTAGCCCTACTCAAAATTTATTAAACTATTCAGAGATAAAACACACTGTTTTAGAGAGATGAATTAGGTAGAGATGACAGCCTCAAGATGGTGACTCATTTACCTTTGAAAATTGAATTAGGATAAATTCAAAACTAATACTAGACTGTGGCAACTCCTGCTCCTCCCAATGTTCATTCCATAGAGGAGAAAACAGTGAGATAACATCGAACTCACAGTAACTTGCATTGAGACATCTGTAAATCTTCAAGAGTAAGCATGAAGGTCAATGTCATTTTTGAAGAAAATATTGAGAGCTACAGATTCATGTCTGGTGTTTTGTCTTTATGGCATTGTACTTGGTTGTTTTCATCATCTTTGACACCTACCAGTGTCCTTCTTGTTGCCTTGTTGGCAACCTGGGATAGTTGTTGCACTTCTTTTCCTGTACCTCCAAACCCTCTACATAGAGTAGTAGATGTACAATGTAACCACAGTACAAGCATCAAAATTAGGAAATTAGCAATGGTCAAATTAGCAACTGTCCTCTAATCATGTGACCCCATTTTAGTTTCGTCCAGTGTCCCATAATTTCACATATGGCAAAAATGCTGTAACTAGACAGAGAACATTCATGAGCTGGCATCTGTCAACCTTATTTAACTCTTTCTCAATTTCTATTCTATGTGAAAATTAAACACTCTACACAAAATAAACTGCAGCTTCTCACCGGGTGTTAGTCTTAATATAGAGGGTGTATAAAATATGTTTAACCAGGCACACCCTTAAAAATCAGCTCTGTTTATGTTTGCAATGAACAAACAAAGTTGAGTCACCATGCATTACAAAGAATTTCAGTAACATAGTTCAAACAATCTTCAAGACGTTCTTTTCTCTGGAAGTCTTATTTTTGAGTCTACTCATTATAGTACCAACTAGAAAAATTTCATCAATCTCAGGAATAAATTCCTCCAGTAGGCTGAGCCTGTGTTCTTGGGGGCAGCCACTTCCTGGAGGAGGAATTAGAATGTGTGATCGCAGTCAGGTCCTGGAGGGGGTCTGCCCTTCACCTTGGCTCTTAGCTCTGCTCTTTTTTTATATGAAGGGGTTTGTGGTCTTGTCACTGGACAATATTGAATGGTGTTACGATGTCCACCTGTGTGTAACATGAGAGGTTGAATACAGGTTTCCCTCAAGTGAAAAGTGTTGCTTGAGGCATGAGGGACTTCTACTCCAAGCTAGGAGGGGCCATGCATGACAACATGAGATTTGGGTGGCAGATGAGGCCAGGTGACAGTTTATATAAATCTCTCTGCTTCCAAGAACTGGTGATGACAGACTAAAGGACAATTGAGCTTTGTATTTCAGTCCTGAGATACTAATCTGGTCAGGAAGATTAAAGTTCTATTTAAAAAATTATTCAACTGAATTTTTTCCCCAAATGTTTTGCTAAGAGAGAAAAAAATCCTGTGATAGAAATATTTTCATTACATTATATGTACAGCCACCTTCACTTTTTTTTGAGCACCTCTGTCATGTCAGGAACTGTTCTTGATGTTGGGGACCAGGGATGGAACATGGTCCTTGTGCCCAGGAGATCCTAGACTCATCATGTGCCAAGGAGACAGATGGGGGGGGGGCGGGGGAATGACCACTGCTAGTGTCTGAGTGGCCTGGAGGTGGGCCTTCTGCTTTATGAATGGTTGCATTTCTCATTTTCATATTTCCAAATCACTTTTCTGCATATTTTTCAATTTGTTTTATTAATTTATCAAACTTCAAGAACACATTTATACTTATTTTGATACTTATTTGCTCTAAAAACCTTGTGCTTTCTGAATTTGATTGAGGCACATGTTAAGTACATGCTCTTTCCAATGTATGTCAATTCTTCCTTCTGTTATTAAAAGGATCATTGGACAGTGATCCCCCAGAGAAGGTGAAGGCATGGTAGGGAAAACTGGGCACAGAACCAGTAAAGGCTTGGTGTCTCTCTGCAAAACTGCCATAAAGCCTGTTGCCATCGGCCACTGTCCACAGGTGTCTTGGAAGGGGGTGATGTGTTAAAGTACAAAAGTGAAACCTCAGGAGATGGAAGGTGGGGAATGAATGAGTACAGAGGAGCTGTTTTCTATAAGTAAATAAGATGCTGTTATACTGTTATCAGAAGGAGAATTATAGGGTGTGACTTATGGATTTAGATTCCCTGGGGCTCAAATCCTGCTTTCTCCTTACTGATCCATTGAGTGAATTACTTGATCTTTCTGAACCTCATTTCTCATGGGCAAATATGGTCACTAGAGTATTAAATGTGTATGGTCCTTCACTCAGTGTCTGTCTGTTAGGTGAGGAGGAGGGTGACATAGAGATAATGGTAATAATGATAACAAGGTGGCCCTAAGTGTTCAATGAGGGTTATGAGCAGAGGCTGAGGCAGATATGGTCTCTGATCCTCCAAACTGTACAGACAAGGAGAGAGGTAAAGACAACACCTGAAAAGAAGAGCTGCTGTAGGGAGGTAGAGTGTACCTGAGAGCAAACAGGTGTCTCCATGTTTGGAAGATGAAGGGAGAATTCTTCAGAAAGGAATATCTCAACAAAATATTTAGTTTGAGATAAATACGTGTAATTCAAAAAAAAAAGAAGGTGGAATGGAAGAGAACAAAAAAAGTCTACAGAAGGGTACAGGGAGTAGAGAGGACCCAAAGAACTGGAAGACATTCGGTGGGAGCTGGTAAGTACGAGACATGGAGTCACAAAGACTGTGTCTCAAGTGTGTGGGTGAAGGGTTCCTGCTCAAGGTACAGACCTTGCGCTATTTTCTAACAGACTCAGAGAGTGCCAGTAAAGTCTTAAGCAAATGAGAAACAACGAAATTCCTATTTTTGAAAGCTTCCCCTGTTGGCAAAGTGAACTGCCAAGAGAGTGGGAGTAAAGGACCAGGTGATTTGTTGGCATAATCCAAGGAAAGATGATGACATTCTGGAAAAAAAATCATAAAGCATGAGAAATATTTAGAAGGTGGAATGAATAACATTTCACCATAGATTTCAGGTGTGGAGAAGAGAGTTTAGAATGAGATGCAAGATTTTGACAATGGAGTGCATTGCTTTTAGCAAGTTGTAGAAAATCCAAGGTCAGTGATTGAACCCAGTGGTTCTCAAAGTGTATACTCCTTGGACAGCAGTCACCTGCAAACTTACAAGAGACAGATATTTTCTAACCCCACTCTAGAATTACTTAATCTTAAACCTCTGGGGTTAGAGCTGAGGTTGAGCATTGTCTATTTTAGAAGTCTTTCAGGTGACTCTGATAAGAAGCACTGATTTTGTAACCATACTTCAAGAGAAGTGTGGCCCAGGGATTGAAACTTTAGCTCTGTTTTCTAACATTCTTTCAATTCTTCTGTCATGCCTTTGTTTTCAAGGTAGCTCCAGTTGGAAACACAAGGTGCCCATAAATGTTTCAGATGTCAGTCCCAGGCCAACCACAGTCACTAGCAGCAAAGGGGCAGTTTCTTCTTGTGTCTCTTATGAAGAGTGAGAGAACTTTCCCAGAAGTACCCCAGCAGACTTTTGCTCAAGTCTCACTGACCAGAAATTTTTCACATTTCCATGCAAACCCACTCACAGGCCAGGAAATAATTCTACCATTATTGGTTAAAATGGTTTTAACCAACCAGGACACACCAGGCCTAGAGCTCAGGGGACTCTTCGAGGAGGAGAGAAATTGGAATAAAATTGGGGTTTTACTAGGAAGGAGAAAAGAGCAAGGATGGATTTTGGGTAGTCACTCAACTACATCTGCTATGGCACCAGTTATTGGTGTGGGGTACCAAGGAGAAGCAGAAATTATGAGATTAAGATTGACTTCTATTCTAGATGTATTATATTCTGTCAGACACACAAATGGAGATACTCGAAGGACAGTTAGATAAGGAGATGTGAAGCTCTGGAGGAAATTGGCTGAAGATTATTTGGGAATCATAAATTTAGTTGTATTTGTAGCTCAGGGAGTGGATGAGACCACCCATGGAGAGTGTATACAGGAAAGAGAAGAGCCACAAGCAGATCTGTGGGGAAAGGAAGCATATGAGGAATAAGAATATGAAATGGATTTGAGGAGAGGGCTGAGAAGCACGATCCAGAGAAGCAGAAGAAAAACTATGAGGAACAGTATTAAGGAAGCCAAAAAAAGAGTGTTTTATAAAGCAGGGCAGTCAACCGTTTCAAGTTTCATTTGAAAAAAGTCTGTAAAATATGAATTGTTTTAGTAGAATAGTTGGGGTGGAATCAATATGTCAGTGACTAGATAATGAAGACTGTAAGACAGATGACCCTCTACAGATATAAGGTTGGACAATGAGATTTTTTAAATGAGAAACAAGAGGATATTATAAAATTATATTTGGATAGGACCAAACTTGTGTCATGGTGGAATATTGTTGGGCTGTGAATGTATGCATTTGGAGAGGTTTGAACCTATAACCTCCAGAGAAGACCCACAGATGTAGACCTACCTTACATAAATAAACACAATTTGTGAAAAAACAAGAATTAGTGTAAAACTGATTTTTTAAAAAATTATTAGGAAAGGCCTTAAGGTTTCAAAGGCACTTGAATTGTTACAGTAGAGGGAAGACTTAGGACATTTCTTGGCCAACAAAGACCTGGATGAAACGCAGGACTATATAAATAAAGAAGTCGAGAAGAGGAGAAAAAGGGTAATACAGAAATTTAAGAACTCCAGGAGCATGTGCTCTAAATGAAATATACATAAAACTATTAGTGGACAATAGAATGTTCATTTGTATAGAAATTACTGTAATTATAATAGGAGCTAGGATAAGTGAGAGATTAAGGATTAACCCTGACAGGCAAACTTTTAGAGGGAAGACTAGCTTTTTAGAGCAAGTATGTAATTTGCAGAATGATGGTCACCCTCTCAGTATTATCTGGGGTTCCTGATAACTGTTGGAAGGGCTTGCCTCTGTATACACTTCTAAATTGCCCTCTATAATGATGTACAATCATTAACTAAACGTATTTCTTGTCTGGGTCCCAAAATATACCATATTAAGGTGGCCTTTTAACTATACATCTTTTAACAATGAATGATACAACTGAAAGAGCACTTAGTCCATGTCATTTAAGACATACTTTATCATTTGATTTGGAATCCTGTGCCTCCCAGATAGTTTTATTTATCTCATCTACTTCATCGATCGCTGTGGAGATGAATATGAAAAATATGATTTAAGAAACATCTCATTTCAGTCAGAGAAAATTGGATTTAAAAATAAAACTCCTTTATAGATGAAAGAAAATGCAAAGATACCAGTACAGTCATTAGCAAATCAACTTTGTTTTCCCATAAAATATTTCCTGAGTATAGTATACAGACAAATTTAGATACTTTGGTATTTTTCCATTATGAACTCATTTTTTGTGTAGTAGAGATTTGGTTTTTGTAGTGTCAGCAAATAAAAGTACAGTCACAAAAATATGTTTCTTCTTAGTTTCTTCCTCTATCATCAATCATCCTTGGTGAGAATTTAAGTACAAAGTGCATTTAACATTCTTAGGCAGTCTGTTTCTAATAAAGAACCTTTGTTTTCATTGTGATGAGTTCACTTTACAAGTAGAATTTATTCTTCATTTATCAGATACATTTTATAATTTGTTATTCTAATTTAAAAAAATTGTGATTTATTCTCTTAGATCTTCAAGCTACCTTGAATAATGTTTCTCTTAAGTAGTCACCCAGGACCTGTGTTGTTACACTTAATTATTCTTCATATTTGCAGAAGATATTCCTATATCATTACCTGCAGTCATGTTTTATAGTTAAAAGGTTGAAATCCTTTATTTGCTTTTGTTTGTATGTTTATTTTACTATATATTTCTCCTCTGTCATTATGCAAGATTGGGTTTTTCATAAAATTGCTAGTCAATATTAGTGAACTAACTGTACTATATCAGTTTACTTTTGGTGAAGTTAATTACTACTAATAATGACATATAGTGAAAATGATATAAAAAATGTATCCCTTTATAAAAGCAATAACAAGAACAGCAAAACTGGCAACTCAGAATCCATTTTTTGGGGCACTCAGGAGATTAACCAAAGACTCACAGCAACCCAGGAAGCATTTATTCAAGAAGAACTAGTGAATTTTGATAAGAATAGCAATGCAGATCTTTCACTTCCTTGCTCAGCAGAGGTCTGTTAATTTTAAAAATACATACATATTCTCAATAGTTGAGGGAACAGAGCAGGGTTGGAGCTTTTTAAAAGCTCTTTCCCAAAGAACTGGTATCTTTTAATGTGTTACTTAGCTCCAGGGATGACCTTACAGGAAGGGCCTGCCTTTATTTGATCTGATTCAAACTTGCCCAAAGCAAAAGGCCTTCCCTAGGGGGCAATTATGGAAAACACTTACAAACAAGTGTTTTAAATTCACAATGCCCGAGGTGATGGTTCAGTTGGGAAAATACAGACTAATAGAAAAGTTTGAAAGGAAAAATTCAGGAATGAGGTATCCATGGGTACTCTGGAAAGCTGTGTTATAGTCCCTAGAATCTAGAAGTTCCTCTGCCTGTATAGTGCTTTGTACCTTCTAAGGAAGAATTTGAGAAGGGCTAAAGCTCTTCCTCTCATTGACCTTGAAGCTCTACATGAGCAAGAATTGGAGGTTAAGGCAGAGTTGTAAATTAGATGTTGTAGTTAAGCTCCAACATGCACACACAATTCTTGATAAAGACTGGGAGACTTTTCATTCCAAGCATTTAAAGAGTTTTTGACTAAGCATTAACTGATCACTAAAGTGAGTAAAGATTTCAGTGACTACATATGACAAAGAATAGAGACTGCATAATCAGTTTAGAAGCCATCCTTAAACAAACAACAGGTGATATCTACCAAACATTTAAAGAATTATCAACACTAATCCTTCACAAACCTCCCCAACTTTCCCCACTCCCTCAAAAACAAACAAACAAACAAAACACAACAAAAATCCAGCAAAAATACTGCTCAATTCATTCTGCAAGGCCAGTATATCCTGACGCCAAAGCCAGACAAAATCATGACAGGAAAAGCAAACAGCAGATCAATACCCCTCACGAATAGAAATGCTAACATCCTAACAAAACAGTAGCAAGTCAAATCCAAAAGATATAAAAAGTATATAGCAGTATGATGTAAAATTCATCACAGGATTGATTGCAAGGGTGTTTCAACATATGAAAATCAATCCACTTAATATACCACCATGAGAGAGTAAGGAAAAAAAAAAGTCTCAGTAGACAAAGAAACAAAACAAAATAAACACTTGGTAAAATCCTACACCATTTCAGGGTAAAACACTCAATAACCACCACTGTTATAGGACAGGGAGAGGGGCAGCCCAAACCCCGCAAACCTGCCTATTTTAAATGGGTTTTGCCATTTGCCGTATTAACACAAAACATATGACACTTTAATGGGAAGGAATTTTAATAAAAACTAGGAAACAATACAGGTAAGGCAAAGAGTCTAGTTTCTAAATGAAGCACCCAAAGTTACCCATTCCCTCGTGGGTAAAAGTCCATCCATATGGGATCGGCCCAGAACAAGGCCCCAAAGCCTGCCACAAGTCTAAAGCATCTTCCAGTGGGGACCCACAGAAAAGGGTCAGGAACAACCAGACAAGCCCGGAAGGAAAAGAGCAAAATCAACATCAAGATAAAAGCTGCCATTGTCACCTCCCCACGGGTCTCACCCACATCTGTGTCACCCAGTCCACGACCAAAAGACAAGCGTAGTTTTTTCACGTGTCTCTAGGCTCCATGCGCCTCCTCCAGGTCTCCTTGCTCCATCCTGCTTCCTTCCTCTGTCTCTTTTGCAGCTTCTCCTCCTCCTGTTCAGCTCCACCCTCCCTTGGGTGGGGCAGGGAAGCTGAAACCTCCCCCTTTCCTGGGGACCACCCTGTTACACCACCACAAATTTTCCTCCAGGATCCCCTCCTTACATTACTTGTTGATCAAAAGTGGAAGTGTTACAGGGCAACCCCAATGTGAAATGGGTTGGCCTGAGTATGGGTCCTCACCTGTGCACTTAAAAGGGACTTGTAATGAGACTCAACTGCAGGCACACACAAAAAGGTTAACAAAGGGTTTATTTACAAAGAGAGGAAATGAAGAAAGGAATAAACCAGGGAGAAAGAGAGAGAAATTGGAAAATGAGTCTGACCAGTTTATCAATTCAATAGCACGCTGAAGGCCAGAGAAAAAACAAGCACCCCCAAGGCCCACCTGTCTCTGGTTATATACCTACCAAGCCTGGCTGCTTAACTCCACCCTCAGTTCCCAGCAATCCTTCTGAGTCCCAGCGCAAGCTAGCATTAAGTAGGCAACTTCGGGCATAGCACAGGAGGGACTTTGGGAGAGTTAAAGAGACTTCTGAGAAAAGGACAGAGAAATCCAGGAGGGCTAATGAGGGCAGTAAATTATAAGAGAACTTGGACAGGGGCAGTGAAAGAAAGATTAAGATAAGAACTGGACTGAGATGGAAGCTGGACACACCTGCCCAGGAGTATGGCCACTGGGAGAGAGCCACTCACAAATTAGGATGATGAGATTTTAGAACAGAGGGGGAAAAAGGGCTTAAATCCTCCTAGACATGGGCCCACAATGGCTTCCTTGCCCGTGGGAGTCTTTGCTTTCTTCCTCTAAATAAACTCTACTTTCTTAAACAAGTTTGTTTCTCTCTGCTTACTTATCTAATACGTCTGCAAATTCCGTTTTATGGCTTTATGGGACAAGAACCTGTGGTCGTTCAATGGCTAAATTAATAGCACACACTGACATCATACTCCCTTCGGTGGTGATGACATTATGGGATTTCTAGTCCTTGGTGCCTTGAATCTTTTTGGTCTGTGGTGGGGGTGGAGTCCTTAAAACCCGAGTTTGTGGCATTCGTTCAGGACATCCTCTTCCCTCAACAGAAAGCGATCACTTCATAGTTTAATGCTCTTAGGAAAGTGCCACAACAGTGGTCCTCACACTGATGGCATCTTAAAATAAAATTTAAACTTTGAATTACACATAGAGAATAAACAAATGAAAAACACTCAGTAAACTAGAAATTAAAGGTAACTTCTTCAACCTAAAGGAAGGGATCTTCCTCAGCTAATGCAGCTAATATCTTAGCTAAGGTGGAAAACTAGGTGCTTTCCCTCTAAGACCAAGAACAAGGCACTTCATGTGTCTTACTACTTCTATTCAGCTTGTAACTGGACATTCAAGCGAGGGCAGCTAGTCCAGTAAGAGAAATAAAATGCATCCAGTTTGGAAAAAAGTAAAAATATTTCTATGTGCAATTAACATTATATTATAATTAAGGCACTAAGAATATACATACACACACACACACAGTATCAGCACTAGTAAAAGAGTTCAGCAAAGGTCAATAAGCAAAATTAGTTGTACTCTATACATTATAGATGAAAGGAATACTTAAGAGCAAATTTATCCAAATAAATGCAAGACTTAAAACCTCAAAATGTTGATTAAAATCAAAGAATATCTAAAAAAAAGGAAGACAGGGCACCCCTGGTTACCTAGGGGTTAAATATCAGTGCTACCAAAACAACAGCCCTATGCAGCAGCCTGAGTTCTATTCCCGGCCAGGGAGCTAACACACATGGTGCAGCAGAGCTCTCACATCTTGTCCCCTGCTCCCCTCAGCAGTGTATTTCAATAGATCCGCCTGTTCTGCTCCCTACTCTGTCTCTGGCGAATCCTTTCATGCTCCACAGTTCTGGCCTATACCCCAGTTCTTCTATGCAAAAATAAATAAAATCTTTTTTTTTTATAGGAAGACATCTTTTATTCATGGGTTGGAAGACTTAATATTATGAATAACCCTCCCCCACCATTGATCTAGAGATTTAATGCAATCTCTGTGAAAAATCCAACTCCTATTTCTTCAGAAATACACAGATTAATCCTAAATTCTCATGGAAATGCAAGGTACTCAGACAAAACAATCTTGAAAAAGTAAAACAAAGTTGGAGGACTCATGTCCTGATTTCAAAACTTACTACAAACCTATATTAATCAAGACATTGTGATTCTGGCATAAGGATAGACATATAAATCACATAATATTTACCCTGAAAGTCCAGAAATAAATTCATACATATACAGTTAATTGACTTTTGACAAGTATGCCAAGATAATTCAATTAAAGGGAAAGAAGAGCATTTTCAACAAATAATGCCAGGAATTTGAAAATTCAAATACAAAAACGTGAAGTTGGACCCTGCCTCATACCATCTACAAATGTTAACTCAAATTGGATCAACTCTATAAGCAAGAGCTAAATGATAAAATTGTAAAACCTCAGAGTAAACAGTCATGACCTTAGTTTAAGCATTAGGTTTAAAAATATGAAAAAAACATGCTCAATGTGGGAAAAAAATAGATACATTGAACTTCATCAAAAAAAAGTCATCAAAATTAAAAATGTGCTTCAAAAGACATTAAAAAAATACCCCAAAAATGGGTGAAATCATTTGCATATCATACAATAAAGATCTAGAAATATAGAGTACTCTTGTAAGTCAATAATAAAAGGACAAGTACGTCAATTAAAATATGTAAAAGGATTTGAATAGATATTTCTCCAAAGAAAATATGCAGATGGAAGTTTATCTTGGTCTTGTTCACATGATAGAAGACATTGGCAGCAAAAGGGTTTAAGCCCATGATACTAGCAGTGTATTGGTTGGTTTATGTGTCAACTGGACAAGGCTACAGGTCCCAAGATTTAGTTAAACATTATTCTCATCTCTCAAGCATGTTGTGAATGAGACCAGAATTTGAATTGATAAACTGAATGAAGTAGATTGTTCTCCCTGATGTGAGTGGTCCTCATCCTATCCAATGGAGACCTGAATAGTAAAACAACTCACCTGGGTCTCCAGCTTATATGTGATCATGAAACTTCTCAGTCTCCATAATCACAAGTCAATTACTTACTGCAAATCTTTCTCATAGAATATCTATATGTCTCTATATATCTTTGTATCTCTACCTATCTGCCTACCTATCTACCTACCTATATATAGAGAATAAATATGATGTAAAGGAATACAAGGGATTGTATTAATCAAGGCTCTCCAGAAAAATAGAACCAATAGATTTTATAAATAATAACTAATATTATAATAGTATGATATATTAAATTATAACTATATGCATACATATAATACTATATTATAATATGCTATGATACTATTAGTGTATTATTTTAATACACTATTAATATAATTTTATACAACATAAAAACATATCAGTTCTGTTTTCTGGTGAAGCCTGATTAATAAAAACACCTCTCACTCTGCTACTTGATTCCATCAGTCAAAGCAAGTCACACTGCACCCAGTTCTAGTAGGAGGGAGATTCGCCATGGTGCAGAGAAGGATATTAAGTCAGTCACTTTGCAAACAATTGGCTAAAATGGCAAAATTCTCCTTAATCTGTTCTGCAATGTAAATCCCATAATTTCTGAATGACTCTCCCATGGATGATAATAGTTCTCAGGTTGGTTGTTTTCTGAAAACCATGAGCATTAACTTGAATTCTTCTTCTGTATTTCTTAAATCATTTGCAAAAAATAGTTGCCTAAAATAATTAGACATATAAGTCTTTCTTTTTACTGGGTAATTAGAAATGGATGAAGGTATGCTTAATTAAAGGTGTCTGACAATGACATGAAGAAAAATATGTAAATTGGTTATCCCTAGCATTTAGGTTACTTACAGAGTTCAGATTTATGGATTCTATTAAGTCCCACAGCGATGTAAGTAGAACCTTAACTACATTTGGTACAGTAACAGCAGCAGCGGCAGCAATGTCAATAGTTAACGTGAATTGAATGACCAATCTCTTTAAATGAATTAATCAACTTAACCCCTACAACAACACTATGGCGTTAGTCTCATTATTCCTATTTTTGACTTGAGGGAAGGGAGACAAAAGAAGGCATGTCAGCAAAGTGAAGTGGAGGGATTTAGGAGCTTTTATTCCTGAGAATATGAGAAAAATAATCTGATTTTGTTTAACCCTTCAGTCTGTCCTAAAATTACTCTTCGAAATTACCCTTTGAAGTAAAATAAGTACCCAGTGGATGATGTTGCAGAGAGGACCCTGTCCCATGTTAAGGACTCAGCTGGTCCTCTCGTCTCACCTCTAGTCTCTTCATACCCAAAACTTCCTCTTTGAAGTAATTTGTCCCAGACAATGGCCCTGCTTGTCCTTAAGTTTAGAAGGTATCATTACAATCTGTTTTGAGAGAAAAAAAAAATTCTTGTTCAGGGTATCAGGTCAAAATATCACCTCCGTTGGGACACTCAATATGAACAAACAAAGGGTGATAACCCAACAACATCTTCTCAGTAGCAGAATCTTCTTAAGATAATAGAATTTCATCAGTTTGATGATGTTTCTTATCAATGAATATTTTAACAGGTAAACAGGCAATATTTTAGCATCTTAGTGAAATGAGAATATAAAGGAATGAAATACCTTTACAGTGAGCCCTATCTGACATTATTTAAATTTTTGTTTCATTAGAAAAATAACATTGGTCTTTCTCATCTTAGAGTCATTTAATTCATTCCTTGAGTTTGTGGATAGTTTCAAATTTATAGTTTCATTGAAAAGATCTTAACTAAATTTAGAAATAACTCACTAGAATGTGTAACCTTATGTATTAATTAATATTAATTTATTCCATTGTAAGAAAGAGTACTTTATAAAGTTATAGCTCAAAATAAGTATTTTCAGTGTGCCTGATTATGGATATATTAAGCTTTCAAATTTTTAATAAAAATCCTATTAAGATGACTTTAAAACAAAGCAGAGATAATTGTATATTATTACTATAGAGAAAGTTTTTGGAACACATCAATGAAATTCCAGCAAAAAGCATGAAATAGAGAAAGTTGACTTCTACTATATATAAAATCTGAAATGCTGTTTCTAAAAAGATCAGAGATAATATTCATTTCTAAATGCTGCCTATACTTCCTCAAAATATAAAATATAACATTGTGGTTTAGGGTTCACACACATTCAGGAGATTAAAATAATGCAAAATATTTAAATATTTATATATTATGTATCTGGGATAGCATTTTTTTTTTGAGGGTCACAGAAAGAAAACTCAAAGGAAAAAACTAAGCAATGCATTAAATACTTTAGATAAGCAAATGTAAAACAGCATCTTAAATTTCATAAACAATCCAGATATTTACTTTAAGAGAAAGAGGGTAAGTATCAGAACAGAGATTCATTGGGCATGAAAGGCCAGGTAAGCACATTTTAAAAGAAATCAAGGAAAATGTTGCTGAGAGGAGCAATAAGGCTTGAAGGAGAGTGAGAAAGACCCTAAAATGGAGGCTAATGGAGCAAAAGAGTACAGGAGAGAAAAGAAAAAGGAAAATGTGGTAGAAAGAAAGGAACGTTGGATTGGGAGAGAGTGAAAAAAAAAAAGACTGAATAAAAAAAACAACAGGACCCCTGGTGGCACAGACGGTTGAGCTCAGCGCTGTGAAGCTGTCTGCAGCCTCTGCAGTGTTGGTTCGGTCCCTGCTGGCCCACGGAGCAACCCACATGGCGCAGCAGACCTCTCTTGTCTCGCCCTCTGCTCTCCTCAGCAGTGTATTTTGGTCATTCTGCCTATTCTGTTCCCCGCTCTGTCTCTGGTGAATCCTCTCACCCTCCCACACATCTGGCCTGTACCCCAGTGCTTGTATAAATAAAACAAATCTTGAAAAAAAAAAAAAGATTGACATCTGGACATAAAGTGTAAATATCCCTTACAAATATATTCTGTGAGGGAGTTAATTTGGGTCACCAGTCACATTTGGGGTTGCTGTGTGCACTGAGATTCAAAATCATGATACACTTGGGTGTCCTGCATTCCATTGATTGTAGAGGTTTTCAGAAAATCTAGTGAATCAAAATTAATCGAAGTGTTTCACATAAAGAAGCCATTTCTATCATGCAGTCCTTCTCATGGCAGAAAATATTGAAGATTAAAAAATAAAATACACAAAATGTCAAAACAACAAATAAAACTAAATAACTTTTATGGGAAAGCTGATCTTGGAACTGCATTTATGAAGGAATAGTCTAGTTTGTATATGGCTTCCGCAGGTCTCCATTTCATCAGAGACCTTTCCAGACCACAAATTAAAGCATCACCCCAGGTTACACTTAGTTTATTTATCTTCTTGGAAGCACTTTCATAGTCTTTCCTGAATTGACCTTGTTTATTTACATGTGCCCAATAAACATTTGATGAGTGCTGAGTGTTGATTTAGAGAACATCTACCTATTTACTTTTAACATGTGGTCAAGACTCTATACTTTAAATTTGGGGTAATACAAGATAAGCTGTTTACATATATATATATTTATATTTGTATCATGCACTGTAGTCCATTTCAGTCAAGGACAAACTACATATATGAAAATAGCATAGATTAGGTTTGTGTAAGTACACTCTATGATATTTTCACAATGATGAAACCACTTAATAATTAACACATCTCTCAAAACATAACCTTATCTTTAAGTGACACATTGTAGTTCTTGGATTTGGGGACCATTTCATTTTTTTCCCCTATAATTTCATACTCAACATTTAGCACAATGCCTGACTCATAATAGTCCCTCAATAAATATGTGCTCAATACGTGAATATTTAGAATGATTTTTAAGCTGAAATATGCTATGTAGATTAAAGTGTTACTATACTTATCTGAGCTATACCTGAGACAGTAGAGTAGCTTGGAGCAGATTAGAATATCAATGCAACTGTCTTAGAAAAGTTATAGAACCAATATTCTGGAGCAATATTTTCATTTATAACCTAAAGGAAGAAAAGTGCCTGTAGGTAAACACGTTCTGAATTGCTGAGCATTATGAAAACCGAGAACTTACTCATCGAATGTATTTCTGAAGTCAACCTGAAGACTGCTTTCTCCTTTCTGCCTGAGTGAATTCTATACCAAGGAATCCTTGCTCAGTGGATTATGATGCAGTTCTCAGTTTTTACCATAGCGAGTATCAGGAAATTACCCTTAATTTCTGGTAAGATATCATATAAAAACTTGTATTCAGTTCACTTTAAATTCAAATGCCAGCCAAGTTCCTATTGTACCTCGATGACTGCAGGGAAGCAATTTTGCCCCTCTGAGTTTCAGTTCGCTTGTCTTTAAAATTGGGGATAAGGGTCCTTCCCCCGTCACTGTGTTGTTTTGAGGATTAAATGAGATAATGGATATAAAGCATTTAGCATAGGTCCTGACCATTGCATGTATTCAGTGAATATTATTTGTTAATGTTGCTGCTGCTGTTACCAATGTGAGCTTCTCATGAAAAGGACTATGTCTTTGTATCTAATGCCCAGAACTTTTTAATCCCAATGCCTGGTTCAAGCTTGCTTGCAGACTTGAAGTAAGAGTCTCACACTTGACCTTAAAGATGCCTTAAAAAAAAAAAGGTAGCAATGGAAGAAAGGAATTAAGTCTTTATAACTATTCTGTCATGTGCTTCAAATTCATGTTAAAATATATGATGATGGGCCTCCCCAGTGGCACAGCAAGTTGAGCGCAGCGCTGTGAAGCTGTCCCCAGCCTTTGCATTGCGGGTTCGATTCCCGGCCAGCCAGGGAGATACCCACATGGCAGGCAGACCCCTCCTGCCTCGCCCACTGCTACCCTCAGCAGTGTCTTCTATCCGTCTGCCTGTTCTGTTCCCCACTCTGTCTCTGGTGAATCCTCTCACCCTCCTGCCTCTGGCCTGTACCTCAGTTCTTATATAAATAAAAATAAATCTTTAAAAAATATTAAAAAAATAAAATATACCCTGATGGCGAAGGGGTTAAACGTCAGCACTATGAAGCAAACAGCAGCTACTGCAGCACGAGTTCGATCCCCAGCCAAGGAGCTGACCCACAGGGTGCAGCAGATCTCTCCAGCCTCTCCAGCTGCTCCCCTCAGCAGTGTATTTCAGTCAGTCTGCCTGTGCTGCTCCCCACTGTCTTTGGTGTATCCTCTAACCCCTTCCCCCTACCCCTGAAACTCTGGCCTACACCCCAGCTCTTGTATGCATAAATAAATAAATCTTTAAAAAATGTGATGATGAAAGAATTTTTCCAAATATCTCCTATACAGGGAGATATATGTAACCATTTAAACGGAGGCGTTGGCAAAAATATTCCAGGGGGATAAGGATGAAGATGTGTAGTAAAAAGGTGATCTTTGATGCTGTTTTGTTAAAAGTAAATACATTTGTTGGAAAAATTTCTTATCTAAAAATGACTTTCATATATGCATCTCTGTGGCACCTTTTAAAAATTCCTGTAATGGGAAACTATATTGAAATCATGCTATTATGTGCTGATTCATAACTCATGACACATAATAATACTTTGCTTCTGAGTTGACACAATGCGTGGAATAATTAGTTATGGTAAGGGAGATGGCTGCCTGCATCACATGGATTCGTTGTACCAAAAGATCAGTGGTAATGTTATTTCCACTATTATTGGAGAATTTTCATTAAAAATATGTATATATTAGAAAAATGAAATAAAAGAAAAATGCCAATAATGACATGAAACATAAACATAAAATGCTGTATCAGTTATAGCCAGTGTGAAACAGGTTTGCACCAATTATTGTTGTAATTTAGGCTGAATGAAGTCAGCTATTTTGCTACTCTGCTAAAGTCCTCTTTTTTTGAGCCTACAATGAACCTGTAATACTTATGGAAAGAGTTACCATAGCAACCTATATTGATGTCACAAGCTCAGGCTTCTGACTTCATTGCATAATGCAGTAGCAACTGGATTTGCAGCAGAAACAACCTGCTTAAAGAACAAGTATCTTGGTTCACAGCAAAGAGGACAAAGAAAAACAGCAAGTTATAGGGGGTTGAATGCTGCATTGTGAGTCAGATTGTCTGAGTTCTTATTTTAACCCTGATTCTCACTTGTTGCCTTGTTTTGAGTAATTGTGTTTACTTGGATGCACTGAGGTTTGAAGCAAGAAATCTCCTATCTGTGGTATAGATATAGAAGAGAAAAATCAGTATTTAGTGTTGTAGCATTTGGTGGACATCTTAATAAAGCTATAGCACCCTAAAATAACTTGGAAAGAAAGGAATTACTAATGCTTTGTAGTAGGCTTTTAACTAGCTCACAGAGGATAAAGAGGACACTTTGTAATAAAAAAAAATCTGGTTAGGGTTTTTAATTTTTTTTCAAATAGTTAATAGGTAAAGGAAAAGATGATGTATCAATCTTAATTTTAGTAATAAAAGTATAGAGAAATTTTACATAAATGTCATATAGCTACATCTGTTTTAAAATGTTTTTATATGTTCAAAGTGAAAGATTGATCTGTTATCTATTAATGGGTAAAATGCTTGGTATGTTTAAGTTATGTACATTAAATCAAAATTTTTTTTAATTCTACCATGCAATGTTAATTCTGGTAAGAAAACAACAGAATAAGTGAAATGGTTTTGTTCATTGATATATTTTTTAGATTGGCCTAATCTTTCCACTGGATCCTGTAACCAGTTAATATCTCAATTGGTCTAGCTTTTGAATTATACACCATATTTCAGAATTGATATATAAATATTTTGGAATTTGCAAAATCATTTAAACTAATACATTTCTCGCCAGAAATTAAAATGCAAACATGATGTACTTTTTTATTTTATCTCAGGTAACAAGCTAGAACATTTTGATAGAACTCTAAACCTTTCCAACCACTTTAGCCATATGATTCAAAATCATTCCAAAATACCAGTAAATATGTAACATGCTATAAAATTTCATTAGTTAAATTTCATGTTAAATACTCCTAAAAAGACATAATTTATGAAGTCTTAGGAAAACGTCAAGTTACTTTCGTAAAATGTAGGGTAAGGTAGACTTTGTGGTCATACTTTTGGTAGGTACTTAAGTTCAATGGAGTTATTGGGGCATAAGCCATTTATACGAGTTTCAAAATCTTGGGAAATCTTCCAAAAATAAGAATTTAACTTGCTGTGTTTTATAGAACGCATAAGAATAAAAATTCTTTCATGTAGGCATTGAATCTATTGAGCTTGCTAATGTGATATTTATTTTATATTAGGATTTTATGAGATGATATAGTTCATATATAAATGCTTTTTTTGTGGTTTTATGAATTTATTCATCGATTTTTGTAGACTATTGATATGAAAAGTTCTGAGTATACATGGTAAATTTTTTTAAAATGCAGATTAGCATTCACTTACATTTTTTGTCTTATCAGTACTGGTTAGTTACCTCCTGAACTCTACTTTGTGCCCTCCTTATAGTCCACCATATTCTAAGAACAGTCCTTCTAAATACCAGAGACTAAATGTACACTGAAAACTGTAATGTCAAGAAATCGTGCCTCTAGAAGAAACTTTACTTTTTTTACTCTTACTTTTTATCAAATTGAGGTCTGATAGACTTAAATAACTCCCCCAAGTTAATTGGGGGAAGAATCCACACCACAACCAAACATTTGTTCTACGCATCAGACTGTCCTTCTATTGCCTGCTGGCTTTAATCCCATGTCTCCTTCCCGCTATATAGTCCATTTCTTCTTAATGTGTTTTCTAATATTTTATTTGTGTCTCTTTTTCCTTCCTTTGCAAATATCACGAAATTAGAGACATATTTAATTAGGCTTTTCAAAGAACCAAACTTTGGTTTTTTGTTGTTGTTATTCTCATTATCTTTTGCTGTAGGACAACTATCCTCAAAACATATTGGCTTAAAAAAACCCCACAATTTTATTACCTTTTTATTATTATTTTGTGGGTCAATAATTGAGGTATTTTGCCTGCATCATCTTTGTGCTTTATTAGCACATGGAGCTTCCCCCACCTGCTAATCCCTGTAAAGGAAATGCAGTGCTAAGTTCTCATAGTTTCCTCTATGTAGAAGGGGCCTCGCTACCTAACCTCTCCAATTGTGTATTGACTTCTTACATTGTAGATTGGGGTGTTAAAGAATGTTACAAGAAACTGGAAGTGGAAATATTAAGTCCTCCTAGGGATAGATATAGAACTAGCAAAACTCCACTTCTCCTCTACTCTTATCAGAGTAGACATAGTACAAAGATTCATGCAGAGGAAAAACAGTCTCCTCCTATCAATGGAATGAGTGTCAAAGAATTGGGGTTATGTTTATTCCATCTTGTTGACTTTGTGTGATATATTAGTTTTATATTTCAATAATCTATTCTTTCCTTTATGTTTTCTTTACTTGTGTCTATCATTTCCTCCTTCCTGTTTTGAAGTTGGATGTTTAATCCATTTTTACCATTTTTCCTTTTAGTAAAAGTATTGAATTCTAAAATTATTACTTTGCTTTATCTCAAGTTGTAGCTTTATTGGTATTTTGTTCTTAATTCAGTTGCAAGTATTTTCAGTGTTCTATTATCATAACTTTTCTGACCTATGAGTTATCTGGATGTGTGGCTTTAAGATTTCAATCATAAGGAATCTTAATATACCTACTTGGGACTTGAAAGATATAGCAATCAAATGCAATCTTTGATTTTTTTGTGGAGTCCAACTAGAACAAACTAAGATGACATATGTGATAATTGAGGAAATTTGAATATTGTCTGGATATTTCAGAAATTTTATATTTTAAAAGATATATAGTATTCCTATGGTTATTATAAAAAGTTACAAATAATTATTGAGTTAGAAATATTTATGTATGATTTGCTTCAGAAAATTTCAGATGGGATGGGGTGTAGAGATGCTATAAGATTGGTTATGATTTGAATAATTATTGAAGATAGCTGAAGGATAAAGGGGAATTCCATATCTACTCCATATAATCTTTTATGTGTTAGAAATATTTTATAAGAAGATATTAAAAATTGATTTCCTTAAAGGGATTGTATATTTAGTTGTGTTGTGGACAGAGAAAGTAGAATATATAGAGAATGTAGAAAACATATATATATATACACACACACACACACAAACATATACATACACATATGCAACTGTAATTCTAATTTTTTTGCAGATAATCTCTTTCATTTTTAAAAAAATATTTATTTATTTATTTATACAAGCACTGGGTACAATCAGAAGCGCGGGAGGGTGAGAGAACTCACCAGAGCCAGAGCGGGAAACAGAACAGGCAGACTGACAAAGTACACTGCTGAGGGATGCAGCAGGGGTGACAGGAGAGTTCTGTGTGCCATGTGGGACCCTCGCCAGTGGCTGGGGATCGAACTGGTGCTGCAGAGGCTGCAGGCAGCCTCGCGGCCCAGTGCTGAACCACTGTGCCACCAGGGGAGGTCCAATCTCTTCCATCTTATTACTGTTTAGATTTTCTCATAAGCTGTAGTGCTCTGCACCTCTACTATGATATGTGTAGAATAACTTTCAAATATCTTTTCAGAATCTTTCATCTATTCTAGGAAATTCTTAAATTTTGCCTTTAATTATAATCTTTCCATTCTTTCTATTGTTACTTTATGAGATCGTCTCATTTGCTTATTTATATATATTTTCATATATTGTATTACGTTTTTCTCTGTTTCAGTCTGTAATTTCTTTAGCTCAATCTTCCAATTCCAAGTTCTCTCTTCACCCATATCTAAGTTGTTAGTGTTCTTATTCAGAAAATTTCCTATTTCAGTCATGTATTTTTATTCTGAAAAATTCATTTTAAAAACAATTGCCTGATTTTTTAATGCAAAGTGGGAGGAAATCACAGTGAAATATGGTGGAGGATTGTGGGCACCTTAGTGATGACACATCTGAAAAGGTATGATCCTATGCCTCTGGATCACATATATTGCTGTAAACCAATGTCACTGCAATAAAAAATAAATAAAAAGAATTTCATCTTGCCTACTTGCTTTTTTTAATTTATCATTTATTTCTTTCAATATTTTATTTAGATTATTTAATATTTTGTATCTTGTAATTCTACAATTTGATGCTATTGAGGAGTCTAAATACGTTATTTTTTCTGATGACTTAACATTTAGGGTGGTCTTCTTGTAAGTTTAATCAATTTTTAATGATGATTTCATAATATATGGGAATCTTTTTGGTTGTAATGGAAAATGTTTTCTTCTAAACAAGAGTGAGTTTGCTCATCTGGGTTCTCTGGTTACTACTATCTTAGACCCATTTGTTCCCCATCTTAGTCCTTATCCAAATGGAGTTTCAGTTCTATTCACCTAACCTTGAGGCAGAACCAAGGCTTAGAGCCCCAGGAACAGCATTTCACTCAAAGTAGTGCCAGATTTTGCCTATTTTTCTTTACTTCTCTCCTCTCCAGTTCCAATTCATGGTCTCGGGCTCCCTCTCTCTCTCTCTCTCCCCGTCACTCAGTCTAGTACATCCCTGTCTTCCTTTTGTCTGGGGAACATTTTCATGATGTGTAGTTTACCCAACAACTAGACATATTTTAATCTTAGTATCTTGTCATCCAAGCTATCTGTACATACTTATTTCTCCAACCCTTTGATAGCTGACTGAATTGTGGTGACTATTTCCCTTAATCTGATCTATGTTGAACTAAGATGACATATGAGATAATCAAGCAAATTTATACATTGACTATAGTTCATGAATTTTAATATATTTTAAAAGATATATAGAAGTACTATAGTTATGATAAAAAGTTATAAACAATTACAGAGATACAGATATTTATGTATGCTTTGCTTCAGAAAAACTCAGATGGGATGGGGTATATATATGTTATAAGATTGGCTATAAGCTGAAGAATTATTGAAGATAGCTGAAGCATATAGGGGCATTCCTTATCTACTCCATATAATCTTTTTTGTGTTAGAAGTGTTATTTTATAGGGCCTCCCCTGGTGGCACAGGCGGTTGAGTGCAGCGCTGTGAGAGTGTCCGCAGCCTCTGCAGTGCAGATTTGATCCCAGTCGGCTGATGAGGGTCCTATATGGCGCGGCAGACCTCTCCTGTCTCACCTGATGCTCCCCTCAGCAGTGTATTTCATCAGTCTACCTGTTCTGTTCCCTGCTCTGTCTCTGGTGAATCCTCTCACCCTCCCGCACATCTGGCCTGTACCCCGGTTCTTGTACAAATAAATAAATAAATCTTTAAAAAAAAAGAAATGTTATTTTATAGAAGCTATTTTCTGTCTTTTCTAGAAAACTTTCCATATTTTATAACATAGCTACATAGTTTACCTTATACTGTTTTTTGTTTTTTTTCCATAGTTTCAGGAATGCAGAGTTGATGGAGTAGTGATCCTCAAATTTGAAGTTCATAAATTGTGTTTCAGGTGACATTCTAGTGAAAAACAGCATAAAAGATGAAGCTGTATTAACTATTGATGTATTAATCAGGAGGGGAGACACAATGTTGTATTTACCAAAAACATTAATGTGATCAAATTTGAAGGAAAAAACCATACATTGAAAACTGTTGGAGAAAACTCACACTTAACTGGATCAGAAAGCCATACAGAAACCTTTCTCAACTAACCAGACATGTGAGGAAAATATGATGATTATGAGTTGGAAAGAAAAGCTATTCTATGAGAGACAGTAATAGAAGGAGTTGGAAAGAGAAGGAAGAAACATGCCAAAAACTGATCATGTTAATGCTACTAATAATAACACAAGGATGTACTCCTGAGGGCTTAATATTATTTTTATAACATTGAAAATAAAAAGAAGTTGCTTAGTGTCTTTACATTATTCTGGAAAGAGTATCATTTGAGATAAGAAAACTTTGGTTCTCATAGTGACTCTGTCAAGCATTAACCTTGAGACCTATGGAAACTGACTCAACCTTTTTTGGATCTCAGTTTTCTCACATGTCTAACTACAGATGATAAGATGAGATTTATGGAGTTATTTTTAAGGTTAAAATGTTTAAAAGGCTTGTAACGCAGTGTAGGAGGTCACTGAATTACTTGACCAGGAGTCTTGACTGAGTCAGAGTTGAAACTTGGATATGGTAGTTCAGAGTTAGATGAATGCCTATCATGTAGACATACCCCCTGATTTGCATGGCTCCACGACTTCTTTGGTAAAGAGCTTAAATCCCTTCTACCACTAGGTTCATACAAGCACACACATGTATAATGGACATGTGATGAGGCAAGGAAAAATAATAGACCAGGCAAAAGGTCATGCACAATGGTCATGAAATAACAATATATTCATACAGAGGAAAAGGTCATATGTGAAACAGCTCTGCACTGATGAGCTCTCAGAGGTTAAGGAGAAAGGGAAAAAGACCTGCGGTTTCACCACTTGCCAGATATTTCTCTACAGAAAGAGAAATCGTTAAAGTGATAGATACAAGATCATGGGGTGTAAGAGAAAAAGAGTTATAATTTTAATTGAATGAAACATCCAATTATAGTTAGATATGCTCTCCAGCTGTGCTTGTTAGTTCAGGAACAGCAATAAGGAAAACAGTTAGTATGGCCTGTTAATGTTGGGAAGGTAAATTTGTTCCTGTATGTGTATTGTGAGAGGATTAAATATGGAAATAGAACTATTTATAATGGTAATTAACTATGTGCTTCTGGCTGGATAGAGAGACATGAAGCAGGAAGGTCAGAAAGAGAGTGAGGACTTGTGCTAGAGAAGAACTGATGAGGGAGCACAGGATGCCCAGTAATGAAGTGTTGCTAGATGGCCGAGAATAGGACATATAATGATGAGGGTGAGGTTTTTCAGGGAGGCTTCTGAAGGTGGGTAGTTAAGTGAGATGATAAGTTTAAGGTCTGGTTCATTGGTAACTGAATGTACTGGAGTAGAAGAGACTGGTGTGGATGGGGTTGAGGCAGTCTTGTCTGTGACTGCAGGAGAAGAATTGAGTACAGAGAAGTGAAAATCAAGGACGAAAGTGAGAGAAAAGTGTCATTTTTCATTTAGCAAAAATGATCTCCTGCTCCTCCTAAGTGGTATACAATATACCAGGTCCTGGGTATATTGACAAATGAATGAACACAGTTCTTCTTCCTCCCCCACTGAATTGAGCTTTCAGACCATCACAGGTGCCCTGGTGCTATGCCACCTTCTCTTTTCTTATCATAGTCTGTTAAGTAATTTCAGCTCTTACTTTTTATTGCCCAGTTTCCTAGTGAGGGACTGTTTGTTTAGCTCATCTTTCCAACCAAGTTCAGTCGTGCTTACCATCTTAGCCAGTGGCTTGGCAAGCTTTGAATTACATGACTACTTGCCTGAAAAGTGGGAGGGTTATCTGGTATGCTCGGCCTTGTCACCTCAGCAAGGGCTGTGATGTGGGCAGGTGTTTTAGCCTGAGTGCTCCAAAAAGCAGAGTCTGATGTAAGAATTTATGTGGCTGTTCTTATTAAAGGAGGTAGAAGAGAGTATAAAGTGAACAGAGAGAGGGAAGTACTGGACAGCGTTGCTTCATGTTATTTCACCTTATAAGATGGTCTTCTGAAAATTCACATCAGTTACATCTTAAGAACAGAGAGAGTTGAAGGGAAAAGGAGAAGCATTTATCTGTTTTTCTTTTAGTTGTTGAGTAGAAGTTTGCTTCACTGGAACTTAACTCCCCTGAAATTCTAGACTGTGTATTTGTGGGTACTAAGCAAGATCACTCAAACCTCAATGTCAACAAGGAAGTCTTGGGCTGGTGAAAGGCCCATGGCATGACCTTGAAGTATGGCAATGTCAAATTCTGCCCAAATGAAATAATTTTAAATCATGCAGAGTTGGTGATTGCAGCAGGAGTTGAAACAGAAGACACACAGGCTGAGAGATTGTGAATTGGTACATTAGAGGGGTTGGTTGTAGAAAGCAATGATGGACATATCTAGTTAAGGCTCCAAGGGATTGAATAGGGGTGGAGGAAGCAAAGGGGTGTCTCCTAAGTTCCAAACTTTCAAATAATAATTTAAATAATGCCCAGTGTTTAACTATTGAGGCTCTTCTATCGCTGCAAAGAACTGAGTTAATGTCTCCATTGGGGATATAAAGCTAAGCAAGAAGTTTTATCATCAAATGAAGGAAATAAATATGTATCAATTTGCAATACCAGATATCATGTATTAATATCATTATCCAAGCACCAACACGTGAAAAGGAATGCAGAGGAGACAGTGAGGAGTTAGGGTTGAAGGAGTAGGAGGGTCTTTGTGGAAGAGTGTGGATTTAATGACTCAAGTTGAAATTTTAATTTCAAGCTATTTCTTTTTATTTTTAAAGATTTATTTATTTATGCATACAAAAACTGGGGTACAGGCCAGAGGGATGTGTGTGTGGGGTGGGGGGGGAGGTGAGAGGATTCACCAGAGAGAGAGTGGGGAACAGAACAGGCAGACTGACTGAAATACACTGCTGAGGGGAGCATTTGGTAAGCAGGAGAGATCTGCTGCACCATGTGGGTAGCTCCCTGGCTGGGGATTGAACTCATGCTGCAGTAGCCACAGCTAGCTTCATAGGTTGCGCTTAACCCCTTGTGCCACCAGGGAGGCCCTGAAAACTATTTCTTTATAAAATGTTTACAACAAAATTCAGAGCAAATTTCTCTGCACCTGTATTATTATTGTAAAATTATATGTTAACATTTTAGATATTTTATGTTTAAAATAGAAATTAAAAATTAAGAGTATATGGCCTCCCCTGGTGGCACAGTGGTTGAGCGCTGGGCTGCAAAGCTGCCCACAGTCTCTGCAGTGCTGGTTCGATCCCTGGCCACTGTCGAGGGTCCCACATGGCGCGCAGACCTCTCCTGCCATGCTCACTGCTCCCCTCAGCAGTATATTTTGTCAGTCTGCCTGTTCTGTTCCCTGCTCTGGCTCTGGTGAATTCTCTCACTCTCCTGAGCTTCTGACTATACCCAGTGCTTGTATAAATAAATAAATAAATCTTTCAAAAAAAAATTAAGAGTATAAAAACAACTGTTTTTTCATTTTTCAGAAAATGAGTAGTTTTATTTTATTCATATTATAGCATAATGCAGCTAGTTTTGTCTTAGATGTGCCATGCCAGAAGTCTTTGCACACTTTCTTAAAATGGAGTGAATATTAAAAATGGCATGTGGCCCATAGGCATTTATTGTCATTGATTTAAAATTTTGCATTCTACTTCCTTATGAAAAATAAAGGCGACATAGGGGAAGAGTTAAGTGGAAGGAACAGTGGGTGATAGGAAAACAAAATATAGATCTTGAGATGGATTAGAAAGATTAGGTATTTCAAGTTTGCTGGATCAAAATCTGTTGCTATAGTTAGGGAACATTTCCCTGGCCTGGATTGCTTTTCCTGCAGAAATAAAAGAAGTTTGAAGAGGTGTTGTAAATGGGACAGACAGAACCCAGACATTTAGAGACAAAGAAAGAGAGCTCAACAAATAAAAGTTGGACAGATATGACTCAGGGTCTAGATGAATGGTAGTAGTGACTTGATTATGCCTGTGGGCCAAAGCTTTGTCTAAATTCTTTGAAATGTGAATGTGCCTCTGATTTTTTTCCTTGAGGGGTAGAGTTATTGGTTCTCAATTGTGGCTAAGCTGGTGGGGTTCATCATTGACTGCATCTTATTTCAGTAACACAAAAGCAAAATGTGTTATAGTACCACATTTGCATTTAATCTATGCTTGTATTTAATTAAGGCATATTAAACATATGCAAATACCAATCGTATTGCTTTGCAAAATAAGAAAATATTTTTAAAAATAGATATTGCAAACAATGCCACTAGTAAGGCCACTCAGTGTATGCATCGGCTTGCAAATCGCCTTTTCCTCACTTGGTCTCAGGTCTACTTATTTTGAATTACAAGCATTTTGCTCATAGAATATGTATCCAGTATCAGAATATACATGTGATGTTTTTTTGAGGTAACATGAATGCTAAACTCAAGCCAGCTGGTCTACTTGGATTCAATAGAAGAATCAGTAGTTTCAATAATGAATAGAAAATGGTCTATGATAGATTTACTGAAAGACTGTTCTCATGTTATACCTTTTCAAGTGTAAATTTACTCTCTGAGTTTTTCACTTTTAATTCTGACTTTAAAACCAAGATGCAACTTGTACAGAACTCTGAGATATCAGAGGGTCTATGCCAAAAAGGAATAAATGTGGAATGGCTTAAGAATAGAAATGGAGGCCTTCCCTGGTGGCCTAGAGGTTAAGCCTCAGGCTGTCACCACTACGGCCTGAGTTCAACCCCTACCCAGGTAACTGACCCACACAGCACAGCAGACCTCTCCTGCCTCGCCTGCTGCTCCCCTCAGCAGTGCATTTCAGTAGATCTGACTGTTCTGCTCCCCACTCTGTCTCTGGTGAATTCTCTCACCCCCCATACCTCTGGCCTATACCCCAGTTCTTATATGCATAAATAAATAAAAATAAATCTTTAAAAAAGAATAGAAATGATATGCTGAGTCAATGTTCCCATGGATTGCCTGAGTCTTTCTTTCCCACAGTAGGAAAGAGAAGCAAGTCTATTACAATGGGAAGACACCATAGTTGTTTGAGATACAAAACTTTTTTAAGTGGAGGAATTTCTTCCTTTCCCTTTCAGTTAACTGGTTAGTTCCTCATTTATATACCTCACCTCTTAGTCAGACTTCATCTTTTGGGACAAGAAAGCCAATCCATGTTCTAGGCATTGGGATAAGGGTTTTACTAGTTTATCTTATTAAAAATTCATTATACTATCAAGAATGATTATCCCTAATTGACTGATAAGGAGACTGACACTCTGAAATCTGGGTAATTTACTCAGCTAGTAGACGAAAGAGCAGGTAATCTAACTATAGAGCCTGTTCTTTCCAGGACACAATATCTGATCTTGAGCTTCAGACCCTCTGGTCTCATCAAGGTCTTGGAGTTGACCTGGGGACCATCTGAAGATCTAAGGAAGTTCATTTCTTGTCTGTCTTACAGAAGAAATCTTTAGCCCATAAATTAGAAGACTGAGCCCCTTCTCATAGCATTACCCAAAGTGGAATTGGGTCATGATACCAGAAGAAAGGTGGGCTACCCTAAAATGGTGGCTCAGTTACACTTTCCTTCATATCTGTTTGGATGGCATCAAAATCTTTTTATCTTATAATTTGGTGGCATTTAGGTAAAGCCTATATGTGAAAGTGAATGATTTCGTTTTCCTGATGGAAAGTTTAATTTAGCTCTCCAGCATGTTGCTTTTAGCTTGTTTGTAGATATAATCATTTACTTAATGAGGATGCATCCTCTCTCTTAGAGTACTAGCTTTAAAATGAATTTCCATAGATTTACATAAATTCCCTGGGGATCACCATAATGTGAGCAAAGAAAGAATTGCCCAGCTGTGCGCTGATTTAATGGAATTATGAAGCTTTAGGGTATGGGTTCTGAAAAAAGATATCTAGGGGGAAATAGTCACTCAAAGTGTTGGAGAAATAAACAATTAAGTGAATTTTCTCTCACTCTAATAGATGATTTTTAGAAGACAGCATCAACCTAAGCTTTTAAAACATTCACCTTAGGAAAAGCATGTTAAATGCTGTGTGTTTCAGAAATCACTCCCTATTTTTGAGAATGGACATCAATCTTTAATTACAGCATTTTGGGGATAAATGGTTTTATTTTAAAATATTTTAAAATAGAATTAGCAATCCTAAAATATCTTACACTGTCAACTCAAAACCAACATCCTCAGATATACCTAAAAGTGATCCCTGTCCTCATCTAGGCCAGAGTTTATTATATATTTTGTGTAATATATATATATTATATTTATAGTATGTTGAGGCCCCTTTATACCTCAGTCTCCTTTCAGTTATCTGTAAAGATCTAAGAAGATATGAACTTCTGGGACTCAGGGATTTTACCAACCATTTAACTTAGTTTAAATCTTCCTTTAGATGGTGGTGTTCCAAACAATTATGTGGTTTGTATTCTGTGGCTGTTTCTATTGGTTGGTTAGAATAACATAATAGCAAGGGGAAGATCATATTACCCTCTTGGCCTTGGAACATAGTGAGGTTAAGTACATGTCCTTCTCAATATAATACTTCGACATTAGCGAGCTGTCTATAAATGCATATCTTTGGTTCAAAGAGGCTTAGTCAAGAATATGAATGGATCAATATTAATTTACAATGTGTTGGAAAAAACAGCCAATACTAGTGGTTCATCTTTGTGGATGAATATATGAATCAGTAAGTATTTAATATATAGCATGCGTTCTAGGGGGATGTGGACAAGGAAGGAAGAAATATTTCTTCAGGGCATCAAAGATTTCGGCATCCATGCCAAAGTAGTAATAATAAGAGCTAACATGTTATACACATTATTTTAATATTTATTTCACTCCCAAACTTCAGAGTAATCTATGAAGTAGACCTTCAGACTATTTCATTTTATAGATGAGAAAACTGAGGCACAGACAGCCTGAGTCTGAGTCCTACTGCTAGCATGGGGGAGGCGCAGGGGGTTGGGTTTTCGGGGTATGGCCGTGACACTTTGACTCCGGAACTTGTGATCTTTTTTCTCTGTGCTCAGTTTCTTATTTACTGAATATAAATATAAAATTTTCTTTTATATTTTTATTTCTATAATTCCATATAAATTTTGCATCTAGAGCATTTTGAAGTGTACTGTTCAATGGTGTTAAGATCACATTGTTGTGCAGCCATCACTTCTTTTCCATCACATTTTTCATGTGCCTAGACTGATCCTCCATGCCCATTAAACAAGAATGCTTCATTTCTCTTCCCCTGTAGCCTCTGGCAATCACCACTCTATTTTCTGTCTCTATGAGTTTGACTATTGTAGATATTTCACATCAATGGACTCATACAGTACATGTCCTTCTGAATGTGATTAATTTAACTTTGCAAAGTCTTCAAGTTAAACACATGTGAGTAACATGTCAGAATTTCCTTACTTTTTAGGGACAGATAATATTCCATTGTATGTATATATCACATTTTGTTGATTCTTCCATCTGTAGATTCTTAGATTACTTCTACCTTTTGGTTATTGTGAATAATGTTGGTGCGAACAAGGGTGTTCAAATATATATGAGACTCTGCTTTCAATATTTGTGGGTATATACCAGCTATGAATTACTACAACTGATAATAGTAATACATGTAATTTTTTGAGGAACTTCATGCTGTTTCCTTTCTTTTTTTAAAGATTTATTTATTTTATTTATGCATACAAGAACTGGGGTACAGGCCAGATGTGGGAGAGGGTGAGAAGATTCACCAGAGACTGAGCTAGGAACAGAACAGGCAGACTGACTGAAATACACTGCTGAGGGAAGCAGCGGGCAAGACAGAAGAGGTCTGCCATGCCATGTGGGCATTTCCCGAGCCGGCCGGGATCAAACCTCTGCTGCAGAGGCTGCGGACAGCTTCACAGCACTGCGCTCAACCACCTGCGCCACCAGGGAGGCCCAATTTCATGCTATTTTCCATGGTGGCGGCACTATTTAACATTCCTACGTGCACTACACAAGTGTCCAATTTCTCCACATCCTTGCAGACATCTTTTTGTTTCTCTAGTAGCCATTCTAATGGCTCATCATAGTTTTTACATTTCTCTGGTGACTGATTAATGATGTTGAGGGTATTTTCATGTGTTAGCGACCATTTGTGAATCTTCTTTGGACAAATGTCTATCCAAACCCTTTACCCACTTTTACATAGTGTTGTTTTGTTGAGTTGGGATTCTTCTGCACTCTGGATAGTAACCCCTTATCAGATATGGGATTTGCAAATCTTTCCCCCCATTCTCTGTGTTTTCTTCCACTGTGCTGATAGTGCCCTCTGTTGCACACAGGTTTTTAATTTTGAAGATGTCCAATTCATGGTTTGTTCTTAATGTTGCCTCTGGTCAGATCCTATGCTCTTAACTACTACATGAAGGCATGCTGCATGCTAAATTATTTGGCTGCAATCTGGTCTCCTGATGATGAGATGAAAATGAAGGCCTGCATTAGGGGGACACAAGCAAGAAACAGTGACATCTAGCGCACTACAGACATGTCCAGTGCTTGTATTTTGATGAGTCTGTTTATGCATAAGTGTTCATTTTAAAAAATAGTGTTGAGTCAACTGTGTGGCAGCTCTCTGTTCTTTCCCTGGGCATTCACTGAGATGGGCAAGGGGAGTGGGTGCCTGGCTGAAATGAGATGAATTTGCCAATCTTTCAGCTGTAGATACATTGCCAGGACATTTTCTGGTAGAAGCTTTATTTGATCTAATTTAAAAAAGGTGAAATAAAACCTCTGTGCAGGTTCATTCCCTGCTTGCCCTAGAAGCTTACTTTCTCTTGGAGCTTAACCAAGATAGAAAATAGAAGAAAAATAATCCTTTCTCTTGCCTCATCCTCTCTGCCTGAGGCACTGCTAAACTCTGTCCTCCTGGGTATTATTGGGGTGGAGTGGATGGGTAGAGAACTGTCTCCTTATTGTGCTCCTTATTCTGGGGAGAGTGCTCTGTGACTCATGTTTCAAGTAGAGTGCTTTGCTACTTACTGCATGCCCCTACATTTCTCTTATAGTTTTTGAATTTGAGATGCATATGTAAGGTTTCCTCCCCCATAGTGTTTTGTGAATTATTAATTCCATGTCTCAATCTCAGAGGGTGGACATGGATGCTGTAACTATAGCAATCTATAAAGTAAATAATTAGAAAAATTCTTCTCTTTCCCATCCAAATATAGAATATGCCTCAGGTAATCACACTGGAGGCACAAGCTCGCTCCAGGCATTTGACATTCTCTATATTTTAAGGAATCATAAACAGAGTCTGCAAGCATAATGGTGATGGTATGAGAGCTGTCAGGAAGTGTGCAGTAAGAAGAGCCCTGTTGCAAGCCTCCCCAGAAGACTGAACAACTATAGCATTAGGTGTAATAGTTTCCTCCTCTTGCAATGATTTGGGTAACAGGAGAGAGAAGAGTGTAATGAAGACAGGAGAGCACAGGAGAGTCGTGTGGCCCATTAGCCTGCATTCCTTGTGACAGTCTCACTCCTCATCTAGAGACTCTGGGTCCAGACTTACAGCCTCCCTGTAAGTCCAGGGCCATTGTGTGCTGGTCATCCCCAGACTCCAGATCATTTTATTTTACCTTTTGAAGTCTATTCTACCTTGATTTCAGTCCTCTTTCTCAAAAGAACCCTGAAGTTTCTGCTCCATGTCAAAGTCCAAGAAATAGTCTTTTTGCAAGATAATTTTAATGGAATCTTTTATCCATTGGGTGTATACTGTGTGTTAGGTCATTATGGATTTTGTCCAATTCTGGTAACAACCAGATAGATTTTGTTGGTTTTGTTGTTGTTGAGGAATTTGAGGCTGAGATGGAGAGGCAAATCTGCTGATGGGAACCCAATTTGCAGTAGGGAAGGCAAACTCACAGACTGAGCAGGTATCCTTGATTCATTAACCATCCTCCTTCCCCTCTCACTCTGGCTGCAGAAACCTGTGCCTAGTCTTCTAGATATGACCTTTGACCCTCCTTCCTTTTAAACTCTCATTGTGGATGTTAGGAAACAAGGGGGGGGAAAGGATGCTTTATATGATATTTGTTAACTGAATTTAGCAACAATTATCACCTTTCAGAGAAGAGAGCTGCTGTTGTCTCAGCATTTTAGAATGACATCAGGACCAGATATAGTTCAAACATCAGTTGATAGTCCTGTTGCCATGAAAAAACGAGCCTGGCACATACTCCATTTGGGGTGACTGTTAGCTCATCCACTAGCACTGTTTACGAAGGAGATGTCAGATGTGGTTTTCACACTGCTTATGGAAACTGTTGGTGGAAAGAATTGCTGCACAGGTGGAGATATTATCATTTCACTGCAATGAGGGCAATTTGCAAGAGAGAATTGCTCCTGTTCACACCCAGGCCAAAAGCAATGTCTTGGCTTCTCATTTTGTGGCAGAAACTATTTCCTGGCAGACAGTTTTTTTTTTTTTTCTTTCTGCAGCTCAGTTGTTGGATTATTCTTACTTTTTTTTATAGTAATAATGATTTTTTATTTTGTAGTGTCAATTTCATGACACAATTATTATCCTGCCAAATCCAGTAATCCAGCAAATTAAAGGTATTATTTACTGATTTTCAGACTGAATAGGCTTATTTATTCTTGAGTAGACTAATTTGGTACCAAAAAATTCTAAGGGTTTGACAGTGCCAGAAGTAAATTCAACTAATAATGTAGAAACTGTTATTTTCTGAAATGCAGCAGAAATGTCAAAGTTCTAATCATTTTCAGATGATTCTTACAAAACAGCCAAAAAGACTTGACTTTGTCTGTTGGAAACTATAGCAGAGGCACTTGGCAAACTCTTCTGCACCAAATTTTCTTGAAATAAAAACTACAATCAAAGTAGTAACTGTCATCACAATCTATAATTGGATATAAAAATGGTGCTATATAAGTATCTGGGGGGGCAGTAGGCATCGGACATGTGGCAGAGAGCTTGTTTTCACACAGGAAGGTAATTTCTAAGGTTAGCGCTAGAGGCACAGAGGAGGCATTATCGTTAGCATAACAATGATAACTGCAAGTATATACAGCAGCTAGAGTAGTAGCAGGCACTATTCTGGGCAATTTACATGTAATAATACACTTAAAACCTCATGGTAACTCTAAGAAATAGAAACTATTATCAACTGCATTTTACAGGTGAGGACACTGAAGCACAGAGAGGTGAAGAAACTTGCCCAAGATTACACAGCTAATAAGTAGGGGTACAAGAATACAGATCTATATAGCCCAACTCCAGACTTTGTGCCTTTAGCCACCACTCTGTATGGTAACACTCATTGAGGTCATACTATGTGTTACTCATTGTTCTAGGACCTGAGACTAGAGAGGAAATTCTTCAAGGTATTTAAAGAGTCTAGTGTGTGTAGATACAAATATATCTACTTCCTATCTTTCTGGGTCAATTTTGAAATTTCTGATGGTAGGGAAGAGGTTTCCACAATTATAATAATTAGTGCAGTCATTAACAAAGAAGCTCTGCTCTCCAGGACGGAAGAGGCTCAGTGATACCCATTACTCAGGGTTAGAGTAAAGCATAAATAACCATATCCTGATGGCTATTTTTTGATTGTTCTATAATGTTGGCTCTTTGCTGCACACTCCTGTATGGACCCATGATACCCACAGCTGTCTGCACTGAGTCACAGCTGTCTTCACTGAGTCACGGCTATCTGCACAAGGCCCATCCTTGCATTTTGGCCTTTGGGCCAGCCTTGGGCTTGATCTCAAGCAGCATTCCTGCCTCAAGTCTCAGGGAGATGACTGACGCACACTCCCATGTTGGTTTCATGGTCTCAGCTGTGCTACCTCTCTTCTCGCATGTTATCCAGAAATCATACACCAAGCTCCAGCTAGTGTGTTTTTATGGACTTTTGCAGAGAAAAAAGTCCGTTAATTTCCACACTCCTCTGATCCTGTTATTTTCATTATCACACTTCCCTGCATTTCCTAGTTTCAATTAGAACTGAAAACAATGTAAGAAAATTGCACAAGTGTCTCTTATCAGAGTGCTTCCCACTCCAAAGAGAGGAGGGAATCCTTTTTCCCCCTGTGGAAGGTCAAGAAAATGACCAGGCTTCTGTTTATGAGGTGTGCAGTCACTTCAAAACTGGGCAACCTTGGGAAACTTATCTAAAATTTGAAGTAGATATTTAAAGTGAAGTTCAAAGAAAACTTTCAAGGTCAGATTAATGATGCCCTTTTGGGGTTTAGAAGCTAGAACTATGAAGTGTTGGACATAATTGACTATAAATATCTAGGATACATGTTTGAGTACTTACTTCAAAGATTTCATCATAAGGCAGTTGGTTCAGTTAGACTCTGGGATAAGGGTGAAAAAACCGTAATTTAGAGGACTCCCAGACCTACAAAGACCCCTCATTAGCTGTTATAAAGTCTCTGTATCAGGACTCTATGAGTGCTGAGGTTTGAAGAATGTTTCTTTCTCCCTCTGTCTGTCTCCATCACATAAGTATGTCCACTTAAATGCACACATGCAGAAGAAAATATAACAAATCAAGGAGAAAGTAGACAATGTGGAGATATTTATAATTTGCTGGATGCTTTTATGTATTGGAATTTAAAAAAAGTGTGTTTCTTTTGAAGCTTTCTAATCCTTTCAAAGAAGTCCATTGTTCTAGGTACTCAAAAACTTACACGCCCTTGATGAGAATAAAGACTTTTGTCAGGGGACATTAACCATTGCCTCTCAGAGCTTAACCTTCACTTGAACAAAAATCACTATTTGCATAACCAGGTACTAAAATAATTCTCACATTAAAACAGCCATTATTTACCTGCCACACTACATGACAAAATATATTTTGAGTGATTTCATAATTATACTTTTTTAAAGCTGTGTTTTTGGCTGCCAAAAGACAGATCTGCCAATCTGATGCATTTTTCATATTACTTTATGTGTAAGCAAAGAGTAAAAATAGGTGATTTTAAGTTTGTCATGTCATTGTGTCAACCTTAGTAAAATCATAGCTCTATAATGGATATTACAAAAACGTTTTTGATAGGACAGTTTTCTATAGCAGTATCATGTTCTTTTATGCAAATATCACAAGTGTCTGGATCATTGACAAAATCTGAAAAAAAAAAAAATAGCCTAGAGCCTTTGGGATCTTTTAATCATATCTGTTTCTTACAATGACACAAGGCAAGAACACATATGACTTTGGTCTAAAATAAAAGCCATTCTTATATAAAAGTTTCTTGATTTCCCCCTGCCAATGTTGGAGGCAGCTTTAATTGGGGAGAAAGTAAAGTTTATCTTCACAGCATCTGTTCACCTTTTTTTTCCCCCTGGTGGATAATTACCCTTTCTGTTTCCAGGATATTGCAAATCCATGTTCTCTTTTTGGAGTGCTTCTGATAACCTCATTTGCACTTAGATATTCATACCTGATCTCTTCCTCTGAGGGAATGTTTTTAGGTTGAAGGACTGAATCTCTAATGGGTGAATATTGAACATCGAAATATTGTGTTCTGAAGTTTGGGAGAAAATCATTTCCCAATGTCTCAGAATAATAAAATGAATATGTATCAGAGCACGCCTCTGCTTTTTATGAATCTTCCCATAAATTGTGCTTTGTAAGTACTATAAAGTATACAGGTTGGATGGATCCTCCCTATGTCACATTCTTGAGATGAAGTATTTTGATACTTTTCATTATGCTTTATTTTTGCTAATATCTATCATAATTTTAAAGATCAGGGTTTAGCCTGTGGCTAGTTCAGATTAATTTGAATTTCATTATAGACAAGGTAACCCAAATAATATTTTATTCCAATATCTTAGTATCAAAAACATGCCCAAACTTGAAATCACTAAAGCATCTTGCTGAGACATTAAGTAGCATGAATAATAATAGTAACCAACATGTTCACTGAACACTTACAATGTGCCAGACACTGAGTTAAGTTCTTCTTATGGAGTACGATTTTAATGTTTGCAAGAATCCTATGCAGTAGGAACTGACTCTCCCTCTTTACAGAAGAGGAAGCTGAGACTAAGTTGAGAGTCCTTCCCTCCCCCTGTCTGCCACCCTCAATTGGTCCAACCTTAAAGTCAGTGACAGAATCTGAATTGGAGCCTGGTTCTGTTGGAATGCACAGCCCATTCCTCTTAATCATTAATTACTCTCCAGATGGAATTAGACAGCATGCCCACCCATGTGCAGTTTTTAAAAGTCCACTGTGTATCAAGCACCGTCCTTAGACTCTGACTTAACTTTCCTTCCTATTTAACCCTGTTAAGTGGCCAGTCCAATTTTGCATAGCTTAGAAGTAGCTGACCCACGGCTCAAATCCAGGTCTTATGAATTCAAATTGAGTAGTGTTTTTACCACATGAAGCTAATCTTTCAATCATGCCAAGTATGACCTAAAGTAGAATTCCCGAGGTGGGTTCACTGGTGACAATTTGCCCAGAAAACCTTTAGTTTGGATTCTTTAAAACAAGAGATGCAATTCAGTACTTTGTGTTAACCAAGTAAGGCATTCACTTAAAATCTTATGAAACTTTGTAGTTGTACATAATTTCTAGGTTAAATGCTATCTTTTCTGTATTTTGTAACATTTTAGAAGAGGTTATTTTAGTTTGAGTTGCTTGGTAAATCTCACAAAGTAAGCCTTTCACTTACGGAAGTGATTTCATCAACATTAAAATTTAGCTGTTTAGTGTATTTTGAATAATAAATTTTCTTATATAACAACACAGTAAGTAAGCAGTTGAATTTCAAAGGAAAGAAGAGAGGTTTTGAGAAAGGAAATATTATTTTCTTGACTAAGAAACTAGGAGAGTATGACTGTAGAGAGGGATGACAAATATTGTAATAGCAGGTCAGTGACCAAATGTATCTGGGAGGGTCTCATTAAGATGATGATGTCAAGCTGAAAGGCTGATGGCAACTTTGAGTCACCAGGGATTCCCATAATTCTGTTTCAAAGTTCCACTTTTCCTTGGCATTTGCCTCCTTTGTGCATCTACAAGTAATATCACTTTCCTAGAAGCTTCAAACAGCCTTTCCATCTACCCATTCTTTCCTGAACAGGAATCTTTATGCTTCACTGTACACTCTGATAACGGTATTCTTCATCAGCCAGTTATTGCTAAGCACCGAGAGCTCTCCAACATGAAGAGCAGGGGAACAGGGGGAGGTGGACTCCAGGGGGGAGGTGGACTCTATGGGACCGGGGGAAAAGAAGCACTGCCTTTGTGTCTGGGGCACCCAATACATGGTAATTTGATACACCAGATTAATTATATTCCATGACACACTGATTTTTAAAGCAATCACTCTTTCTAATTCAGTCTTACAATATAATCATATCCATTGTATTAGTTTTCTGGTAGTGCCACAACATAGTACCAGCAGACGAGTGAATTAAAACAATACCAATTTATTCCAACAGTGTACTAGATGCTTCTAGTCTGATATTGGAGTGTGAGAAGGGCGATCCCCTTTGAAAACTCTAGATAAGTCTCTTTCCCTGCTTCTTCTAGCCTCTAGTGGTTCTCTAACCTTCTAGTGGTTCTTGGCTATTCTCCATACTTCTTGACCTGGCACTGCAGCATTCCACACTCTGTCCCATCTGCCCATCCTCCCAAAGTGTTATTCCTCTGGGGATAACAGTGATTGGATTCCTCTGGATTCCTCATTGGATTTAGGGCCCATACTCATCACCTTGACTACATCTTAACTAAGAACCCTGGCAAAGATCTTATAATAAATAAGGTCATCATCTGGGGCTTTGGGCGGACATGAGTCAGTGAGGTGGTGCTATTAATAATTCACCCCTACAGAGTATTTCTCTATGCCAGTCATTGGCTTGTCACTCAAAATATGACAATAAGCGAAACCAATATGATTCCTATCCTCATAGTTACTCTAGTCTAGCATAGAAATTAGTATTACATAAAAAATTGTGTCATCAAGAACACTAAGTATATTGAAGGATAAGTGCTCTTTGAGGGCAGGTAGAAAGGGATATTGATCATGTGAAGAAGTTGCAAAAACCTGGCAAAAGACTGGATAGTGAATTTTGAGCTGAAATATAAAAGACGAGTAAGGGGATAAAAATGTAGGTGAAGAGGGGAAAAAAGAGTGCCCAGGGCAGAGGGAATAGGTATAAGATAATGTTAGCAAGAAGCATGTTCAAGGACCAAAATACATCTATTGCAGCTGGCATTTCTAACACTTACAGTAGTTGAAATCAGACTATGCCCAAAAGCCTGGCCTCATAATATACTGTTGGAAGGAAGACAGAGGACTTTGGAGAAGTGTCTGGCTCTTGGTTCAGATTGGGAAATATACTAGATAATATAATTTGTTATGCCAAAGAGTAAGGAAATCAACAGACTACTGATGTTCTGTCAAAAAGACATAGGAGCTAACATGAAAAGGCTCCAACCGGCCAGAGGTAGTAAGAGGAACTTATCAATATAGACATCACATTAAAGTCCATGAGTACAAAGTGATATAGGAAAAAAATTAATTTTTGATGGATCCTAGGGGAAAAATGTTAGGGAAGAGGGAATCCACTTATTCTGAAAACTGGTATACAACAGAAAAGAACCATTTGTTTGTGTCACCATTTAAGCTGCCTTCAGGATAGCCACAGAGTTGATGAAGGATTTCTGACCATAGAGTGTGCCAGCTACGAGATGACAAAGGAGTGATATCACCATATCTTAACCCCCCCACGAAATAATGGAACTAGGTGTTGGCCATTGATGGCCCTTTGACATCAGTGAAAGAGAGACTATGAAATATTATACAATATGTGCCTTTAGAAACATCTACCAAAAAGTTGACCCTAAATGAAATCACACTTCCAGATCTAATTATAAATAACAGGAACATGTTACATACAAGACAGAGATGCAGTAGCAAAATCTTAGAGTATGATGAACTCTGCAGGAATACATTCTATGGTTTCTTTAAAAATTAAATTGCTTGGTGGGCCTCCCCTGGTGGTGCAGCGGTTGAGCACTGGGTTGCAAAGCTGCCTGCAGCCTCTGCAGTGCCAGTTCGATCCCCGGCCGCCAGGCCAGGGTCCCACATGGCGCGCAGACCTTTCCTGCTGTGTACGCTGCTCCCCTCAGCAGTGTATTTCATCAGTCTGCCTGTTCTGTTCCCTGCTCTGGCTCTGGTGAATTCTCTCACCCTCCTGCGCTTCTGACTGTACCCAGTGCTTGTATAAATAAATTAATTAATTAATTAAAAAAAATTAAATTGCTCGGAAGGAAAGGAGTGAGGAGGGACCTATAAATTAAAAGTGATAAAGGATCTATCAAACAAATGGAATGTGTAGATCTTGTTCAAAGATTCATATTCAACCCAATGGTAAAAACGAACATGCATGTATTATACAATAAGAGAAATTAAAATATTTTTGATGACTTTCTTTTGAGGGGCAAGAATAGTGAAATTCTGATTATGTTTGAAAAAGAATTCTTATCTTTATGAGATACATACTGAATTATTTGAAGCAATGATTTGCCTCAAAATATTCTCATTGCTGTGGGGAAGGGAGGAAGCAGATGGTGGAATATATGAGCAAGCAGAGCCCCGAGTGGAAGGGTTTTGTCACTGGGTAACAACAGGTGCATGGGGAAATCACATTCCACTTTTTTTTTAATTCTCCGCTTTTGTCAATGAAAAGTAAGAGGAGAAAAAAAAAAAAAAAACCAATTAGGAAACAGAAAAGAACACCCCTGTGACTTCCTGCTTCTCCACGTTATAATTCTTTTTTGTGCTTGACTCTGGGTAGTGCTCACTTTGACAGTGGTCACCAAGGTAACGACTCAGCGGTGTCTCCAGGCAGGGCACATGGCAGAGTTATGAGGTCAGGATCCCTCGAGGTCTTTTAAGTGTTGAATTACCAAGTGCCCCAGGAAACAAACGAAAGAGATGATGACAAGCACAGGAAAGTGCAAGAAGCAGTGCACCTGTTTTTCTTTTTTGTTTTTTTACCCACTTACTGACTTTTTAAAGTGGGAAGATAAACTTAGGAGAGGATGTGGATGGCACTCTTAAAAATGGAGACTGTATTTCTCTGTTCACTCAATATAGCAAATTTAAGCTAAAAGCTTACAAGTTAGATAATGACTACTTGATTAAACACAATAAAACATATTGTGTAATAAAACATCACTAACTTTGAGTGAACAATCAACGTTTGCTTAGAACATTGTTTGTCATTTTGTGTGTTCTTATTTTCCTGAAATTAATTGCTTTCTGAAACTTTAGTCATGTGAGAGCTGTATATTTGTTCTTAAATAACTTCACATTGATGATTCTATAAGAAATTAGATTTGCTGTCATTTTATAGTCTATTTCAAATATCTTCTAGTGAAAGAAAATTTATGGGATACGTATATTTATATAATGCTAAAGGCACAGGAAAGGAGACAGAATATCAATATCTCCTCATTATTGCAACATATTGAGCACATGGAGTAATCATAAAATAAACAAAATTATAAACCTATTAATCAAGATATACTATTGATAAGTATGCCTTAATAAAATACAGCTCATGGAGATAAGTCAAAAAAGTAATTATGTTGACAAGGCCCAAATTTACTTCCAACTTTAACCTTTCTCGTGAGCTCTAAAATGACAAATTGACTTCTGGACATTTCCACCTGCATGACCTTCCCTCAAACAAGTAAAGATCAATAAGCTTAATTGAGTTCAATTCAGCATTTACTTACTGAACCCCTTTCAGGACATGTGCTAGAAGCTGGGAACACAAAGATAATCTAGATCCAACCTCTGATTCAAAGAGGTCACAAATAAAACAATTACCCCTCCTCCTGCAGAATAAAAAAAAACACAAAAACCAACAACATATTTTCACTTTCTTTTAAATCCATGTCTCAGTTGATGGCAACACATAGTCCCTAAAGCTAGAAATATTTGAAACATCTTTGACATATTTTCCCTCACAAATGGTATTTCATCCATTTGCAATTCTTTTGATTCTATTTCTAAAACATCTCGGATTCCCTACCCTCCCCTGCACTCCTGCTGTTACTGATTAGTTTTGCACTTTGTCATTCTTCTCCTGGACTTCTGAAGCTGTCTCCTAATTGCTTTCTCTGCTTTCATACTGTTCCCTCTTCTTCCTGCCCACCCATCCCCATTCACCAAAGTTGGTCTGTGAAACTGAAAATCAAAGTCATACCACTTGCCTGCTTAAAAACCTTTTCTAAATGCATCAGGCACCTTCAATATCTCCAAGACTTTCTGTAGGGGCTGCACACATGCCTAGAGGATAAGCAGATGGGGCCAGGGAGAGAAGCACCTCCGGTAAAATGGCTCACACCCACCTGAAAGGGGCAAAATTACTCAGCTCCAGGCTTGTGGGGATGCTGGAAGGCTGGGCCCCGTTTTCTTAAAAATCTTACCTTTTACAGGCCTCCCCTGGTGGCGCAGCGGTTGAGCGCTGGGTTGTGAGGCTTCCTGCAGCCTCAGCAGTTTGATCCCTGGCCACCGGTGAGGGTCCCACCAAAAAAAAAAAAAAAAAAAATCTTACCTTTTACTCTGCTAGGAGCTAGAAATCCTGATTTTTATTCATGTTTCTTGGTTTTAAAATATTTGCTCATTTCTTAATATTCCACATATGAGTGATATCATCCAGCATTTGTCTTTATATGTGTGCATGTATACACCAATGGTACATCTATAAAAATCAAACAAAAGATCTGCTCATATTTTGAAACTCTTTACAATACAGATTATATCTGCGGCCTATACTTATCCCTATGAACTTCTCTCATTTATTAGTATGGCAAACTTGTATTCAACTTTTAGGATACGGATCAAAAGTTTCATTGTGAATCCTCCTCTAATCCTTGTTAGAATGAATAGTTCACTGGTTTAAATTTCCATTAGCTTAGACAGAACTTGAATTTAATAATAAGAAAATGTAACATTCCTGATTTATCAAATATATTTTTAAATAATTTAATATAATTAGAGTTTACCAGGAAAAAATCCGTGTGAACATCAGAAAAAAAAAAAATCTGTGTGAAGAACAAAAAACAAAATGGTACACATGGGCCTCCCTGGTGGCGCAAACTATGAAGCTGTCCGCAGCCAGTGCACCTCGAGTTTGATTCCCTGCCAGGGAGCTACCCACATGGCGCAGCAGACCTCTCCTGACTCACCTGCTGCTCCCCTCAGCAGTGTATTTCAGTCAATCTGCCTGTTCTGTTCCCCACTCTGTCTCTGGTGAAGCCTCTCACACACATCCCCATGCTCCCCCCCCACACACACACCTCTGGCCTGTACTTCTGTTCTTGTATGCATAAATAATTAAATCTTTAAAAAAAAATAAAATGTTCAGCTATTTGCTATTTATGAGATATACCGAAAATATACAGTTAACTTATTCAAAGTTAACCTATTCAAAGTTATAATCTAAGCAACAAATAAATACTTCAGAATGAATAACTTTCATGAAAATAAAGTTTGAAATAGGAGGAAGGGATTCCATTTAAGATCGCAGAGTGAATCCGTTTCAAATAGCCCTGCCCCTCCTTACCAAACGCACTACAATGAATGATAAGAGAAGAAAGCAAAAAGGCATTGCTGAGTTATAAACAAGATGGATATGGCCATCCAGCAGAAATGGCGCAAACATAAAGTAGGGTGGTGTGGGAGGCATGGGAAGATTGGCCTCCTGGTTCCCAGTGGGGCATTAATGCTCCTGCTGAGAAGAGGCCAGATACACTCAGTGGAGTATGGACAACCACAGCAAGTTCACTGCTCTGGTGGGTGAGCGAAGGAGAGGCAAATACAGATGTTTCTGGCATACATTGGCTAAGAGAGTTAATTATGCCAATGACTCAACAAAAAGCCAGCAAAAGTTGTAAAAGAAAAGTGAACCCAAGAATTAGGCATGGGACATAGAAAACAATGAGAACAGAAATCGATAAAATATCTTATTTGACACAAGCATTTAACACAAATGTAACTATTTGAAAAGATGAAATTAAATTTTTAAAGACAAGATGGAGGGGATTGCTTTGGTTTTCGTTAGGTAGCTAAGGATAGCCAGGCAGAGAAGTGCTGATTTTGTTTAAAAAATAAAGATAAGTTTTCTAGCTGGTTAGAAATTACAGAGATGTGAGCTGTCATTTCTAAATTAACAGAAGTGAGGAAAATAAAAATATTATAGATGCAATGCAAGGCAGAAAAGAACACCAAAGAGCAATCATGAAAAAAGATAAGCAAAAAGGAAAAAATAAAATGGCATATATACATAAATTCATACGTGTAAGTATTAATTATGGATATTAATGATGGATAGTATTTTTATTTTCCTCACTTCTATTAATTTAGAAATGACAGCTCCCATCTCTGTAATTGCTTACCAGCTAGAAAACTTATCTTTATTTTTTACACACAATCAGCACTTCTCCTCCTGGCTATCCTTAGCTACCTAACGAAAACCAAAGCAATTCCCTCCATCTTGTCTTTAAAAATTTTAGTTTCATCTTTTCAAATAGTTACATTTTTGTTAAATGCTTGTGTCAAATAACATATTTTATCGATTTCTGTTCTCATTGTTTTCTGTATCCCAAGCCCAACTCTTGGGTTCACTTTTCTTTACAACTTTTGCTGGTTTTTTGTTGAGTCATTGTCATTATATATATATATATATATATATATATAATATATATATATATGTATGTATTTTTATATATATATATAAAATCATCATTGTTTATTGCTGATTGGCTTTACCACAATTTATTTGACTGTTTGCCTTTCTGGATTGTTTCCAGAATTGGGTTTTTATAGCTATCATAGTAATCAAGCTCACTTCACATTTAAAAAAAAGAAGATATTTGACAAATCTATAATTATATTAGATTATTCCTATATGCCTCACTTAGAAGCAGACTACTCTTGCTAAAAATTGACACATAGAAAAGCTGAACAACACAATTGGTGTTGTTGATCTATATAGATGAGTGACACATAGAAAAGTTGAACAACACAATTGGTGTTGTTGATCTATATAGATGAGTGTACTCATATGGCCATAAAATCTTGCACCCACTATTTAAAAGAGCAGACATTCTCTTCAATTTACATTGAACATTTATAAAAGCTGTCTATGAATCAAGTCATAGCAGAAAGGAATCTCTATAAAGCTTAAAAGATTCACATCAGAGAGACTAGACTTCTTAACAAAGTGCTATTAGATTAGAAACAAGAAAAGATAACTTTAAAAATCTATTTGGAAACCTAAAAATTCACTATTAAATTACTCAGAGATCAGAAAGGAAATAATAAAAATTACAAAATGTTTAGACAGGAACTACCTCATTTCCTGTATCTTCCCTGTATGTACAAGGAATGTCCCTGGATTTTGCAGTCTATTCTGTTTTATGCTTTAATTTTTTTTTTAAAGTTTTGACCTACCGGAAATAATAGAGCATAGAAGTTGGCATCCAGCTTTTAACTATTTTCCAAATAACTTTTTCAAACTGTATAGACACCATTTATTGCTGCAAATGTCACCATTAGAGTCACACTATTCTCACATGCCTATGGGCCTTGATTAGACCCAGTGTTATTGTCTATTGGTAAAACGATCAAATTAATTTAGCATAACAACCCCATATGTTTGGAAGGGCTAATTTCACCTTATTATTCTTTGTAAGGATTTTTTAAAGCATGTTTTTCCTGATTACCATCAATATTGTTAAGTTTCAAAAAATAATTTTAATTATATTATAAATGTGACTACATGGAATTTTTAGATCAATTTAGGAATCAGAGCTGTTTTGTACTATTGTATCTTTTACCCAAGAACAAGAGCTGTATTACAATGAATTTGTCTTTACAATGTTCCTCAGTGATGTTTTAATGTTTTCCTTGCATAGGTCTTATTTTTTCTTGTTAATTTCTCAATATTTTACATTTTAAGTTGCTGCTGTTATTGTCATCTTTATTCTTATTATATATATTTTTCTTTTGTTGTTTACATTTAAACAGTGGATTTATTGCATATTGATTTAATAACCAGACACACATTAATGAATTGTCTAATTATTTCTACTACTTTTTAGTTGGTTCACCTGGGTTTTCAAGGACTGTAGTATCTGGAAATAAAAAAAAAAACCTTCCTCCTGCTGTCTTTCACATTTAGCTCTTATTTCTTGCTCTCCCTTCACTGCAGTGTCTAGTTACGTCTAAAAAATGTTAAATGAAATTCAAGGGTAGGGGTGTTTATCGGGTTTATTTTTCCCTCTAGATTTTACTTATATCTTATATCTTATATCTTTTCACCACTGAGTACCAACTCCCACCGGCCAATAACCAAAGAGAGCAAGGAAGCATTACAACTAGAAAAGAGAAATGCATGACAAAATTAAGACCGAATTTATCCATCACATTATTCCACTTATATCATTCTATATAAGCCCACCTGTCCAAAATTGGTTTCCAGAGTGGAAGAAAAACCAATCCAAATGCTCTCTGCAAGACACATATTCAAAACAAAGTAATTCAGCAAGTTTAAGTGGCAGGCAATGAAACAGAAAGGGAAGGCTAAGCAAGGAAAGACCGAGTCCTGATGTAGCATCAGTCCATCAAGCCAAAAGTGTTAAAAATGAGACAAGGAGGCAAATGTTAAGAATAATAAAAAGAAAGGCCTCCCTGGTGGCCTATGGGTTAAGACTCAGCACTACCACGCATCAGCCCTCCCTGCTGCAAAATAGCCTGAGTTTGATCCCTGGCCAGGGAGCTGACCTACATGGCGCAAGCAGACCTCTCCTGTCTTGCCTGCGGCTCCCCTTAGCAGTGTATTTCAGTCAGTCTGTCTGTTCTGCTCCCCACTCTGTCTCTGGTTAACTCTTTGATCCCCTGCAACTCTGGCCTACACCCCAGTTCTTCTGTGCAAAAGTAAATAAAAAGAATAATGAAGGGGAAAAACCCAAATGGACGTGACTGTTTCAAATTACATTTGGAATATGGCAGCAAATACCAAAAAGAGACACCAAAACCGAAAAACACAGCCAGGCAACCACTGTGAGATCTATTCATCCTGTACCATTATCAGAAGAAAAACCCTCCTATCTGAGGTGAAGCACAAGGAAACAAGAGCAGGTACACCTCCTAGACCCCTAGAAACTGAGCCTCAAGGTCCTTTCTTGGCAGTTGCTCACTCTTTGAGAGCAAGGTTGTCTCTGACACCTGAAGATGTGCAGCAGTTCCTGCAGACACACAATAATCATGGGAAGGAAAATCCTCTTTCGTGGAACTAATGAACAGATCAGCTATAATTGTGTATTTTCTGCCTTGAAATATTGGCGACATCCTTTATTCAAGAAATCCAGTTCTCCTGGAGATTAGACTCCCCTCCAAACATTGCAAATAAAAACTTTTCCTAATGCTCAACTTATTCTTTGAGCTTTCCTTTATTGCAGTGTCAAGGTAGATTGAGTATAAGAAGCAGAAAGTATAACAGAGATGCATTGGGACAAAACAAATGGACACAGGAGTTCAGAAAAGGATAGAAACACAATGATGACAACATCTCACCTTTTTTTTTTTTTTTTTTTTGACCCAGGACAAATTGGGAAGGCAAAGATTTTAAAAGGCGTATAACATTTGAAAAATATGCTCACTTCTATACTCAAAAAAACAGTATATTTTAGTTCTTATCATTTTCCTCTGTGTTGATTACCCATGAAGAAAAATGAGGCAATTAGTGCACTGTTTTCTGCCTCTAACTCCGCAAGCCGGTTGTTTGTATTACTGTTGTGAAATTGATCATATTCATAGCATTTCCCTCCTAGCTGTGTTTCCCACCTATTTCCCATATATTGATTTCCCCACTCACCACTCATCTCCTGTCCTGTATTCCCCAGTCATCTCCTATTTGACTCTCAAGAAGCTGATTGTGATCTCTCATCAGAATTCTGATATTCGGAAGTGCCTGTCTGAGGCTCTGTGTAGGGCAGCAGGTGAGAATTGAGGTTCTGTAGGCAGAGGGTTTCAGTTGAATTCCACTTTTCCCACTTGCTATGAGACTGAGCAGACAACCGTGCTCATGTCTGCTTCTTAAGAGAGGGACACCTGTGCTGTTTATTGCTTGTTGCTCACTCCATGCCTGCTCTGGGCCCTCGGAGCCCTGCCCTGCCTCAGTCTGTACCCTAGCAGCTGACTCCACTCTGCATCATCAGGGCTCCCTTGTCCACGGTCTTCCGGCTGGAAGGTGTTTGCAGGAAATCAGACGAGTAGGAGAGAGGGCGCCTCGTCCCTTGCTTTCTCCCAGCTGCATTCTCCGTGAGCACTACGGGATATCCCTGTAGGGCAAGGTAAAAAATCAGGCTTTTCTGCCCTTCTGCCATCAGGATAGATGAGGGAACCCTGTGATCCTGAATGCATGCCTGATGGTGGGCACCAGGAGTGGGTACACCTGGGCTAAGACTGTGCTTTTAAGGGTGGCGTCATGGGGACGCCAGTAGAAGCAGCAGAAGCCGAAAGAGAAGAAGCCCGAAGCAGAAGCAGAGAAGGCCAGAGAGCCCAGATAGAGTGAAGATTTGCTGGGGGCTAGGAGGACTGCCAGCCTCCCGCCCCCACCAGCACCCCTGCCTGCCACATACCCGCTGAACCCCAATAAAAGACCTGCAAAAAACCATTGAGAACTCTGACTCCTCCTTCACCCGGTCTGCATGGGATCCTAGAAAACCTGCACTGTGGCCTGATCCTGCCCTTTACAATCCCCCTCTCAGCTCCAGCTCTCACTGGACTCTGGTGACAGTGCTCCCTCTTCACCTCCCCCAGTGATGGTATTTCACTGCTCTCTTCTCCCCTTATCTCCAAACTTTGTTCATCCTTTAACCCTGACTATCTGAGCAGTCTCTCTATTGAAATCTCTACATGTGACATATCTGGGTGTTGCCTGCCAGGATTCTGATTAGTTATCAGTGAACCAGGGCTAGAGGGGGCTATAGCCTCAAAGAACAGTGCCCAAAAGGACGCAGGTCACTGTGGTTTCTTCACCCACACTCACCATTGCAAGGCCACTCAGGCTCAGGGAACAACAACAATGGGGTTCATTTAACAAGCAGGAGAAACAAGGAGCTCTCGAGGCCACAAGTGGCTGGCTATCTTACCCCAGATAGTGTCTATGGAGTCCAGAAGTCCCAAACAAAAGGCCGCTCATCTAAAACGGTGTTGTCCCATCAACGAGGACCTGGAGCTCCTGGTAGCTGGCAAGCTGTGGGCCAGGCACCAACTCATCACAGCTGGAGGTACTCACAGGCGGGGGCTGCTGAGATGACCCCACAGCAGCCCAGTGCAACAGTCCAAAGGTCAGGGAGGACAGTGTCAAATGCTGGACCAGACAGCAATGAAGGTGGCAGCACCAAGAGGTGATGCTGCCAGACAACAGTTCCCAGAGGTGACACGGACAGAGTGCCATCACCTGTCAGCGGTTCTGGTCAGCACTGGCCAGGAGAGCTGGCCCACCGCCAGTCACTAGCATTACAGCACTTGGTGAATTGTTGGCCCAAAACAACAACAAACAGCTCTTTGAGACACCAGGCCTGAGTTCTGGTGTTCCTTTTAGGTGATGTCAGTAGCAGGCCAGAAGCAGCTATATCCAGGCCAGTCTCTGGGAAGCTCTTTGGCTTCCCTGTGAAGTTTCTTGGCTTCTCTGTTAAGCTTTTCAGGGTCTCTTCCTTCGAGGTTGGCTGCTCGATGCATCTGAGAGCATCCAGTCTGAGTGAGCAAGTGTCCATTCAAGAGCATCTCAAGAACTATGTTGACCAAGACTCAGTGAGCACAGCCATGCAGGTGTGTAGGAATTCAGTCCACGGCAGTTCAGTCCAAGCAAGTCTGAGAATCCAGTGAGCAAGCCAATGTGTTCCCAAACTGACTTCTACCCTGCCTTATCTCCTCTTCCCAGCAACCCACCTGCCAGTCTTATTGGGCAAGTTTCAATCCTGTGGCTGATTTGACCATTTATCCATTCGTTCTTAGTTTGCACCTCATCAATCCATTCCACGATCCAGGCACCGAGTCTATGGGCTCTCCACTGCCTGCAGCTGGAGGGAGTCACAGTATTGGAGCTGGCCCTGTGGGGGCCTAAGAGCTGCATGCCCTGGGATGGCGTGATAGAGGAACCACTGTCATCCACCATCACTGCTGGCCTCTGCCTGCAGCCTGAGCCCCAGTGGGGCCACTGGTGTCAGGAAATAAAATACATTTTATAGCATTTTGAGAGTTGCTTGCATTGCTTTCAAGCAGTGCACTGGGGCTAAGCACCGGAGCCCCAGTCTGATTTCATTAGGACCAAGCATAGCCCTAGGGATGGAATTCTCAGATTGGGTTACTGTTATAGTGAGCAAATTCATGGACAACCTCCATGGCTGGGAACACAAGACACAGCAATGGGTGACCTGCTGAGGCATCATGACCCGCATTTAATTCACTCCATTCCCTTAGTGGTAGTGTGAGATGGAGAGAGAGAGGGCAGGCCTTTGGAAGACCACTGGCTGTTGTACTCCCTGATGTTGTGACGATGATGACAAATATTTGGGGGACTTTACTTACTTCTCACTGTTCAGAGCTTTCATAAAACTACATTGCTTTACCTTCAACTCAAAACAAATGGGAACAGCCAGAAAGGCTGCAGGGAGCCTTAAGAGAATTCCTTATTGCCTACAGCTGCAGAGCAGACATGACAAAGGGTCAAAGCTAAAATTGGATTGCTTGGTTGCAGAATTATAACTCTAGTTAAGCATACAACCTTTAAAAGTAAGTAACTTGTGTAAGGTTAGAGCATTGGTTGAGAAGAGGATTTTGAGGCTTAAGATAGACACAGTTTGAATCTCCAAATCACTCTAAATCTCCTTTGCTACTGAAAATAATCCCTTCTGCCCAGTCTTAGAAAGAACGCTTTGTTTTTTTTTTTCCACTGAGCCATTCAATGATATTCCCAGAGGCAGTTGCCTGGCCAGGGAATCTCTATTCTTCTAGACTCACCCACAGGCCTCCAGACCCATAAGGAGAGTTAAATCATAGCAAAGCACAGGGAAAGCTTGTAAATTCACTTTGAGGGGAAACAGTGAGTAGACAAAATTTGCTACCAGTGCTTTTCAGGAATACAGTATTCTAATTCAACACCTGCATATGCTGTAGACACCATGATCACCACCAGAAGCCTCATTTCCATCCACCATCATAGAATTCACCCACTCCAAATCCTCTTTTCTTCTGGTGGCCACCAGTCTGTTCTCTGTATCTTAGAGCTTGCTTTTGTTTTGTTGTTCCTTTGCTCTGTTTCTTTGTATTCCACATATGAGTAAACTCATAAGGAGTTGGTCTTTCTCTGACTTATTTCTCTTACATAGTACCCTCAAGGTCCATACATATTGTCCAAATGGCAAGATTTTCACTTCTTTTTTGCTGGGCAGAAAACTAGAGAGCACTTAAGAGAAGAAGAAAGACAAATATGGCATTGTTTCACTTTTTTTAAAAAAAAGTTTTTATTTATTTATACAAGCACTGGGAACAGTCAGAAGCGTGGGAAAGTGAGAGAACTCACCAGAGCCAGAGCGGGGAACAGAACAGGCAGAGTGACGAAGTACACTGCTGAAGGGAGCAGCGGGCGTGGCAGGAGAGGTCTGTGCGCCATGTGGGACCCTTGCCGGCTGCCGGGGATCGAACCGGCGCTGCAGAGGCTGTGGACAGCTTCGCAGACAAGTGCTCAACCACTGCACCACCATTGTTTCACTTTTATGTGGGCTATAAGGAAACAAAACAAGGGTAAATCTAAACCAATTCAATAACAAACCCTGTAGAATTAAGGTTATCAGAAGAGAAGGTAGAGGGTGGAAAATAGCCAAAAACGCGACTGGATTCACTATAGGAAAATTCTCAGGCTATCGTTAATTCTAGACTTGAGCCAGTGTAGAATTGGAGGGGTGATTGAGAGGTTAGGGAGTGTCCTGTAACACAGCCACAAAAATATTGTAAATATTTTTCTGTTACCCAAATGCTATTATAGGACAATTGTGTATTGGGAAAGGGAATTTTCCAAACCTTCAATATGTTACAAGATACTGACCGTGGATTGAAGTTGATCACTAAATACCCAATATACCATTGTGACCTGCTGGTCTGTATGGGGGCTTGAGTAGGTAAGGTAGATGGAGTCTTCTGTGTTTTTTATTTTAACAAGTTACTATTATGTGAGAATTTCAAACACATAGAGCAGTAGAGAGAATGGTTATATTAAACCCCAGGTACTTATCCTCCACCTTCAACAATTATCTATATTCTGCCTGTATTGTTTTATGTAACCACAAAAGTACTTTTCCCCATCCCTGAGAATGGGGTGCCCATAGGTGTCATCTATAAATATCTCATGTTGTACATCCAATAGATAAGGGCTTTTTTCTTTTTAACATTACTGCAGCATTATCACAGCTAAAAAATTAAAAATAATTCCTTAAAATTACCTACTACACACTCCATGTTCAGATTTCCCCAATTACACTCAGAACAATTTTTTTGATGATTTATTTATTTGAATTGGTGCCTAAACTCCCTACATTCTACTTAGTTGATATATTTCAAGTCTTTTTTTTAATCTATAAATGATATCCCTCCCTACTTTTTATAACATCTGGTGAGAAACTGGTCTTGTAGAATTTCCCTCATTCCAAATTTGGTTGATTACATTTTCTTCCTATAATTTAACTTAGTTTCCTTCTCCCTAACTAGGGAGATCTCCAGTCCTCTAACCAGACCAAAATAGTAAACAAAGAGCAATGCAAACTCCCTAGGCATAACTGTAAAGATTGGAGTTATAGTCCAAATTATTTGACCAATGTGGTTGAACTGAAAGCTGGTTGGAAAATGTCAGTGGGTGATCACAAATTTAAATACTTACACCAGTGTAGCTGCAATTCAGTTATATAGTATGTTTCCAGGAGCAAGTAAACATAATCCCCATCTTGGTTTACAGCTACTGATCTATCAAAAAAAAAATCCTACAACCAATGATAAGATCAGAATGATTTTTATTTTTATGGCAGGGCCTAGAGTACACTCTCAATGGACTATGTCAACTCTCTTGCTCTGTATTATAATATACTGGAGGCACTTTTATCATTTTGATGTCCTATAGGACATTATACCAATCCATTCCAGTGATGGCATTTTGATAATTAGGTCTGGTGAAGGAAAAGTAGCAAATGACTTATACATCTTAATAAGACATATGGGAACCAGTTGGTGGGAGGTAAATCCACAGAAAACTCAAGGTTCTGCCATTTGATGAGTTGCTAGAATTCTAATGCTCTGGAGCATAGAAACAAAGAACTACCTGCCATAAAAAAATCATGTTAGATAGGTCTCTTTGGATTTTTGAGGCAATGTGGACTACCTTTGTGCATGTCACTGTGATTTATTTATCCAATGGCACTTTGCTTTGCTCAGAAGGCTGCAATTTTTGAGCAGAAATCTAAAGAGATCTCTGTAGTGGTTTTAAGTTGTGAACTGCCTTATCAATTGGACTTAATGATCATTGAGGCATATATTGCCTTTGTAAACTTCAATAGTAGGATCAGTGTATATTGGATCTCAAACCCTGGGATTTTAGAATGAAGCTATGATGACCTTTTCCATTGTCAATATTCTCTGTGTGAGAAGTCAATTGTTTTGCTTTGGAATTCTCAAAAGAGATGGACTAGCTGACTCTGATAATCCAAGTGACCATAAAAACTAAGGAAGCCTCATGGTCTAGGTGTTTTCTGATCTACCATATAAATTGCATGCAACAGTCCATCAGTACATAAAAGTGGATCTGGGTCTGAGCAGATCCAGAAGACACAGAGATTTAATGAAAAGGGGGCTCCAGCTCTCGTGGTATCATCATTTTCTTTTTTACCAACCTTCTTCAACTCATTCACATGTTCTATTGGGGAGTTCCCTAGGACCAATTAACAGTGGAGGAGAAATAGAAAGCCTGGTTTTCCTGTGATTATATGTAACAATATATGGGTACCAGCTGGTAGTGGAGAGCTAAAATGTTTTTACAGTCAGTGGTGAAGGGAAACACCCTAATAGGCAGAAGTTTACAGCATGTCTGGTGGTCGGCTCCCCTTGGAGGGAAAGGCAGCCTGAAGTGTAAATCTGCATTGTCCTGGGCTTGCAAACAGGTTGAAAGACTGATCAGGGTCTTAGAAAGAGAGAATTAGAAGGTTTGTGTCAAGAATATACGGAAAAGAGTAAACAACCAAGCAGCATAGGTTCTGAGTACTGAGGTGGCAAGATACTTAGGATATAAATATCAGCTTCATTTACCAGCCAACATGGTCCTTGCTCAAAAGACTCATTTACAAAATGGACAAGGCACTAGGGATAGATGTTATGTATAGGCCCAACAGGAGAACTTCCTTCCCCCTTACCAACTCAAATTTGATTACTACTATTGCTGAATGTCCACCCTGTCTACAGCATAGGCCAACACTTTGTCCTCAATATCATCCCGTTCTTGGGGGGTGGGGGTGGGGAGCAGTTAGCAACTCAGCGTTAAGTTGATAATTTGTTAGTTTCCTACCATCATGGAGGGGGAAGCCACATTCACAGGAGTCATATTCTGCTTACAGATTTGCCTTCCCTTCCCACATTTCTTCTTTCAGGACTACCATCTACCATTGAAAAGTCACAACATGCATAGTGCTCCTTATATCACCTTGAAGCAAGAAACTTAGTTTATAGTTAAAGAAGTACCACAATGAGCACTGGTCCATGAAATTCACTGGTCTTCACACTTGTAAAAGTAGCTAAACCGACAGAACAGTAGAAAGACCTACTGAAAGTTGAGTTACAGTGTCAGCGGGAAAATGACATTCTGTGATGTTTAGTGCTATCCCATTGGAAGCTAAGTATACCTCATACTTAATAATGTTTGTGCCATTTCTCTATAGCTAGAATATACACTCTGGGAATCAAGGCATGGTGAGTGACTGGTCTCACTATTGCATCTTATCAACAGCATCTGCTTCCATGGTTTGCAACCTTGGTCTGGTGCACTGGAAGTCATTGCCCAGGAGAAGGATTCATCCTTAGCTTTGCTTTATAAATTGCAGAGAATGCCCTTTGACCATTTTAGTTTTTCTAGGGTACTGAGGAGCAAACCATGCTGTTTGATCCCTATTGCCTGAGGATAACTGGGTTATAGTTTATACCTGGGGATAGAAACACCAGGCCTGAAGTGTAGTCACCATGGGCCTCTAGTGCTCACCTCTGAAAGATACTACATATTTGTATTTGTCCTTACTGAAGTATGAGTTCCAGGAAAGTGGGTCTTGTCCTCTTGCTCATTGCTATATTGCTGGTCTCTGTAGTTTAGTAGTAGTTTAATAAATAAACTGAGTGAATGGCTACTTGCTGGTGACTCTATCAACTGGGAGTTAAAATTTTAGTGTCTGGTGTCTGTGAGTTCGTATCTAGGATCCACTGCTCTTTTCTTGTTGGACCAAGGAGAACTGGAGACCTTAACCTTCCCCTGCTTTGGCTTCCATACTTATGCAGGGGTGATTCCTATATGGCTAGTCTCTTACCCACAAACTCAAAAATCCAAAGGCTTTGAAAATTTTAAGATTTTGTAAATTTAATATGAACTCATGGGCTGGAAAATCGGACCTGATGTGTATTATGATGAGCTATTTATGGAATCTATTTTTCAAACTTACATGAATATTTGGAGTCACTATAAGTCATTAACTTTTTGAATACAGGGTTGCTTCTCCATGACCTGTGAATTCTGTGCCTTATATATCCCTTTCTAAAATTTGAAAAAAAAAAAATCCAATTTCAAGACACATTTAGCTCCATGATTTTTGAACATGGAATTGAATACCAACAATAGCACCTCCCTTATGGGGTTGTTTTATGGTTTCAATAAACTAACAAAATAAGTGCTAAGTGCCAGTCATAGAGCAGAAAATAAATTTAAGCTGTCATTAGTACTGGAAGATGTTTTATTTTCTCTGATATTATAGGAATGAGAACTCTCACCCCCATCCTATCATATTTGAGACCTGTTTGTATCTTGTAGCACAGCAACTGGGTGACAGCTTGTTCCCTTGAAGAATGGAGCCCCTCATGGGAACTGGGTGATATGCATTGTGTTTGTTTTCTGTTGTGGGCAGGGCAGGCAGAGGAAAACAGCTTATTTAGACTAGTGGGAAGTTATGTTTGGGGACCTGGACTCTGCTTTTCACTATTTCAGCTTGGTCTGAAGCTCTGCCTAGAATTTACTGCAATATGTGAGGTCATGACCAAGGTCCAGAGATACTCAAATTAGGGTGGAGCTTGCAAAGTGTTCTTTGCTTAGAAACAAGCTATACCTTATTTCACCTACTTCTCCCTAAATGCTAATTTTCACCTACTTCCAAAAAATAGGTGAAACTCAGGGCAGAGAGTTGGGTAAACATTCCAGGGAGAGCAAACAGTAAGATATGTTTTTCTCTTCCTTTCTGCTGGTTATAGCAGATAAAAGTCCTTCAATGGCTGGGCTGCTCACAAAATTGATTCACTTCTTCACTTCAGTGTCTACGTATAGCATAGACTGAAGGGGCTGCATATTTTAGAGCAATTATTAATATTTATAATAAAATTTAAGTGTAGCTTTGGCTGTATAAGAATTGGGTATGCATTAATGAGTAACTGTCCATACATATATGTACCACTAAATTTATCTTGGTGCTTCTTGTTCTTTGAGCTAGTACATGTAGATGGTCAGTTAGAAAACCTAGCAGAGGGCCTGAGATGTCTCCAGCACAGATTAATGTATGTACAGAGGACCTGCAGCTTCTTACATTCTTTCAAGGAAAAGAATTTTTGCTATTTGTATCTTGTTTCCTCTTTTAATGGTCAAAAGGGTTTCTGGGTTTCGGTGGCAATTTCTACTCTAGTCTCTCTTCTGATCTCTACTCCATAAAGCAGAGGAATATATTCTAAAAAGAAACAAATGTCTGCTTGGATGAGTTGGATGGTTTTATCAGGTAATTTCAGACTGAAAGTAAAGTGTTCTCTGGAGAATATATGCTTATTGCTGCAGGGTTGTTTTTTGTTGTTGTTACTGTTTGTTTGAGACAGGATTTAACAAATAACTTGCAACATATGCCTGGTTCTATTTGAAAAAGATATAATAAAACGGTATTTAGAATTTAGAACACTGATCTAAAAATAGCCGAACGACTATACTCCCATTTGGAAAAAAAAATCACTATGAAATGATTTTGTCTTCTCATCTGAGCATTGCATAAAGGCAAACCAACTCACAGCAACTGGAGTATATTCTCCAAGAGAAATCTCAAGTCATTTTCGGCTCAGGACCCCCAGGGACCTCATTACACTGCCATTACAAACAGACTTGCAGTGAGTTGTTTATGCCTTTCTGCTAGTGAGCTAAGCAAGTGGCATGGGAATAGCCATGCAGATGCATTCACTCATTGCTAGAACTTACAGAGATGCCCAGCTCACCTCAGTGTGTAGAATTAATGTGATTTTGAAAAATTGTTCTCTAATTGTCTTAAAAGTTTTACACCCTTGATTCTCAAAAGGCACACTCCTGAGCAGGTTGATGAAAATTACTTGTGTTTAAAGGTCTTTTGGAAAATTCCCATGTTCCACCACACTTCTATTCTGCTTTACCTTTCAAGGGAGAATGGGGCTTCTCACCCTCTCACTTCCATGGAATGAAAGCATTTCCAGTGCGAAGAAAGACTGTTTTTGTGTGGAGGATAGAAAGACACTCAGAAACGTGGGAGAGGAGACAAGGCTGAGAACTAGGAGACTCCCCTTCGTGGTGCCACAGAATCAAGTCTGCACTGAAATTGATTGCATTTTCCAAGGTACAATGTGAGTCTGTTCAAATGTGTCTACTCTCTTCCTGGGAACATCTTGAGGCCAAGAGTGATGATTGTTTCTTTCATAATGCCTTGCACATAGCAGCTGCTCAGTAAACATTTGCTGACTAGATGAATGAATAATTTTACAGATACTAAATTTTGAATGATCAGAGTATATTAAGTTTGTCTTGATCTTGAAAGGATTTACAATCTAATCAGCAGAACAAAGAGCACTGATATAGGAAGAAAACCAAATCTTGGGCTAAAACCCAGTAGTTTCCTAAGGAAAATAAATCCTATTAAATGAGAGGCCATCTTATTTGGTAGATTTGCATCTGCAAATGTAGGCCTGATAGGGATTTTAAGAATAAGGATGAGGAGCATTTGAATTGTTCTATTAAAAAAAAGAAAGAATGAAAAAAAGAAAGAAAGAAGGAGTTTATAGCAGGTTTTCCAAAAGGAAGGTGTGAGGAACTGAGGATGACAGAGGTATTGCGTGAAAGGAGAGAGAAAGAAGTCAATGAAGTGAAGGAAATCTAGGATGTTACTACACAGGATGAAGTGGCCGGGGAAACCCTAAAATGAACCCCTGCATTTTAATTTTAATTGCATTGGTTTTGTTGGATTGTTGTGATAGAGACCGCTGCTCTGTCTCCCCAGTTATTTTAGTGATGACTGTTCAATGAAGATCTGGTATACACATCCTCTATGTGTGTGTTTAAAAAACAAATATGGTATAAAAAGTAGCAACTTGCTAGATATTTCTGTGATTGTAATAGAAATCTCTTCTGTTTTCCAAACTTTTGGTTAAGTCTATGATTTACTTAAAATTTTATATCAGTGGGGTTTACTTGCTTATTATCATTGGCTGGTTTTATTTTGTAGACATCAGGGGAAGGGCTGAGTTCCACTTCTAGATTGACCAGGGTCAGAACAGGAACAGCAAATATAGGAGTGAAAGATGATCTTTACACTGAATTAATTGCACAGAGGAAATTTTCAGAGCTGAAATGGCTATGGACAGAAAAGTTCTCCCTTTGTCCCTCACCCCCAATGTTTTACCACACTCATGTGATATTGAAGACTGGCAGGGGTGGGGTTTGAGATACAGTTAGATGGATCTAATGGTAGAGAGTCTCTATCTGACATCTGAGTTAGAGATACATGAAAAAAAGCAATCAAAATCACAATGAAATATATTATAAATGTCAGGTGAATGACAGATAGAATAAATAATAGAGAAATTCAAAGTGGGTGAAGTCATTTGAGCTGAGGAAGATGGAAAGGTTTTTTTTTTTTAAGGAATTACAGTTCACCTTGAATCTCGTGAAAGAAGGGAATTTCTGATAGGCATTGTTACTCATTCACCAAATGCCTACTCCATGTGATAGTGAATGTATTTATTCGACTTCTAAAATTTGTAGGTACTATTCTAGACTGTCCATCTAGAAAGATCACGAGGCATAATCCTTGTCACCAAGAACTACTAACCTAATGGTAAAAAGTTTCACAAACTAAATGACAGGATTCTATAAAAGGATGGTCCCACACTGGCTAGAACAAGATCCTATGCAGAGCGCACGTGGGAACAATTCTTTCCCCTTGGGTTGTTTCAAGAGATTTCACTAATAACTTGCCATTTGATTAGAGCCTTGAAGAAGCATTAACTATGGCTGGGGAGAGAATAAGATAGGGTGTTTTAATCAAGGGGAATAATGTGAGCAACCCTAGGAGACACGAAGTGCATGGGAATATAAAATATGGTGAAGGATGATATGACTGAAGCAAAGGGAATGTGTTGGGAGAAGACAAGAATGTACCTTGGGGTGGGAAGGTAAAAAGCTTGAATGGCATTATAGACAGAAGTAGCCTTTATGGTTTCTCAGCTGGAAAGCATGGTCAGATTTGTTTTGGAGATGCAATTGAATTCAGGAAGGAGGATGGCAATAAAAGAGAATTTAAGGGCTAACCCATATGTAGTGCTTATTTTGGGCTCGATACATTCTAACCCTTAAACATACATTAATTACTACAACAATGCTAACCCCCTTTTTATAGATGAGAATACTGCTTATTCCATAGTAAATCAGTGGTAGAGTCCAGTTAGAAGCCATTGATTGGTCTGACTTTAGAGTTTATACTTTAAAATGCTACAAGAAACTACTTCTTAAAATTATAAAGCCAAAGAAAAGTGTAGAGATGATGTGATTTAAAAGAGGACAATGTATACACAATGGTTACCTGAGGATGGAACCCTAATCCATCACAGGAACTGTGGGAGAAAGATGAATCAATGAATCCATTTCTAGTTTTAGGTTGCCTGAAAAATGGTGGACAGCTATCAAAGGAAATAAACCAATGAAAAAAATGCAGTTTTTGGTGATCTTTATGTTCCAAACAGGCATCTAGCCAAATGTGACATTGTCATACTACCATTTCAGCATAAGTGGACAACATCAAATTCCTGCAAAGAGTAAAGTGCTGATGCAACTGCCAGATTGAATGTAAATCTGTGACACATAATGAAAAAATTCAAATACAAAGGGAAGTTCAGTTAATCAATCGATTACTCCATTGTTTGAGGTCATGTAACAAGAACATCTGGAGAACTGAATGAGCTTTACATTTAATATAGTCTCTTTGCCATTATATAGCTGCCACATTCAAGAAATGAGGCCAGCCTCAGAGATATGCATGCAAAGAAGCAGGCAATAATAGCATCTGTGGCTGTTTCTGGATTGTAAAACCTTTCTTAGCCCCTGGCATGTGCATTTAGATTGCTGAATTTCATGAAATAATAAAAATAATAATGCTTTATATTGGTATAATGCTTTACGTAGTTTTCAACACTTTCCCAGAAAAAAAGATATAAAACCCAAGATGCATTCCTAAATGATTCGTGATCGAGCAGTATGGCTGACTCTTTAATATTTTTTTATGTGTTTCTTAAATATCCATAATGTATTTGGAACTGAAATGTGGAGATTAAAGGGAGTTCAGTAGAGTCAAATCACACAGGTTTTGTTCCTCGTATATTTTCTAAACCAATGGAAGGAATACTAAGATGTTTTATTTCTTACAAGCTGACCTACTTATAAGATAACCTCCCTTTGCAGAGCCCTATGCTCACATGTTGCTAATACGCTTCCCACTAATTTTGTTTTTAAATTTGTTTATTCTTTCAGTGTTTGTTCAGTTGTTTCTGTGTGCAGTTGTGCGGTGCTGGGCGTTTTCATTTGAAGCCACTGGAGGACAGGGAGCCCATCTGTTCGCTTCTGAGGCACAGCATGGCACCCAGACAGACAGAGACAAGCTGGATGAATGACTGCTTGATGACAATGTGATGAATAATGATTTCTGTATGCCTTTGGGAATGCCTAGTAATTACCGGAAATATCAACACATCCCTTTTAGCTATAGTACACTGTAGGTGTGGAAATATATAATAGAATATCATATATAATAAGAGGAAAAGATGCCTTTTTTTTCACATCATGGATTCAAGAAATGGTATGGGAGTCAAACCTTTATGCCCAAGGCATTTAAAGAATAACAGCTGATCATTGTATTTTTGCATATTTAAATCATTAAGAGCCTGCAGCTATTGAATGGCTACCTTGCTTGAAAGAGATAAGAATGAAAAAAAAAATTTACCTTGGGCCTCCCTGGTGGCGCGAGGGGTTAAGTCTCAGCACTATGAAGCAATCTGCAGCCACTGCAGCACAATTCGATTCCTGTCCAGGGAAATACCCACATGGTGCAGCAGGCCTCTCCTGTCTTGCCCGCTACTCCCCTCAGCAGTGTATTTCAGTCAGTCTGCCTGTTCTTTTCCCCACTGTCTCTGGTGGATCCTCTCACCCCCTGCATCTCTGGCCTATACCCCAGCTCTTATATGCATAAATAAATACATCTTTAAAAAATTTACTCTAATTAAATATCTTCAACAACCTAATGAGGTAGTACTATTATTCCTGTTTTATACATAAAGAGCCCAAAATGTGAAGACATTGAGCAACTTTCTGGATCCCATGCTATGAATGAAGCAGACCTTGAACACAGGGGCTCCAAAGCTATATTCTTTTGCCTACTACCACAGCCATGTCTGAATGTTAAGCACATCTCAGGAAACTCAAAAATCTGAGTGCTCAAAGAAGGAAAGAATGTCAATGAACCAACCTGCTTAGACAATATAGCAGTCATTCATAGATTGTTAGGGGGAGTCAAGTGAAGCTCCCCTCCCCCACACTGTAGTTATATTCAATATTTTACTTCCTACATATCATTTACTCATTTGACGAGCTTGTGGAAGATAAATTATTCACCAAAACTAGTTGTATGACAAAAAATAAAAAAAAGCCATATTTATACCAATTTATAAAATGAATTGTACCAATTCATGTAAATTCTATTTCTTTCAATCCAATTCCATATATAACTATTAATTGAGCTGCTAAAATATACAATTTTATTGTGTTAGACAATATAGCAATGTTTAAAAAACAGCAAAAGGAAACACGGTGCTTGTCTCCTAAGCTTGCCTGGGAAGGACTTTGCCCTCCCCACCACATACACTTTCTTAGCCACAGTGTGATATCTTTACTCAAAAAATTCTAAACCCAACTGCAATGCCCTGGCTAACTCTTTTAGTTTGTAGCTCATAAAATTGAATGAGTGGAATTCAAACACAATCGACATATTTAGCCACTTGGGGAAGTAGGCCAAGAGATTGCAAGTTTGACTATGCAAGTGGAGGCCTACACAAAATGCTGAGCAAAATCATCCAAGCATGATCTCAGCTGAAATATAATTAGGGTTAGAAGTCACATGCAATGGGTGGAAATTTTGTAGGGAAAAACAAGAATTGTACAAAGTCTGACTGTTTTCATGAGGTACATTGCTGTCAGCTGGAAGTAAATTTGCTCACATGCAGGTAAATTTGGTCAAAGTACTAATTAATGATAATTAATGATTATTCTATTCATATACACAGTCAAATCAGGGTTTTTCTTACTTTTTCTTAATGTACTGTGTTTAATCCATCAAGATTATTAATGGAGCTGCTCAGCAGGACATGGACTTAAATGCTGAGGGATGTATGCTCTGTGAATGTCCCAGTCATATGGTCCTCTTGCTGCTCATGATGTGCCCACTTCCTGGTTTCCAGTCCACATGCCCTGAAAGTTTCCTCTCTTAAACTGCAAGACCCAGTCCCTTCTTCCTCCTTGCAGGCTTGCTAACTGTTCCTGACTATACTCAAGGGGTGTCAAGACGTGTTCAGCCAGCTTGTAGTCTCTTCCATCTATTTGGCTTAGTCAGCAGTGGCCATTTTACTGCTCTGGGGCCATGTTGGATAGATGGTGTCTCCTTCGTGGATTCTGAAGCCTCTCTAGGTTACATTTTGGGGATACGAGGCACACGCCTTCTTATTTCTACCATACTAGCAAACGTATCTGACAGTTCTTTTGCCCCTCTCATAAGCTAAGCTTTTTTGAGGTCCTGGGAAGGACTCTCTTTTTAGAGAACCATACAAAACTTAATTTTTTTCCCCTTCATTTCTGAACATTTTCCTCCACTCACCCAGAAATCTTTTTCCTTTTTGGAGCTTGGAAAACAGAAGAGACAAATGTCTTTCCAACCTTTATTTTATGGGTCATTTAAGATTGTGGTTCTTTATGTTTGTTTGCTTATTTATGTATGTATTTATTTCTAGCCAACCTCTGGATACTTAAAGACCATTTCTTTATTTAGAAATGCTTGATTTTTGCAAATTAAAAACATCTCGACTTTCAGAATGATTATTTTTGCTCTGAGTTCCAAAATCTCTTTACAAACTCAGTGGACAATTAAGTTCTCAGCTCTATCCCTCCACCAAGGAAACAGGTGCCAAGTGTTTCAATGGGCAAAGTTTGTAGGACAATCAGCCAAATGCTAGATAGGAATGTCACGGTTTTCACAGAATTTTCTCTCTCCACATTTCACTCTGCTAACCTTCTTCTCCCTGCAAAGAGAGCTCTTCTCTTTTCCCTCCCCCCAAAATTCCAGATATTATCCCCTCAAGAAACTGGGGTTGGGATACCTGGCCAGAATCTCCATTTCTAGATGTGTACAGCCACACATGGGGCAACGTGTGATCTGTATCATCTTCTGTCTGCGGCATGAGACTGTCATGTGGGAAGCCAGTTTGGTGACGTTCTTACCTCTCTATGCTGGAAGCACTGTTTTCCTGAAGGTCTCCTTTGATTCAGTATTTTTCCTAGTTGGCTAAGGCATGAAAGTAGGAAGAGCTTCCCTATGAGAAGGAAAGGAGAAAGGAATAACAGCAGCCTTTTTAGAAAGGTGGTACATGGTTCTCCTGGCTCTCTGGCCAAAAGCCTTCCTCTCTGCCGAATTGTAGCCCCAGGTGCTGAGTCCCAGTCATGCAGGTCGAATTGGAAATGAGAGACAATCAAGCCTTGGAACAATTTGCCCATCTGTCCCCCTCTGATTTCTTGAAATCTCATAATCCTGCAATGATCTGTATCACATCTCACAATATTTCCACAGGTAAAACAAAAAGAGAGGAACGTATTGCAAATCTGACTGTAGAATTGAAGCCAGCAGAGGGGAAGGGAGTGAAAGGAGAGGAGCATGCCTAATGGACTGTGGTGGAGGATTATGAGTGTTTTGGTGGTAGGTGTGGTGCGGTAACACATATCTGAAGCGGTGTGAACCTGTACCTTGCAGTCATACACAGTGTTGTAAACCAACATTATCTCAATTAAAAAAATCGTACAAAAATATATTTTCAAAATAAAACTCTTAACTGTTCTTCAACAACAACATTTATCTGGCAAGCCTAGGCTTTTCTCAGTGCTATGGTTGAAATTGTTCAGTCTTTTCCAGGAGGAGATTTGTTTATTTTACCATTTCAAGTATTTTGGATGTTTGGTTAAATTCAGGTGTCTCCTTACCCACTCTGTTCTACTCTTCTTCCAGAAATAGAAGAAAAATGTTTGTGCATTGTCATTAGATAAAGGGAGAAGGACTTGGCATTGGGAATGGGGTCTGATTCAATGGGTAGGCATATGTGCATGCTGGCTTCCGTAGAGAATTGCAATGTCCATTGGCTTTTGGTCACTGATACCCATCCAAGATAGCATGTGAGACAAGATGGACAAATTCTCATACCTGTCTTCTCTGTTACAATCACAGAAATACTTCGCCAAATTCAAAGTCATAGATTTACCCTATATTTTCCTGAAATAATTTTATTATTTTTAGCTTGACATTTAGTCATCAACTCAATGTGTGTTAATTTTTGCATATGGCATGACAGAGGGTCAATATCAATCTTTTACAAGTTAAAAGTGAGTTGTTCCAGCACCATTTGTTAAGGAGACTACTTCTTCCAATGGACTTGGCACTTCTGTCCCACATCAGTTGGTTATGGATTTATGGATTTATTTTTGGACTCAATTCTAATCCATTGGTCCATATGTCTATCTTTATTTCATGTCCTCCCAATTTTATCTTATTTTTGTAGAGGGAAGTGGCTCTTAAATCTTTCTGCATTGTTTTAATATAAAATTTGCCTGGCAACTTAAATCTTTGTCCTTGGATTTGCAAAGTCAAATATTTATAATTCAGTAACCCTCTTCTCTCTCTTTCCAAAGGAAAAAAATATCTGGCTCTTAAATCACATATGCTTTGGTTTTTAATACTATGCTCTCCACTAGAATTGTTTAAAAATTTATCTGGGATCAAATATTAATTTTAAAACATCTCTGGATTTAAGAATCCCTGGATTCTCTTGTGTTGTTCCTTCCTCATGCCAAAGGGATTACCTGTCAGGAAATGGAAACAATTTCAAAGGGTTGAAGAGGCCAAAAGAAACGTACATGGAGTTGGAAGTGGGAAAGGGGATTTCAATAATCATAGTGAATTTTGTCCTGCCATATTGTCATTTGTCTTGCTTTCGTGGAAGAACAAAGCTTATGGAAAAAAGAGAGAGAGAGACTCTCCTTAGAACAGAAAGAGGGATTACAAAGAATAATTGGAGTGAGGAAGGATAAAGAAAGACACTGAAAAAGAAATAAAAATAGAATATATGACTGAGACTGAATATTTTTGGGGATACCCAATAAATAACAAGGTCAGGTTTTTAATAGGAACTAAAAACTTAGTATATTTGCACATCATATAAAATTTAATAGAGATGAAACTTACCAGGGTACTTTGGTCAAGAAACTAGTAATAAGGAAGAACATCAGTATTTGATTGAACCAGCAGGGCAGAATTCACATTCTAATAATCTAACGCTATTGCATCTGCTTGTTATAGACTCTCAGCTTGCTTGTTAGTCTATAAATTACCAATGGCTTAATTAGCACCTCTGTATCAAGGACATGGTCTGAGGTCTTATGAAAGTCTCAAGATGCAAACAGTTGAATTTTCTCAGAGCACATGTGATACTTTTAAATGACAAAACTGAATCCAGGTAACACTTACTTTGCATTTTTGAAGAAACAACACTAAATAGCATTTTAAACAATGAGAAATTAGATCTTTAATATCCATGAAGAGTATTTACAATTACAGCTCTGATCATTTACAGATCAGAATGGTAATTTACAATTACTAATCATTTACAATTACCTTTCTAAAGTCACAAACACACTGTATGTTCCACCCACATAGCTTCCTCCACCCCGATGAGACTCGAGGAGGTTCAGAAAATATCAATGCTCAGATACTCCCATTTTGGAGAATTTGACTCCTACTTTGACTGGTCATGACTTAGAAAGAAACTGTTGTAAATTTTAGATATTTAGGCAAATACATAAGATAAATACTACATAATAATAAATAGATGAAGACTCATTAAATATTAAATAATATAAATATACTGTCTGTACATATATATTTTGGAAGGGGGGAAGAGAGGAGATTTGAGGAAGAAAGTGAACAGTCAAGTCCTTGTCATGATGCAGGCTGTCCATTATTTCCTGAATTTTCTTAGAAAATTCAGGGTCTAGGGCATTATTCCCGTGATTTAATGTATCTCAAAATGATTAATAAATAAGCTGGGAAGGATGCCCAAACTTCCTGAAGGGGTACAGAACCTGTTTTGTTTATATGAATTTTTCTGGATAAGTTGATTTTTTTCTTGAATTTTCACAAGTGTTTCTGATTCAAAGAGACTAAAGGTTGGTTTAGAACAAAAATAGCAAATAGGTTTTATATTTTTATTTATTAATTTATTTGTTAATACTTTGACAGTATAGGGTTTCCATAGGTTTTATCTTAAGCACCCAGATAATTTTTTTTAAGATTTATTTATTTATTTATACCAGCACTGGGTACAGTCAGAAGTGCGGGAGGGTGAGAGAATTCACCAGAGCCAGAGCAGGGAGCAGAACAGGCAGACTGATGAAGTACACTGCTGAGGGGAGCAGTGGGCGCAGCAGGAGAGGTCTTCACACCATGTGGGACCCTCACCAGTGGCCAGGGATCGAACCAGCACTGCAGAGGCTGCGAACAGCTTCACAGCCCAGTGCTTAACCACTGTGCCACCGGGGAGGCCCATCCCAGATAAATGTTTAACTAGTGATTTCTTAGAGCGCTATGTTAGGATTCTAAGGTTCAACAGAAAAGACTGGTATTATGTGTCAAGTGTACATGTTGTAGAGGGAGTATTTTTTATTCCTAACTTAAAGTAATTTTTCCCCAGAAGTCTCAGCAAATCCTTTGCTTTTTAACAAGATTATATACGATTAATTTCCTAAATGCAAATCAAAATCAAAATGAGATATCATTCTCATCTCACCTGTGAAAATGGCCCATGTTAAAATACCAGAAACAAGAAGTGCTGTTGAAAAAGGAAAACTCTTACACTGTTAGTGATAATGTAGACTGGTCCAACCCCTATAGAAAACAGTAAGACAATATCTCAAAATGCTAAAAACTTATCTACTATGTGATCTAAAAACTCCACTCCCAGATATCTATCTGAAGAATGTAGAAACACTAATTTGAAGGAATATATAACTTCTATATTCACTGCAGCATTATAAGAGCCAAACTATAGAAATAACCTAAGTGCCCAATGACTGGTGAGTGAATTAAGAAGATGTGGTAAATGTGTGTGTGTGTGTGTATTTCTGGATGGAATGCTACTCAGCTATAAAAAAGATAAACTCTTTTCATTTATAACAATATGGATGGGACTAGCTAGAGGAGATTATATTAAGCTAAATAAGTCAAAAGAATGAAGACTAATTCTGGATTATCTCACTCATATGTGGAATGTTAAAAAAAAGCAAACAATGCAAAAGAACTGACAAAGGCACACCAAAACAAACTATAAAAATCTGACTATCTGACTGTAGAATTGGAGCTAACTGAAGGAGAGAATGGAGGCAGGAAGCAAAGGGGGAGGAGTTCCGTGGTGGAAGATCATGAGGGCTGTGGTGGTAGATGTGGTAACATATCTAAACAGGTATGACTGTGTGCCTCTAAATCATAACAGTGTTGTAAACCAATGTTACATCCATGAAAAGCAATGCAATAAAAAGATTTCCTAGGCTCTAAGAAGACTGCAAAACAAAAGGGACATTCAACTTTATGTGCGACTGAGCGGTAAATTTGTTCTACAAATACTTGACCGTGGATTTATATTTTTAGTTCCTTTTCTTCATGTTTTATATTGGAACCATTTGTTCTCCTTGAGTAATATTTAAGACATGCACAAAGGTAGCATAAAGTCAAGAAATATTCTGTGGTAGCAAATTCAGTTGTTATATGCGTACACACAACTCCTGATGAATCTAACAGTAACTGTGCGTGTGCATTAAAGACTGGAATTTGACCTCTTGTATCTATGATTTTGAGGAAACAACATGGATAAAATATGAAACCTTATTTTTAGTAGATTTAAAATAGAAAACAAATGAGCTCCACACTTAACATTGGCTAAGTCACTGCGAATCCAGCAGATCTCCTGGGAAATGTGTAAGTCTCCTCCTTTGTGCGCCAGTGTTCTTGGCTTTCTTGATGTCAACAAGTAACCCAGATCACAGGAAAAAAACTTACCCTCACTGTCTCCCTGTAAGGGAAAGGGAGAAATATGGAGATAAAAACAGACACCGTCTCCCTTTATTTAAGGATGTTGCATCTCCTATTCACAAGGGTTTTTCCAAGTGAGATAACAGTACAGTGACTCCCCAAACTTCCCACTGGCAAATGTGGGTATAGAGGAGTCACCCTGAAAGAGGAGTTCTTTATGTGAAGCTTGTCAGTCCACAGATATTTGCTCATCATAGACCGGGGACAAGACATTAAGCTTTGGTATGGGGTCACAGATATGATTTAGACTTGGGTCCTGCCTTCCTGGCTCTTGTAAGCCAGAATGAGACCTAAAATGTGTTTACCAATCACTTTATTTTTTTATTTTTTAATATCCAAAAGGGCAGTTTTATTATAAAAAGGGAGAGAAGAATAAGGGACACTTGCACAGACATAGGCAGAAAGAGCTGCCTCCAAAAAGGGACAGGTTTGTTAAAAGAGAGGCCTGCATGGTGGCAGGAGGGCAGTCTTGGGAGGAGAGCTACCTCTGCTGCTTTGCAAAGGGAGGTTGGGTGAAGAGACACACACACCTGCATTGGCACAGGCGGGCAGGAGGGCTGCTGCTACCAATCACTTTAATAGGAGGTGAGAAGAAATGTGCCATCAGTGAGTGCAGGATGACCCCAAGTACACTCAGGTGCCAGCCAGTCCTCGCAGTTTGCTGGCTGGCTTCACTCCATCAAGCTGGGGTGTGCATGTGTGTGTGTGTGTGTGTGTGTGTGTGTGTGTGTGTGTGAGTGCGTGTCTAAGGGGTGACTCACCTTCTGGTCAGTGACCTGGTAAAGCACTCTCTGCTTAACAGCCTGAGTAGCCAGAGTATTAGCACTCACCTTCTAGGCTTATAGGAGAAAACAGAGTTTTAGGTAATACAGGTATTTTATATAATTTGACTATTTGCTTAATACAAGTACTCTTGAGTTGTCTCTGTAGCAGAACATTTAATGACTCATTTGTCTTACAAGTATTATGTTAATTTTATTTCCAGTGGAACCAGTACTTGTCTCATTGTTTTAACAATAGTTTGGCCTCTCAGCATAAAGTCAAAAGGTGAAAAAGAAAACAAAGACTATCTTGTGGTATGGTGGATAGCATCTGCTGGTAAAATATATGTAATACTTATGGAAATGTTTTGTATCCATTATAATCTAAATTTACTAATTAGAGTAAGGCAATGGGAAAATCAGAAAAGTGTTAAATATTTATAGATACCTCAAAATAAAACCATTTCCCCTATCATGCAGAAATTAGGAACATTTAATGGTAATCCCTAACAAGGAAATAGATAATTAATGACAATCTTTAATGAGTCTTTTTTTCAAAAATAGTCTGTACTTAAAACAATTTTTTTTTCTTTTGCCAGACTCAGAAATTGAAACCCAAAGTCCACTGAAGGAATTTTATTGGGTTGTTGGAAAAGTCATGACCCATTTTTGTTTGAAAAGCAGAAAAAATATGTGATATTTTCAAACAACTCAATATGATTCTTGAACCTTTGAGCAAATCATAAAAGGAGGAAGTTGCCGACTGTGTGCCAAGGAGTGAATCAACAGTTAAGGGAAAATTAAAACCTGAAGAGTTAAAAGCTACCCCGCCCTCATATATTCTTTCACATCATTCACCCACTTGTCCCTTTTCAGAGGCTCGCTCTACCCCCAGATTGACAGCTTTCATGTAGCTGTCATTTTTGAGGAAAGCAAGCAGAGTGAGCTGACATGGCTGAGCATGATTCCTGTTCCCAATGACCTTCATGCTGTACCTTTATGCAGGAAAATTAACACAGGCAACAATCTGCAAACAATGCAATATGAGTTTGTTTGGTTATCTTGACCTCCTTTGTATGTCATGTTTCGTTATTTAGCTTCTTTTGAACACAGAGTCCAATCAACCGTTCACGCATGTACATTGCAAGAAGTAGGTCTGCAGGATGTGTGACAGGCCAGGGAAAGCGATAAAGCAGGGTTGTCAAACAGCTGCACAATAGGCCTAAGAAGTATTAAGTGAGGCATCAATAAGTGATGACATCGCTGTAAAATATCACATCAAGTGTTTTTGAGGTGAAAATGCTAAAATTGCTAGAATTGTGTAATACAATCACTTGGAATATTAAGGATTTACCGAAAAAATGAGACTTCTAGAGACAAACGGAATGCATCAGGGTTTAGAGGCGGGTCCTCTTGCATCACTTATCTGTTGGATATTGAATACTGGAAAAATCACTGAATGTCTTATTGTTTTCCTTCCCTGTGAAATGTCCCTGACATTACATGTTCTACCTACCATTCTCAGTGTTCATGAGGGTAAAAGTGTTTTGCATCCTCTAAACTGCTGTGCTATAGTTTACCCAAAGGAGAATGTCAACAGCTGGGACTCCATCAAACTATAAAGCTTCTGAACAGCTAAAGACACAGCAACCAGAACAAAGAGACACACTACCGAATGGGAGTCAATATTTACACACCATACATCTGATAAGGGACTGATATTGTAGACCTGGGAAGAACTCACTCAACAAAGCAAAGCAAACAACCCAATCAAAAAATGAGCAGAAGAGTTAAACAGATACTTCTCTAAGGAAGAAATGCAAACAGCCAACAGGCATATGAAATAATGTTCAGCATCACATATTGAGAGGGAAATACAAATCAAAACCACAATGAGATAGCACCTCACAATTGTGAGAATGACTTAAAAAGGCAAAACAAAACCAGAAACAAGTACTGGCAAGTATGTGCTGAAAAAGGAGCTCTTACAGCACTAGTGGGAATGTAAACTATTCAGTCACTATGGAAATAAGTGAGGAGGACACTCAACATACTATATATGTATCTATCACATGACTCAGGGATGCCACTCCTAGGAATCTACCCAGAGAACACAGAAAACAAACACTAATTTGAAAGTAATCCCAAACTCCTATGTTTATTGCAGCTCTATTTACAATAGCCAAGATAGGGAAACAGCCTATTATAAATGCCCCAGAGCAGATGACTAGATCAAGAAGATGTGGTATATATAAACAATGGAATACTACTCAGCAATCATAAAAGATAAATTCATGCCATTTTTGCAATATGGGTGGAGCTGGAAGGAATTATGTGAAGCAAAATAAGTCAGAAGGAAAAAGATAAATATTGGATGGGTTTCACTTACATTCAGAATAGAGAGAAATCAAGTAAAGGGTTAGGAAAAAGACAAACTCTCAAGTTGTCCATCGATCTTAAGCATATAGGAGGTGAAGCAGTCAAAACAGGGGAGGGAAGAGCACAAGGGATTTTGGTGATGATCACAGGAGCTGTGGTGATGGGGGAATTATGGGGACTACACTTGAAGGGAGAAATCATAGACCGTCCAAAAATTAATAATGAAGTAAAAAAAAAGAACTTAAGAAAATAAAGGGGTCTCCCTGGAGGTGCAAGGGGTTAAGCACAGCACTATGAAGCTATCCACAGCTACTGCAGCATGAGTTCGATCCCTGGCCAGGGAGGTGACCCACATGGCGCAGCAGACCTCTCCTGTCTCACCCACTGCTCCCCTCAGCAGTGTATTTCAGTCAATCTGCCTGTTCTGCTCCCCACTCTGTCTCTGGTGAATTCTCTCACCCCCTGCCTCTCTGGCCTGTACCCCAGCTCTTGTATGCATAAATAAATACATCTTTTTTAAAAAAATAGAATGAATGAGTTAATTCAAATGACTAGGTAGGTGCCTATAGCCCCACCATTATAGCCAGAGGCTGAGGGGTGGCAGCGACAGTATAGGTGGGATTTTAACATGCAGGAGCTGAGCATATAGTGCTAAAGCAAGGGGGAACTCCTAGCCTCATTTCTCCAGTATAGTAAGTCCTCACTTAATATCTTCAGTAGAGTCTTGGAAGCCGCCACTTTAAGACAAACAACAGATGAGATCAGTTTACCACAGGCTAATCCAGATAAATGAGAGTTGAACTCTTGTGGTATATTTCTGTTCATAAAATCATCACCAACCTTCTAAAGAAAGACCTAAAACACTTCTAATATTAAGTAATAATTTGTATTCATTCATTCATTTCCCTCCATCCCATTCATTTATTCATTTTCCAACTCCAGTTCAGGATCTCAGGTAGCCAGATTATTCCAGAATCTCAGTGTACAAGGAGGATGCCCCTCCATCACGGGCACACACCCTGCCATACTCACTCAGACTGGGACGATGCACACATAGGAGGAAATGGCCCCCGAGTTTCCCCCACTGTGGGGAGAGAGGGGCAACGCCATCCAGACAGTGGCCCCAACTGGAAAACCATTTATTCCCCTCATAGTTATAGTGAAATGACCTTAGTCAAGGACCTGCTAGAGTTTGCTGAAATATTAACAATTTTGCATATTAGTAACAGAACTATAACTGCTATGTTTGAGTATTGATTATTTTTATTGCCAAGACTTGTTTTCAAATTAGATGTCATTTGAAACAATTAATGTGAAGTTGTCAAGAATCGGTATCACTTGGTGATTTTAAATCTCACAGCTATTAGCATATACCTTTTGATTGATGAAAATATTGCCATACAGATCCAGCTTTTAAAAAAGCCCTAACTTCATTCAGCCATTGCTAACTTTTGCTACATTTGTCCATGAACATGAATTCATGGTTTACAACACAGCATGCCCGCAGGTGGAATTCCACATTTACTAAAGCATTAATCATGGCTGTTTCCTCACCCCACCCCACCCCACATGCTCCTCTGAAAATGGTGTTCTACTACCATTTGCAAAGCAGTGATAGAATTTTAAACCGTGAAAGTCCACCTTATATTCATTAGTTGTCTCTGAGAAAGTAAATGCACTGTGGTCTGATTCTATTTCATGGCTGCAACTTTGAATTTGTGCAGGTTTATTCCAATTTTGAGATGTTTTATTGCAGTAAAATCACTCCTGGTTTTTCACTGAGAGCTCATAACATGTTATTTTTCTCAAGAGGTTAGTGGCTATCTCCCACCTCTACCCCCTCCTCAAAGTGTGGTCCAATGACCCAGAGAGCAGCTCTCTGCAGGGGTCAATGCTTGCTGCTGCTGCTGCAATCAGTGCTCTCTGCTCCTGTAATTCTAATAATCAACCATTCCTTATATTCTAAATGACATAGCGCACCAACACCTTTTATTGCCAGTTTTTGGTAAATCACTAAAATCAAGCATCAGGGACTCAGATGGGGAAGGAGTGAGCAGTCAGTACAACGGAAAAATACAAAGAGAGCCTTAAGAGATTGAATGTGAAAGGGTCAGAGGCCTCATGCCAAATCAAATTCATGTTGAGAAAGTTTGTTCCAATTTCTCTTAGCTTCCAAATTGTCTCTTTTCCTGCCCTGTTCTTTGTACATTTGTCAGGCTTTATCTCTTTTCTCTCTCCGTGATCTGCTTCTCTGTGGCAGCCTCATGTTACTTGTGGAAAGAACTATCTAATCAGATCGTTTTTCCTACAAGGACTGAAAACTGGCATGCATCGTTAAATGGTAATTTTTCCTTAATAAGACCAGAGTTACCTGTAGCTAGAGGAAGCTTTGGTCTGAGTTCTGGTCTAGAGTCAGATGATCTCAGGCCTTAGTTTCTTCATCTATAAAGTAGGGCAAGGATTAACTCACAGGGTAATGGAGAGGATTAAACATCCTAATGTCTGGGAAAATGCATTGTATACTATCAAGTGCTTAATAAAACACTGTATGTAACCTGTCAAAGCAGGCAGGTTTAGCAGTTACAGGTAGACTTTGCTTGGAAAGAGGAAGCCAGGCAGTACCTCTGGGTTTTAAGATTTACATGAGAGGAAGTATAAAGGGATTTTCTGGAAATACCTTTTACTTTATTTTTTTTAATTGAGGTAACATTGGTTTGCAATAGCACACATGATTTAGAGGTATAGGATCCCTCCCTTCAGCTGTTGTTACCATACCCCACCTGTAACAGGGTGGTCCCCAGGAAAGGGGGAGGTTCCCTGCCCCTCCCAAGGGAGGGTGGAGCTGAGCAGGAGGACAAGAAGCTGCAGAAGAGACTGAGGAAGGAGCAGGATGGAGCCAGAAGGAGACCTGGAGGAGGCGCATGGAGCCTAGAGACACGTGAAGAAACTGCGCTTGTCTTTTGGTCGTGGACTGGGTGACACAGATGTGGGTGAGACCCATGGGGAGGTGACAATGGCAGCTTTTATCTGGATGTTGATTTTGCTCTTTTCCTTCTGGGCTTGTCCGGTTGTTTGTGACCCTTTTCTGTGGATCCCCACTGGAAGATGCTTTAGACTTGTGGCAGGCTTTGGGGCCTTGCTCTGGGCCGACCCCATATGGATGGAGTTTTACCCACGAGGGGATGGGTAACTTTGGGTGCTTCATTTAGAAACTAGACTCTTTGCCTTACCTGTATTGTTTCCTAGTTTTTATTAAAGTTCCTTCCCATTAAAGTGTCCTATTGTTATAGAGCAACCCCGATATTAAACGGGTTCCTGGCTGTGGGTCCTCACCAGCGTGCTTTAAAGGGACTTAGGAATACTCTACTACAGACACACGCAAAAGGGTTAATAAAAGGTTTATTTACAAGAGAAAAAGAAATAAGGAAAATGTACAACTCAGGGAGAAAATAGGGAAATAAAGTCTTTAATGCGTCCTACCCGATCCGACGACCTGGAAACCCAAAGTCACTCTCAGAGCTAGACGGACGCCGCGAGCTGGCCGAGGGCCCCAAAATGGAGAGAGCCCCAAAGCCCACATGTCTGCCTTTTGTATCCACCTGGCTGCTTAACCCCACCCTCAGGTCCCAGCCACCTTCCCTTGGGTGGTGATGGGATGTAGAGTTCCCAGTGTCTTTGGCTTTGGCCTGGGGTGGGGGTGGAGTCCACAAAGCCTGTATGGAATTTGCTTTGGGGCAGCCTTTTCCCCCTAACACTGGGGTGGGGGTGGAGTCCACAAAGCCTGTATGGAATTAGCTTTGGGACAGCCTTTTTCCCCTAACAATTCGTTTTGTGTTGATGCGGCGGATGGCAGAACCCATTTAGAATAGGCAGGTTTGCGGGGTTTGGGCTGCCCCTCTCCCTGTCCTATAACAGATTTGGCGTCCAACGTGATTTAGGACAGAGCCATCCGTGGTTAGTCAGCCCCATGGGGAAATTGGGCTTCCCTGTGGCGCTGGCTACCATAAGCGCAAATGTGATTTTTGGTTTCTCCGGTGTGTTTGTTTCATATGTCGATTTGCTGTTTAAAAACTGGCTTGGGCTTTGTGAAGATCTGTGTGTCTGTATGTAATTTGTTTGTAGTGACTTGCTAAGACATTTGATTTTGTGGAAATTGTTCTGTGCCAGTTTTACTCAAAAGATTAGGCAGTACATTGGACCATGTGGCCAGATCAAAGATGGCGTCTGAGGCCACTTGGAACTTTTTTTTTTCTTTCTTTTTGTAATCTCTGCTGTCTCATTAGCATTTCTAAAGGCAATAATGGTTCTTCAGTGGTATGTTGCTTTGTCTTTGGCTACTTCCTGCTCTCTGCCTGATGGATTTTGCAAGCCAACTGTGGAGCAGTGGTGTTTTAATTAGCAAATGTATGCCTGGGTGTTAAGGAAAGAGTAGCCTTAAGCAGTAACTGGTAATCTGGTATCCTTGATGGGTTCTTGGAGATAACTTGAATTTTTGCAAAGTCTGGATCAGAAAAATTAACAAGATTTTGTCTGAGTCTGAAAGGATTTGCTGCTGTGAATTTTGTCTACACAATTTGTTTTGGGCATGTTTGCCATTTTGAATACTGGATTTGTTCAATTGCTGGTGTAAGACAAGATTCTAAGTTTCTGCTTCCTACTGAGGAAGGTCTGTTATGGAAAGCACTCTTTAGGGTGCATCATGTAACTGTACCAGGTTTTCATACCTGTGTTGTTGTTGTCCCTCCCTAGTGTGGGGGAGGTGTAATCTGTGCTTAGATGTTTAATCTGCTCTTTCAGCTTCTGTCCCAGAGTGGCTAACAGAAGTAAGGAGATGATTCCTTTTAATTGAAAGTTAATTACTGATATTTTGATTTTGCTTTTTCAGGTTCTATTCCAGGAAACCCAAGGAGTGCCTGCTTGGTGGCTAACAAGAGATGACTCCTTTTGCTTGAAAGTTAACTGTTACTTTTATTCTTTCAGTTGCTGTACAGAATACCCCAGGATTGACTTCTAACAAAAAGTCTTCAACACTGAAAACCCTAAGTTCATAAACAAGGTCATGTAACTCTTGTGATTAATAAAACTTTTCCTTTCTATTTCTAAAGTCTTAGGTTTGCAGGATGACAACCGGAAATTTTTCTGCCACCAACACTCCACATTTTTTTTGGACTTTGATTTTTTTTTTCTGAGCCTATGGAGTAAAACTGCAGTTACATAACATATTCTACATGGCATAACAAAAAAAAAAAACTGTCTTTGTCTATACGTTGTATGTCTGTATGTCCTTGTGTCTAACTGTCTTGACCTCCAGTGATCGACGAATTGATATACATGGTGCCCATAGACGTTGGAAAGGAAAAAAAAAAAAAAAAAAGACGGTTTGATTGTCAACATTGTGCTACTGAACTAAGCCGGTGCCTTCATAGAGATTGAACATTGTTGTTTCTGTTAATTTTCTGATATTTATGGCAAAGCTTCCCAGAAATCTAAATTCAAGTACAAATTTGGTAGCCTAATCTGTTATAGGACAGGGAGAGGGGCAGCCCAAACCCCGCAAACCTGCCTATTCTAAATGGGTTCTGCCATCCGCCGCATCAACACAAAACATAGGACACTTTAATGGGAAGGAACTTTAATAAAAACTAGGAAACAATACAGGTAAGGCAAAGAGTCTAGTTTCTAAATGAAGCACCCAAAGTTACCCATCCCCTCGTGGGTAAAACTCCATCCATATGGGGTCGGCCCAGAGCAAGGCCCCAAAGCCTGCCACAAGTCTAAAGCATCTTCCAGTGGGGACCCACAGAAAAGGGTCACAAACAACCGGACAAGCCCGGAAGGAAAAGAGCAAAATCAACATCCAGATAAAAGCTGCCATGGTCACCTCCCCACGGGTCTCACCCACATTTGTGTCACCCAGTCCACAACCAAAAGACAAGCGCAGTTTCTTCACGTGTCTCTAGGCTCCATGCGCCTCCTCCAGGTCTCCTTCTGGCTCCATCCTGCTCCTTCCTCAGTCTCTTCTGCAGCTTCTTGTCCTCCTGCTCAGCTCCACCCTCCCTTGGGAGGGGCAGGGAACCTCCCCCTTTCCTGGGGACCACCCTGTTACACACCCACCATCAAACCACCTACAGTCAGTCCTCTGCCATAGTCCATTGTGCTCCCTTCTTGCCCTTGTGACTCGCCCCTCCCTGTCCTCTGGTTGCCTCAATTCTGCAATTAGATTTCTAGTGTCATTATTGGCTTGGTTTAGTCTGATCCTTTGTTTTCTTTCTCTATACTCCACATGCCAGTGACACCATGCTGTATTTGTCTTTCTCCTTCTGACTTATTTCCCTGAGCAAACTCCCCTTCAGTTCCATCCAAGTTGTCACAAATGGCATGAGTTTTTCTCTTTTTTTATAGCTGAGTAGTATTCCATTGTGTATATACACCACGGCTTCCTGACCTACTCTCTGTTTTCCGGCACATGAGAAAACATCTCAGGTTGTGGAAACATCTTTTAAATAAGACAGAACATACTGGTTCAAATGGAATCCCAGAGCTATCTCTCCAGGGCAAGCTGGTTTGTTGTTAAGAAAACCTGCCCTCCACCAGTTTCTCCTGTTCCAGTAGGTCAAGATACAGAGACTTTACAGTTTATCACCCACTGATCTGGTTTCCTGAATGCACTTGCTCAGTTTCCTTTCAAAGCATTCTTTTTAGAAGTCTGGGGACAACTGGAGTTCCTGCAGTGTTTATACCACATTTCTCTTTTCTGGGATTCCTACCTGCCTGTGAAGCATAGGGCTCCCTTGCCAGGTGTGTGCTGGGCACACTGATAGCTCAGCAGTGGAGGTGAAAGGCAGCCTATTAGGCCCTGACCTGCTTTCAGCTGACTTCTGTGCCAGCGTTCACCTGCCAGCCAGCTGCTTCTCAAGTCATAATGATGTCTTTATTTTTTAAAAAAGATTTACTCATGCATACAAGAATTGAGTGGGGTACAGGCCATATGTGAAGGAGGGTGAGAGGATTCACCAGAGACAGAGTGGGGAACAGAATAGATAGACTAACTGAAATACACTGCTGAGGGGAGCAGCAGGTGAGACAGGAGAGGTCTGCTGTGCCATGTGGGTATCTCCCCTGCTGGCCGGGATCATACCTGCGCTGCAGAAGCTGCGGACAGCCTCACAGCGCTGTGCTCAATTGAACTGCGCGATTGAGGAGGTCCCGTAACATTGTCTTTAAATCTGCTGTTGTCTGCTTTAACTTGAATATTTTTCACACCTTTACAAATTAAGACATTTTCCTTTTTAGTTAAGCAGGAGTCTAATGTCTACACAGTATCATTTACTTCAAGCTGTAGAGAGTTTTTACATCTAATTATTAAATACACTCATCTCTAATCCACTTCCTGACACATATCCATTATGCTCAGGGACAAAACTTATCAAGGAGCTGGTTGATTTAGTGGGGCTGTATGCTTATTTTTTTTTTTAACTTTTGAAGCACTGGTTTCTCTTGGATACCTCCTTGCAATATTACTTGACTAAGTGGTACTTCTGGGACCTAGCTTAGAAGCTCACTTCCCTTTCTTACTAGTTTTTTCATCTTGTATAAATTACTTCATCTCTTTATATTTCAATATTTTTATCTGTAACATGAGAAGGTAAATGAGGTTTTGGGGTCAGAGATGAAATTTTAAAAAATCCTTAGGAAGTGCTTATCAGAGAACATGGCATGTAGTAAATACGCTATTACCTTTATTATTATAATTACCGTTATTATTATAATTATTATAATAATTATAATATTTAATATATAATTTAATATTATATAACATATTATAGTTATAATAAATATAACAATGTAATATTATTATATTACTATATAATACCTAGTAATACAGTAATAAAATAATATATGGTATTATATATTATATTATACACATATTATATATAATATATATTATATAAGAAAAGCCATGACTCCAAATATAGAGAACATACCACTAATATAAGTAACAGGTGTCCTGATAGAGAGAAAGTGCTTGGATACCTGAACATCTAGAAATCGAATTTTTGACCTCTCACTTCCCCACTTTTTCTGTTTTCTTTTGCCTGTAGATTTGATGACCAAAAGGTGCTGCAGCTACCATTACTTAAAACTGTATTCAAAGCTTTTAAGTGTTGGGTGAGAAGGGGATGTAGAAGAGGATTCTGATTTGGATGGGGTTCATGAAATTGACTCATCCAGCAACACAGCCTGTAGGCAGCTGTGTGCCTGGCCAGGCCCTTAGGCTCAGGCCTGAGGAATAGGGGAGCCCCTCCTTCTAAAAGACTTCTGCTCATCTTTGTGACACACCCTTCTTATCTCCCTTCTTCCTCACCACAATCCTTTCTTTGATGTTTCTTTATCAACACACTAGATGGTCTCAATTCTAAGCACTGACTACTGGGCCAGTACTGATGATTCCCACACTTCTCCCCTTAATCTTACTTTTTTGGAAAGACTTTAATTTCCCAAACAATTTATGTTCACAGCAAAATCAAGACAAAGGTGTAGAGATTTCGACATGCCCCGTGCTAAAGAGGGGGACATTTATTACTAATAAAGAACCTAAGTTAAAACTCATAATTACCCAAAATGCATAGTTTACATTAGGGTTAACTCTTACTGTACATACTAATGATTTGTATTCACCATTATGCAGCACATACAGAGGGCTGGCACAGCCCTAAAATTCCTCTGTGCTCCACCCATTCAATTACATGCATCTCTTTCCCTGTGTAAGCTCCCCAGCTACCACTGCTTTTGTTGTCGTTGTTGTTATTGTTTGTTTGTTTTATTGTCTCTAGAGTTTTCCTTTTCCAGAATGTCATATAATTGGAATCTTAGAGTATGTAGCCCTTTCAAAGTGTCATCTTTCACTTAGTAACTTGACTTCAAGTTTCCTCCAAATCTTTCTATGGCTTGCTAGCTCATTTCTTATTTGCACCAAAGAGTATTCTATTATCTGGATGTACTGCTGTTTCTTTATCCATTCACCTGCTAAATGATACCTTGGTTGTTCCCAATTTCTGGCAACTAGGAATAAAACTGTTATAAACATCTGTGTGCAGGTTTTGTGTGAGCACACATTTTCCGCTCCTTTGGGAAAATATCAAGGCACACAATTGCTGTGTTGTGTGATAAAATTATGTTTAGTTTTGTAAGAAACCGCCAGATTGTCTTCCAAAGCGAGTGTACTATTTTCATTTCCCATAATCTTCAGAGATCTCCCCATCTGATATTATTTATACATTTGCTTATTTGCCTTGGAGTTGTTCCATCCCTCATCCAGAATTCAGGTGCCACGAAGGCAGAGGTGTCTGTTCACCTCTGCAGGCTACCTAAGGAAACCTGTGTACCTTGTGATGAACGCTCAGTAAATATTTCCTTAAAGAATTCCTTCCTCCAGCGCTTTCAGCACGGAGTGAGACATAACGCCAACACCATTTCTATATGTGCTCCCCATTTCCTGCGCACATTCTCTCTTTTAATCTGCAGTTTTCCTCGCTAATGCTTCCCCGGTGTGTTCTGCAAACGAGACGATGTTTCTGTGGGTACACGGGGGGCAGTAGCTTTTTGGAGATATTTATTTTGACCTGTGGATCAGAGATCGGTGGTGTAATCCTGTTAGGAAGCTGTGCTTGCTTCCAAGCTTTCATCTGCTGATTTACAAAATCATTTGTGCTCAGAAATGAAGTCTCCTGCTGTGCCATCTGGTCTCCCTGCTGGGTGGTGAGGGGCACACATCCCTGGGTGCCAACCCTAGAGCACACGGGCCAGGGCCCAATGGAAGGTGGTGTGGACTTTGCTGGGCTTCACTTTTATGCAAACATCCTGTGTTCTGGGCAGGTCTGCCATTTTGATTTTTGTTTTGTTTTGCTTTCCCATCATTTTCCCTTTTAGGAATGCTTAGAGCTAATTTTTGGTTGGAATTTCATGAAATAAAGCCTTCCATTCCAAGTTTTATTCTCTCAAGTTTTGCTGGCTCATAGAAGAGACAGACTTTGAGGGGACAGGAAGCGAGAAATGAACATTTGGGGGGAAATTAACAGTGAACCTCCTACAATAAAAATCCTGATTTCCTCTAAATTTAATCCTCTATTTGATATAAATATAGTTTTCAAATATCATGTCCCTGCAATGATATTCATTGCTACCATTTGCCTGCTTCTATATATACTAGTCACTGGGCAGTGTTTTACATGTAGTATCTCAGTTAATGCCCACAATAATCCCCTGAGGCAGATTTTATTATTACCCCTGTCATAGAGATGGGAGACTATAGTGGCAGAGAGAAGAATGACTTTTGAAGTTAGCTAGCCAGTGGGTGTGCTGGGACCTCAAATTAGCCTGGTTCCATGTCTGTGTTTCCAGATAGACTCTGTGATTTCTGCAGAACCAAATGATATTCTTAAGATATTATAGGTGAACTTTTCTAGTTCTCTTGCATGTAGGCACATATATAATGCAAACCACAGTTAAGAAGTCTTTTAACACAGTCCTTCACCCCTCCTGCTCCCTGCTTTCTATTAAATTAAGGCAAAATTTCTTAACGTGTCATTTGAAACATTTCCTATTAGGAGTCATTTTGCCTTCCTTATTATCTTTCCATTCATTTTCTGTTAATTTTGTCTCCTCTATTTAAAAAAGCATTGGAAGGATTTTTAAATGTATAATGTACTGGAGTTATAGTTTAAAAAAAATTAGAAATAATTTATATTTTGTAGATGTAACATTAGTAGTAATGACCAAAACAGCAAGTATTATTTGAGGCTATCTTTGGTGGTAAAGACTCTTTATGTGTGAAGTTATTCAATACATTGTTTCTAAAAGAGAATTTATATTCATTTCAATTTAGTGATTTACTTACTGAATCCAGAAGACAAAAGGTCTTTACAAATATGTGCACAGAATTCTGGGGATACTAATTAATCTATTACATGCCCAAGCTATAAAGAAACTTGATGTCTTATCAGACAGAAATATTTCTAAAAAATTATAAACTAAAAATTTATAAATAAAAATTATAAAGAAAAGAAATTACAAAAATATGAAGCAAAGAAGCTTTGTTCATAGTCTCAGATTTTACTGAAATGGCTTTGAAATACTTAGGACACAATATATTTATCTAATATTTTTCATATTTCCTTCTTATATATTTTCTCCTTTCATTTAATTTTTCATTCATTCATTCACTGTGTACCAGAAAGTCTCTCAAGGAATTTCAAGAGTATGTGGAGTACAATTCCACAGCTATTTTACAGATAATAAAGATAATTAAATGTTTGGAATGTTGAGAAAGATTACGACTTTGGTTTCATTGACATATTTTTAGGTTGGGGACATCAATGAAATTGTTTTAAATCAAGCAGTAGATGCTTTGGAGCACCATTGATTTTAGAAACCAAATCAGTTCACTGGGAGTTAAAAAAACTAATGTACTTTCAGTGAACTCAAGGAAGAAGGAAAAGGGACCATCAAGAGCTGATTACAATGCAATGATGAGAGCAAAAAGTACAGATAAGCCAAGGGTGTTGCAGGCAATGGAGGAACAGAGAGACAACCCTGGATGGACAGACTGCCCGGGTCAGGGGAAGAGGGAACCTTAAAGGGGAGGAGAGACAGGAATAGAGGGGAGTTCAAGACAATGGGTTGAAAGAGAGTGTGGCTTTTTTTTTGTTGTTTATTGTTACTGGGGAGGATATATATATATTTATCCTATATGTATTATATACAAGTATATGATATACATATATTGGCTGCACACACACACACACACACAGAGGACTGTTACAGTTTAGAAAGAGTTCCTCATTTGAACCTAGGAAAATTAGAAAATCACTTGAGCCAATACTTCCTTTTTCAAAGAATGACATATAAATAGTATTACAGATGCCAAGGAGAAAAGTTAATTCTCCAATAACATCCCCTAAGATGCTTTAGGACTTAAATCTCTGGGGAACTCCAGGCAAGAAAGGCCTGAAGATGACCAAGTGTACAGAAGTGATTGCTGAAGGTGACTCTTAGGTAAAACATTTTTAAATGTGAATTACTTTTATTTCTGTTTTTGTTCTTATTTTTTCTAGTATTTATTCTAGCTTTTGGGATATTGCTTTGTTAAGATGCTCTCTTTTCCTTTCTTTTGATCCTCCCTTCTTAATACTTTTGTGGAGTCCTCAAATAACTAGCCAATTAATTTCTCTCCCCGTGGGGAGAGTTTTTGTTCAAGGGTTTAAATCTTAGTATTAAATCCCATACTGTTGTATCCATTCACATCCTCTGCCTTAGATTTTAAGCAAAATTTTCACAGCCAGAATCAAAGTCACAGTCTCAGTCATGGTAAAAATGAAGTTTAAATTGGCCCCAGAGAGGTGGTATTTAGGCTGATTTGAAAAAGGACTCTTTTTCCAAAGTGACTAATTTTCCAGAGTAAATTAGTTTTCCAGGGCTTACAGTCAAGGAAGCTTTTCTCCCCTTTCTTTCTTTCTTTCTTTTTTTTTTTCTTCTTGTTTTGTAAAGGTTAATGTCTTCAAATGTCCTCCCAACAATGTGCTTTGTGTCTCTTTCTACGTTTTGCAGTTCTGGTTCACATCTTACATTGCTGGATAGGGAGTTAATTGGCAATAAGTCACTGCTTTTGAGAGCAGATAGGATGCAGCTTCTGCTCCCCAATGCTGCCAGCCTGCTTTCTGCCAGCCAGAACAGTCTTCTACTTAGAAAGCATCCAATTCTTTGTTGCAGGGGCCTGCAGGCACAGATTAGGGATAAGCAGGGCTTGGTCCATAAAGGTTGGCCCCCAGTTTGGCATCTGCTCCTCCGAGTTCTGTGCACAAGCCAAGGAAGGCAACTCTTACGACTTCCTTTCAACCTGTGCTATATTGCCAGAAAGAGAAAGGACTTGCTACTTGAGAGAGATGTCTGCTTCCTCATCTCAATCCCAAATGTCGATTCTGTACAATGCACAGTGTTATTTAGGGAACTGCAGCCCAATGGTTAATTTGAAAAATCAGGTTGACGGTGCTAAATTTCAAGCTCCAGGGAGATAGTTGGTGTGGTCATTCAAGGCAGATGGTCAATTCACTCGGAGAGGGCCCAGATCCAGAACTTTCATCTCATGACTGCTATGTGGACTAGAACATGTTCCTCTAAGTTAATTCCTTGGCTTTGTTTGGATTTTTTGTCAAGGCATGGAAAAAAGTCACAGTTGAGGTGGTGAATACACAATCGTTTCCTCTTCATGACAGGGAAGCAGCCATTTCCTCACAGAATATTTATCCATTATTGTCAAATGGAAAAGACTGAGTTCAGTGGGCCACAAGATGGATGCATGGTAGAAATGTACACATTCCTGTGTGTGCCACAATCTGGTTTGTTGGGCCTGTTATAGTCACATCTCTGTATTTTGATCTTTCCAGCTTCTGGTGTCACCATGGCTTGTTAGTAAATCTCATTGTGTGATCTGAGATTTCAAAGGAAAGGTTCTTTTCTGCCAGTACACTGAATAAACAGTACTCCTGCTTCTGGAATCCTTATGAGCTCTTCTGTGCATCAAACAGCTGCATCAGCTTTATCGGAAATGAGTTTGTTCCTGGGCTGGTATTTCTCAGTGAAGGGCATGTTCAGCGTGGCAAGGCTAACTATGAAATCACTTTGATAAGCAATACAAAACTCCTCCTGACAGCACATCTTTTCAAGGCCTTCTTTCTTTCTAAAGCAAGTAAGCTGGATCCTGATTTTCCCAAATATTTATGGTAGAAATGATATGCTTTTAACTTTTTGAAATTTCATGCTGCACAATTCTCCAGACATTATTGGGACCAAACCTCATTTTCCCATTTCAATTGCACTTTTCTTTCAAGTCATCAGGAGTTCCATACAGAAATCGAAATGGCTCTTACTACCAAATATTTCTTTTGTGACCCTACCTGATACTTAGAGATGGAGTAAACTCTAAATGAACAGCTATATTCATATATTTCAGTGAAACTAATAATGCCACTATTTTGTTATTAACACATAAAAATTTCATAATATGTTTTCCCTCAATGCATTGGCTTAAAAATGTTGAAATGATATCCTAAGGGTAAATTATCGTGGGTTTATTTATAACAACTGGGAGCTGTATATTTTTGTTCCACTGATTTCAAAAAAGTATAAACAGCTCTGTGGTTCCATCAAAAGTCTATTACTTTCACATTTTCACATTTATAACTCACTACCCTTGTGTGATTTCAGCTAGCATTTATAAGCAGCAAGGATCTTTTGCTTAAAAGCATTGGATCATTCTTATCCAAAAAAGAACCCTATTAGAGTGTTTAAGATTTTGAAAATTAAAAAAAAATGCACGGACCATGGACTTATAATGGGTCACATAACATCACATTAAATAAGGTAAGATTAACTCTTACTTTTCAGCTTCTAGGCACTAATTCAGGGAGGAAAAGTGAGTGGCATGAGAGATGGGGAGGAGAGGGATTCTGGAAGCACCTGAACAGATGACAACCCTCCACTCTGAAGGACACCATCACTCTCAAGGCTGCATCCCCACAGAGCCATTGCTATATAACTTATATCCACTCAGTGGAATGTCATCCCTGGGCTGGCACAGAGGCCCTCAGGTAGCTGGTTTCTCTGCCAGCACAATTCCTAATGGGCTTGCTACCTCTAAGTCAACATCAGTCAATTTAAATTCTTTCATCTGAAATTGGTGTCTGAAAACATATCAGACACTTGACCTCACGGTTTCTCATTTACGCGGGTCGCTATTTTCAGTGGCCTCATTTGGTGGTTATTGAAAAAGAAAAGAGGAATAATTTGATAGAGGTACCCAATTTTGCATATCTTCACTCTCTTTTCTTTGCTCCTTTACTTCAATGTCTTTTTAACATGCAAATGGGCTGGGGTTCTGACAGTTCCCACGGGCCTGCTTATATTGGAAGCAAGGGTGGAGCAAGGACGAGAAAAGAGTTCAAGGTCATATGATCTCATTGCAGTCTGAGTTTAGGTAAACCAAGTCTTGGTTTCTCTTCTCTTTTCTGCTAAATGGGGCAACAATATCTTATTTATGTTCTAATGTGTTTTGGATAAGAGCATGGAATAATACGTGGAAGCAAATTAGTAAAGGCCATAATCAAGTGGAATCTGTCATCCATTTCTAGTATCATTATTATAATAGAGGCCATAACATTCACAGCTGGCTGAGAGGTCGTATATACAAAAAATGATTGAGAAAAGCTGTCTGTTCTGATTCTCCTCCACTTCCTTTTTTATATTCCCAGTGCAAACTAAGGAGCCATGAGTGCTTTAAAAACATCTTTAGGATTTGTTGTAGGAAAAAGAACCCCAAATGGTGGTCTTAATGTAAGCATGTAAATAGCACAATGTTTTCTCTACAAATGATATGCATCCCTCTGCTTTGGCTGCAAAGAAAACAGTAAATAGGAGTTACCAATTACTGACTGCTTGTTTATTGTGCACATCCTGTATGCCTTCTCTGCATTGTCTTTTAATTCTTACACAATTCCAATGTTAGCAGCTGCTACTATTATCCTTATTTTACAGATGAGGAGATGAAGCTCCAAAGAAGTTAATTGACTTGTTTCATATCCCAGAGCCGGTAAATAGTTATCTTAGAAAGCAAGCCAGCATTGTGTGGGAAGTGGCACTTTAAGATATATTCTCATTCCATTTTTTGTTGGTAATTATGTGAAAGTAAACTAGAGCATCATTCAATATTAGTCTAGAAGGTTCTGAAATTAGACAACAGCATTTGGTTAGTGGATAACCAAACACAGCTGTTGAAGGTGTGATGTCACAAAACACAGAAGAATCCAAGAAAGCTGGAGTAATTAGTCAATAATGATTGAGACACTAGGCATTTCCTAAGGGAGCATTATCCAGTCAGGAGGAGTTGATGGACCAAACGATGCTACCGGTCATTAACTACAACAGTCATTATTCCTGGGAAACATCTTATTTTGAAGTTAATACTCTGGCTTGAATATGCATATTTAAAGCAAACTGCTTTCCTTAGTATGTGGATGAGCTGAGGAGGCTATGATAAGGGAAGTCTATTAGAGGACTGATTATAGTTCTCTACTGCAAAATTAAGTATGCGTGAAAAGGACTCATATTTGAATACTTTGGATTCCACTTTTGGATTCCACTTTTTGGTTTTAAATTGGAATGTATATGTCATCCCTGATCCTCCGCCCCTCAAATGCTCCTGCTACGCAATGGGAAGTGCAGTGTCCATCCCCCCCACATGGTCATGAAGCGGGACTTCCCCTGCAGAGCTCAGTGAAGCCCTACTATGGGGGAACAGTGAGCACTAAGGTAAAGGCTAACTGTGAGCAAGATGGGGAAAGAAGCAAGAAAGAGGAAAGGCAGAGAAGTTTCAAAGAAAGTAAGCAAAAAGAGTTGGCAAAATGGGAGACATTAAAGAAAAGGTAGGAGGTATGGACAGATGTTGAGAAGTCTAATCACGCTATCCTTCCCTTTCGTCTCTTCCATCAGGCCCCTGTACAGTTTCTATCTGCCCTACCTATTTGTGTCAGTTTTTTCATAGAAACTATCATCACCCCCACCAATCTCTTCAAGCACCCTAGCCCACTCCCCATCAGCTGGATCCTCACTAGATCATTTACATTCCTAAGGGAGGCCAAGATTTGAAAAGCCCACACAGGCTGGTAGGTTGGTGCCTTCAAACCAGTGTTGTTTAGATAATTTTTAAAGAGGAAGGAGAAGTTGGTGTCAAGCCCAGTTTTCCTTGATAATCCAATCAGTTCAGATATGACCTCAGAGTTGCACACCCCACTCAGCCAAGCAGCAACTTTGGAGGTAATCAGAGCCTGCCTCCCTTCTTAAAAGTAGCTTGGTAATCTTTTATTGTTATTACTTGAGCATGAGTCTTGCTAGTTGAAGGGAGGATCTCACTTTTCCCCACCTCAAGAAGCAATCAAATTTGCCCTCTATCATCTACAATATACAATATAATACTTCAGTCTCTCTTTGAGAGAATTTTCAAGTAAAAGTAATTTTCTCCAGTGACATTTTAATACCTCATATAGATTGGTTCCATGGGAAACTTTAAGCTGACATTCTCTATATTTTCACTGACTGGATGAGAACTCACTTGTCTACCATTATCTCTTCTTTTGGACGCTACTCCCACCCCATATCTCTCTCATATAAACACATTTGTCAATTTTACTCTTTAAAAATAGAATTGAATTTGTTGCCTATGCTCTTGATTTCATCTTTTCTATATCCTCTAGGACTATACTTTATCAGTTATAACCTATTCTACAAACATCAGGGCTAAAAACATGCCCACTTTTTAAAATTAAGACGAAGGTTTTTGTACTGTGAACTCTTTGGTAGCTGTAATGCTACTTGTCTTATAAAGCCATAATTCTGAGAATACTACTACCACTAATTTATATTGATCATAAAATATAAGCACTTTAACACCTGTCATTTTACAAATGTCTCTTAAGAGTTATGTGTAATTGGTGTAGTTTTCATTTCACAGGTGGGGAAACTGCCATCTAAACAGGTTAAGTGAATTAAGTGAATTAGGTCACCCAGAAAATAAGGACCTCAACCAGGATTTAAAGCCAGAACTTTCTGAATTTACCCACCTCTTAACAGAATTTTCTGACAAGACAGTACGTGCCAGCGGCCTTCTCCTGATGCTGTCTCGTAGACAACACAATGACATTGCCAATCTTAGCTGTTCTTTTGTTTTTTTTTAAAAAGATTTATTTATGCAACAAGAGCTGGGGTGCAGGCCGGTGGTGTGGGGGGGTGGTGAGAGGATTCATCAGAGACAGAATGGGGAGCAGAACAGATGGATTAACTGAAATACACTGCTTAGGGGAGCAACTGGCAAGACAGGAGAGGCCTACTGTGTCATGTGGGTCACCTCCCTAGCCAGGGATTGAACTCATGCTTCAGTAGCTGCAGATTGCTTCATAGTGCTGATGCTTAATCCCTTGTGCCACTAGGGAGGCCAAGTCTCCACTTTCTTGATTGTTCTGCAGCACTTGGCACCATGAAGACTCTTTGCTCATGGTTTCGATGACACAATTTTGCGGCACCATTTTGTTCTGGTTATTTCTTATTTTCATCACTCTTTCTCAGTCCCCTTCACTGACATCTTTACGTCTTCTGTCAGGTGACTGTTGTCTTCCTTGTGTTCCAGCTGTGACTACATGGATCCACCTATGCTCACAGTGCTGACTCAGTCATTCAAAACTCTATCTCCAATGTGGGCCTCTTCTCACCTGAATTTTCTACTATTGTTTCTATGATTTATGGACTGTCTTTTTTATTTGTTTGTTTTCAAGTTTACTGACCCTTTTGCCTACTATGTTCAATCTGCTTCTAAGTCTACCACTAAATATTTCTTCATTTTTGACATATTTTTCTATGTCTAGTATTTATATCTTTTTGTTTCCAGGACTCCACAGGCATTCTCCATCTGCTGATCTATATCGACTACTTTTCCTTCTTTATTCTCTCATATTTATCATACTTATTTTAAAATCTCTGATAATGGAAAATTTCAGGCTATCTCTAGGTTTGCTTCTGTTGTCTCTTTCCTCTCTGGATCATGGGCTGCATTTTTCTCCCACCTGTAAATTTTTTATTGCATGCTGGGAATTGTATACAAAAGCAGAAATTAAAGTCAATTAAATTTACCACTAGGAAATGGCATGCCCTTACTGGAAAAGGGTGGGGCCGTCAACTTAATTTCAATTGAATTGGAAATTCACCAGTTCACCACTAGCTTCAAATATTTTGACGGAGAGATTACACTTCTCATTCTGTAGAGCTTAAGACTTGAGCCACAGTCATGCTTTCTATATTTTTCTGTGCTTAAGAATAGTTGGCTTTACCAGACACGGGAATTTTTCTCTCTGTTATAATCCAGTGTTGCTTGTGAGTCACTGGGAATGCTATTTGTTCTATAGTTCCACCCTTGGCTTTATGTGTTATGGGAGATCTCTCTCCACCCTGACACTTTGCACTTCGACAAAGTCTTTCATAGTAAGACCTGGAGTGCTTTGGAGATATTACTCCTGACTATCATCCAGCTTTTAACAGGCTTCAAGCTGAACTAGGTGTGGGCAGAGTGCCTCAGAGGAATTTCTTCGAACTCTCTCTTCCCACCTCTCCTCTCTGATATGCCACTCTGTTCATCAGTGAACATTTGTAGGAAAGTGTTGAAATGTAGTTCTAGATTTGTTCTGGGGAGTCTAGCCACCCTGTGGTTGCTAATGGTTTCCTAGAATTTGGAAAATGTCTCTTTACTCCATCTATTCTATACTTCTTGTCTCACCACGATGTCCAAATTAAAACAGCCATTGTTCTCTTTTCTCTGGAGATGGGCTGTCACCTTGAACATGTAAGTGATAAATATCCTTTATATTTCACTTCTTAGTTGGATTTAAGAATACTGTTGTGTAGCTTTTCTCATTTTAAGGCTGAGAGGGAGACAAAGTGTCTTGCTACTTACTAACTAAATCCTCTGAATTGTCCCTTTCCATTTGTTCCTCCCTTATCTTAGGATACCTCCTATATTCAGATATTGGAAAAATAAAAACTACATTTAAAGACTTTTTTGCAGTCAAGAATCTAAGTGTGCTTTAGGTTTGGCTAGTTAGTTGTACTCCCGCGGAATACAAAGGGAGAAAGTGAATCTGAGGTTGGCTTTCCACTGCTTCTCTGGAGTTTTGCTAGTAAGCGTGGTCATAGAGGCAGTGACTGCTGTTACTTTCTCCCTTTATATTTCATGGGAGTACACCCAGCCAGCCAAGCCTAAACCACACTTGCATCCTTGGCTGCAAAAATGCCTTTAAATGTAGTTTTGATTTTAATGTTAGTACAAATTTCTATGACCCACTATTAGCTGTGGGGTTGTGCAGAAGCAGGTCATGGGGTATGAACCTTCTGTTTATCTGGTATGTGACCACCTCTAAAGTGAGTGATTTTAATGGTTGTTTTCTGAACCCTGGATTGTCATTAAAACAGTATATTTTGGGGGGGGGGGCTCCCTGGTGGCGCAAGCGGTTAAGCACCGCACTATGAAGGAACCCTTAGCCTCTGCAGCGCATGTTCAATCCCTGTCCTGCCAGGGAGCAACCCACATGGTGCAGCAGACTTCTCCTGTCTAGCCCGCTGCTCCTCTCAACAGTGTATTTCAGTCAGTCTGCCTGTTCTGTTCTCCACTCTGTCTCTGGTGAATCCTCTCACCCCCTGCATCTCCGACCTGTACTCCAACTCTTGTATGCATAAATAAATAAATCGTAAAAAAAAAACTTCCATTAAAAAAAAAAACAGAATATTTTTGGAGTTAGTGGTTGCAGAGATGACATCTTGATTTCCAAGCCTTCTGACTGTTACAGAGGTAGCACATATCTCCACAGTCCAGTGCTACAGGGTGTTCTGAGAGTCACTCTTTAGAGCTTCCTCTCCATATCCCAGTAAATCCCTTTCTGGTTAAAATACCTAGTGTGGTTTTCTTATGTTCAACTGATTCCTTACAGAGTCATTTATCATCTTCTTCATTTGTATTGACTTTTAATTTTTTTTCATCTAACCCTGCTGCAAGTGCCAAATTTCATTGAATCTAGCATGTCTTAGATTACAAATATACTTTTAAAAAGTTACCACTGTGATGAAAAAAATTGATTCTACTTAACCATGATGAAATGTTTTTAATTAACTATAAATTTTATTTTATATTTACTGTAAATATATTTTGAGTCTTTCCTTTAGCCCCAAATGAGTTCACTTAATATTTGCTATGGGACTTATGCTTTGAAGTACTTGTAATAGTTATGTTTTCATAGCAGACATGTGAGATAATTAGGTAATACATCAAAGAAATTTACCTTTCCTATGCCATGATTTCCCTACATTAAATTCCTGAATTCTCAGTCCTGAGGCTTCCAAATTTGGGTTCAGAAAGAGGGATTGGAACAAAAGGACTATGTGACTACAGCAGCACACTGGATTGTGAAGGTGTGACAGGACATGACCAAGAATTCACCTACTGTAGTCTAAAGTAGCCCTAAGCAGTAGATGGGTCCCAAGCATTAACATGGAATATGGAAAGCAATGGTGCATTCTGAGACACAGCTCAATTTCACTTGTTCAAATGGAAAATAATGTTTATCTTTTCATCAAGAATGGTGTTTTTATTCCCATTATATAGATGTGGAAATCCAGGTTCAGGGATTTCAAAAACTTGTGGTAGGGTGTAAGAGAAAGAGTCGGGAATTGGATGTGGGCTTTTAAAAGAATTTCCTGGGTTTTTAGTCCTTGCCATAATTTCTTCTTGTATGCAGCTGTAGATCTGAAGTAGCAAACTTAATTTCCAAAAGGAAAGACCAATAAAATTTGCCTGTGGCTTGTGGCAATTTCTTGTTATTTTTTCTCAAATCACTTAGACAAGAAATTATCAACCTTCAGGGCTCAGCCCAAAACACTCAACTGGATGGGGATCAAGAAAGTCATTTTCTTGAGCCTTTTATATCTCTCCAAGTCTACTTCATCCAATGCTGTGTGCATGTGATGACATCATCCCATGGCTAGAAACACAGTCTATTTCAGTGATGCCTTAAATTCACAGAAAATGAAACAAAATCCTAGATAATGACAACCCTTTTAGTGTCTGTGTCCCCCAGGAATCAAATCAAAGGGCCCAAATGCATGTCACCCACAAGATTTGAATGAAGAATGAAGTAGATTTAGTGGTAACTCCTTAACATAATGATGAAGCACTGATTTGTCTAACAAATCTCCCCACGCTGGCTATAGTAGGTCACTTCTAATTACCTTTCCCTTTCTGGGCTATATATAGATAAATGCTTGGGATATTAAAATGCCTTGTAGGCTGGTTATTTAATTGCTACAGAATTGATTTGATGAAGGAAAGAAAAACAGATTAGTGTCTAAGATGTAAATGTGACACTTGACAGACTGCAGTGTGTGGCTCCAGTCTATCAATAGAACCGTCAGCCCGCAGTTCCTTGCTGGTCCTGATGGATTCATGGTATGCGAGCAGAGCTTACTTGACAATTACAAGAGCAAATGTAACCACTCTTCCCTCCAAAATAACAAGCAATGGTCTATTTTTGTCTTCTTATTTCCCATGTTAGCTAGCATATTATACATTATCAAAATAAGTTTCTTTTGGAATAACTTCCCTGTTTCCTTATGACATGTTCATGTTTTCCTCTTGCTCTTTTTTCCCTGTTTCTCCCTGACTTTAGTATCACAGGTGGTGATGACACACTCTATTTAGGACACTGGAGAAGTAGATTTTATATTCTTGCTGTGTCTCATCACTACAAACCATAAAACATAAAAAAGACATTTTTCTCTGTCTTTTGCTTCAGAAAGATCTTGCCATTTCAGAGTAACTAGAAGACAGGATTATCAGATAATAGAAACTAGATTTAATATGAATTAGAAATTCATTTGCCCAATAAATATCTACTCTGGACTGTGGATTCAGGATATGAGACAAAGATCTCTCATGTTTCCTATTTTCTAGATGGGAGGTACACCAAAGACAGAAATGCCGTGTTAGGTCATGATAAATGCAATGGAGACATGTTTTCTTAGTATATTTTGAGATACATTTTTCTGCACTGCAATTATGAAGGTAGAGTATCAGATGTCTGCTTATGCTGCCAGAACAAAATGCCACAGACTGGGTGTCTTCAACTATAGAAATTTCTTTCTCACAGTTTCGAAGGCTGAAAGCTGGGGAGTCCAAGATCAAGGTGCCAGCAAAGAAGTTTTAATCTGAGGGCTCTTCTTTGGGCTTGTGGAAAACCCCCATTTCTCTGTTCCTCCTGTGGCCTTTCTTTGCTGTGTATGCAGAGAGATAGCAAGCTCTGGTGTTTTTGCATATAAGGACATGACTCTTTTTTTAAAAAAAATTCTTCTTACTTTTTTGTCTTCTATTACTAAGTCTGTTTCACAGGGTTCAGTGGGTACCAGGAAGAGGATGCTGTTCACCAAAGGGACAATCTGAGCATCAATAAAAATAATAACTAGATATTTGTTCCTGTTTCTCTTTTAAAAATTTATTTTCTTTTTTTAAAAAAGATATATTTATTTTTGTACAAGAGCTGGGGTACAGGGCAGAGGCGGGAGTGTGCGAGGATTTACCAGCAATACAGCAGGGAGCAGATCAGGCAGATGGACTGAAGACACTGCTGAGGGGAGCAGCAGGTGAGACAGGAGAGGTCTGCCACACCATGTGGGATTCTCCCTGGCCGGTTAGGAATCGAACCCACACTGCAGAGGCTGCGGACAGCTTCACAGTGCTACTCTCAACCTGCTGCGCCAACAGGGAGGCCCTAAAAATTTATTTTCTTACATCATTGTCAATTTTTGTATATTGTTTGATTTCTCCCATCAGGTGTAGCCTGCACTGTTCTCCCACCACCACATCACCTGTGACCCATCTCCCCACGTCCCTTGTGCTCTTCAATCTCCTGTTTTGACCCCACTCTGTCTCCTTCCCCTGCTCTATGTCTCATATCTATGGTTAGCTTGCAAGTTTTGTCTTTTTCCTGACCCTTTATTTGGTTTCCCTATACTCCACATTTAAGTGAAACCATCTGATATTTATCTTTTTCCTTCTGACTTATTTTGCTTAGCATAATCCCTTCCAGCTCCATCCTTCTTGCTGCAAATGGCATGAGTATCTTTTTTTTTTGATTGCTGAGTAGTATTCCATTGTGTATATAGACCACATCTTCTTGATCCAGTCATCTGTTCTGGAGCATTAAGCTTGTTTCCATATCGGCTATTGTATATAGTGCTTCAGTAAAGGTAAGAGTGCAGAATTACTTTCAAATTAGTGTTTTTGCGTTCTTTGGGTAGATTACAAGGAGTGGAATTGCTGGTACAGGAACCGCCACTCAGCTTTCCATCGTGGCTGGCCCAGTTTATATTCCCACCATTAATGTAAGAGGGTTCCTTTTTCACCACATCCTCACCAACATTTGTTATTTCTAATTATTTTTTACATGGGCTTGTCCTTATTTGCAGATGATATGATAAGATTACGTAGAGAACCCTAAAAATTTCTCAGAAAAACTAATTAAAAACAGCTTAGTAAAGTAGCAGTTTACAAAATTAATACACAAAAATTAGTTGCCTTCCTGTATACAATCAGTGTGAAGCAGAAATGAAGAAAATTATCCCATTTACAATGGTCTCTGTTTCTTAAATAACCAGAATACAAAATAAGATTTTATTTTTTAAGAAAAATACATGTTCATATTGAAAATTTATATACCCATTATAAAAACTGTTAGGGATTTATTTTACATCACTACTCCTATATCTGTTAGCCTCTTTTATTCTGAAAATTCGAGCAACCAAATACTCTAACATAATCATTCAATTTTTCCCTGCCACATCCCCCATGTCCCCTTGTATCTCTTTTCCTCCTCTTTCCTCTTAATCTCAGAAACCTACCTCATTTATTAATGACTGCTGGTTTTTGTAGTCTTTTGTTTTGTCAAATTGTCAATTATATAAATGTCTAGTATTGCTTTTGCATTCTGAATGGCTTTATTACACATAACTCCCTCTATTGTGCGGTAAATGGCTGCATTTCATCTTTCCTTATGGCTGAATAGTGCTCCATTGTGTGTGTGCCACACCTTATTGATTCGCTTTTCTGTTGATGGGTATTTAGGCTGCTTCTATGAAGGCCACTGATCTTATCAGATAAGGAACCACCTTTATGATGTCATTTAGCTTCATTTACTTCCTTACATGTCCTATTTCCTATGATAGTCACCCTTGGGACTATCAAACATACAAATTTGAAAGAACTCAAACAGGGCTTCAGCAAACAAATTTGAAAGAACTCAAACAGGTAGAGTAAGGGGATATAGTAGAAGGATACTGAATTATATATAGGTCCATATGGACCTATAGGATAATCGTTTACTGGCTTTCTGAACATGTAACATTCAAACAGATATCCAACTGTAGGGTGTGAACCGGGGGTAACTTGGGAAACGTTATCTTATTATTATGTATTATGTCATAGGAAGTACATATATGTTATTCTATGGAATAATAAGAACCAGTGATGTGTATGAGGGGCAACAAAAAGGGCAGCAGTGGCTGGAGTGGGCCAGGAGAAGACTTGTGGGAGATGAGGGCAGAGCCAGGGTGTCCAGCTGTGTAGGGTAGCAGGTCTCATATGGATCAATCCTCATACCCCATTTTATGAAAATATTTTATAACAATAGCTTTTTGCTCTGAAATAATATTCATGGATGATGTAGCCTATCTGCAAATATTTTATGATGACCATATAGTGTATTATATAACACAAGGAATATAACTTAAAGTACATTAAATAAAATTAGACAAAACTCTGTCATGTTCTAGTGAGACTTAAAACACCTGCTTTCCTGAATTGGTTCAATGGTAAACCCAATATTCACATTAATTTGTCAATGCAATTTAAAGTATCTATAGATAAATAGATACCATAAAATTAAATTTACTTTAGGACATCAACCTTTCAAAATTTCTGATAAAGGTATGAATCAATGGCATTTTCCTAGAATTATTTCTTTGCAATGTGTTCAGATATATGCTAGTCAACTCTTATTCTGTTCTTCATTCATGCATTCAGTATAGACACACCTCATAACTACACAGACTCCAAAAGTATGGCAATACAGTGTTTTTCCTTTTTTTTTTTTTTTTTTGGCCATAAATGAAGTTGCACATTTCTGGTATAAATGAAGGAAAAGACTGTCAAGTTGAATGGCACACTGAATTGGAATTCTAAAGAGACTATGGAAAGGTAAATGAAATTTCATACATTTCCTTAAAAATACTGAAATCTAGGGAAAGTGAGACTGAGGACAAGTTAAATGAGCACAGAGCTTATTGGATCTGGAGATGAACAGCCTGGGCAGAGCCCTCTGGCCTCTGGGGCTGAGCAGATTTGCCAGATGACCTGGATTTCAGATGACTTTCCAGGGCTGGGGAGGAAATAGCCACCTGCCACCGTGAAAAATGGCTAGTGCCTAACACATGAGAACATTTCTGGCCTGTTCCTTCATTGCCTAATATGCTGGGCTTAAAGTAATGTGTTTCATAATTTCCATGTGTCTGGGATATTTCAGTTATTTTTAGGTATGTGGAAGATGAAATAGTTTCTAAATGTAACTCAATTCCTTGGATTTGTTGATATTTGTTTGGAAGTTTATTCTAATACATGCATTAAAAAATTCTAAATGATGACACTGATAACCCCAATTTTCTACAGAGACACTATCATAGCTTCATTGTAAATGTTGGTTAAAAAGTTGCATTACATGATTAAATTCCAGCTTTTGGTTATTCTAGCTAGTTGCGTTATACTTTTCTTTGGACTTATGAACAAATCCCTATGCCCTAGCATCTTGACTTTCCAGAGATACTGGGTAAGATGACCCTTTTGAAGAGGAAATGATAGAAGAAGGGCTGGACTATGCTTTCCAAATTTCTCCTTCAAAACTAATAGGATTGAGTTATTCCTAAAATCTTGAAAGGAAGGGGTGACAAGGAAAAGGGAGATTAGGAGAGTTATATTTGTTGAGCATCCTCTGTATGGAAAGAAACAAGAGAGGACAGAAGTATTCCTCCTCCAATGAGAGTCTCTCTGCCTACAGTTTATGAGTCTTACTTACCCTCTGCCCAAGAGCAATGAAATTGTGCGCTCACCTGTCCTTGGTTGTATTTAGAGAAAGACACTCTAACAAATGGATGCCTATTAGCAGGAATATAGTGACTTCTCCTTGACTGAAAATTTAACTATTACAGGCATCAAATTGTATTTCACAGAGGTTGAATCCTGATGTACAAAATAGTTCTTCCAAGTAGTAAGGATTTTGCCTCAAGTCCTTCACTCTAGCTTGGGCAGACTTTGAGTGATCAACTACACTAGATGTGTTTTTTATTGGCTTGATCATTGGATTTTTTATTACTGAAGAGACAAATAAAATTAAAAAAATCACTTTAGAAGAAGCAGTTCATTAGCCATAGCATTTTGGTTATAAGCAGCCTACTTTTTACTAAATATTAATTTAAATCATTGCTAAACCGTAAGAAGAATTATTAACTTCTATTTACTTCTGATGTAGGGCTGAAAGCACTTTTAAAAAATATAAAAGGAATGTGACCATATTTAGTTTGAGAGATAAAAGCGTTAACACATTAAAGATTGATGTAGAATCCCAGTTTTCTCCCATTAATGATAGCATTGATTGGACCAGTTAGCTGACTCTTGGAACATAATGTTTTCCCCTTCTATCTATTCTTTTCATGGTTTTGTTCCACAGCCAAAGGTTTTATTCTCCTAATCTTGTACAGACATCTCAATGTATTTCCCTGGCCAAGAAGAGGACAAAAAACGAGGAAAGGGAATGCACTATTGTAAAATAGAAAAATATGAGGTGAGACCTGGAGTTGGTTGAGGACAGCAGACACGATGGTGTCCCCACCCTGTATGCATGGCAGGGTGGAGCCGGGGGTAGCTACCTTGGGACTGGAAAATTGCACTAATTTGTCAAGGTTCTCAGGAAGTTTTGCAAACCAAATCTGGATGCATTTGATTCCAGAGTGAATACTTGTTCCACAACCACAGTGCTTTTCCAGAACTAAGGTCTGCTCGTTAACCTTTTACTATTTCTGAAAAGTAGGAGTAACTACCAACATCGGTTATTTTTGTCAAAATTAAAATGGCACCATGTATGTGAATGTGCTTGGCAAATTCTAAATGCCAAACAATGGAGATGATGTATTGTGGATTTATTATAGAGCATTCACGCGATTCTTAAAGTGTGATAGACACTTTAGAACTCCCACATCCCCCCACATGATGTAGTTGACTGGAGTCATCTTCATAACAGACACAGACAATAATACTTAAGAGACATATCCCTTGAAAACTCTAGGCAAAAGCAATCTATATAGGAAACCAGAATCACTAAGAGGAAAACCTTTGTCGCAACTATAATGCATCTAATTGACCATTGAAAACGGTTGTGGTTTTCATAGGTGGGACACAGAAGTGCAGCCTAGGAAAATGTTACAGGATTCAAATTTAGCAAGAAGAGAGACATGTCAGTGGGTAGTGTTAAATGTAAGTTTTTTTCTTTTTCTAGATGCTGTCAGGGAAATCCTTGAGCTTACTACTCTTCTAAAAAGGGAGAAGAGAGTAAGTGGAGGAAATCAGACACATAGTTTTATCCTTTAAAAATGTATCCTTTCATTTGTACATAGTAATCAGATACCACTAACTATTTCTGGCTCCCAAATCATTTGCAAATTGCCTGGCTACCACTCACCTTGTTTCATCCTTGCCTACACATTTGTCAGCCATCAGAACCACCTACAACAGCTTCCACCCAGAATAGCATGGTTACTAACAAATCCCCTTAAAATGAAAATAAATGTGTACGGTCGGGTGACACCCTTTTCTCTTCCTTCCCCATGGCTGGGGCCCATTTGGCACCAAGCGTCATGCTGTCCAGATGGTGGCCATTTCTCTGCTCCTGCTTGAGCACATTCTCTGCCAAGACAATGAGCGCCAGTTTTCCGGTGAGAATGTGCTTGCAGGAAGACAGCTAGCTGGGCTATGCCACCTCCCTTGTAGTCTACCACTGGGGCTCTAGTGACAGGGCTAGGGACAGAGAAGAGAGAGGAGGAAGGAGAAAGAGGGAATCACCAGAGATAAGAATCGCACACACTCATCTGTGTGACTTTTGGCAAGTTAATTGAACTCTCTGAACTTCAGTTTTCTCACCACTAAATCAAAGGAGAAAAACTGAGTGCTTGTTTCTCACTTCTCATCTCTCACAGTCTACAGCCCTGTGATCATCTAGTGAATATTGCTGAAGGAGGATGCATATTTGTGAGATCCATTCTGCATTACCGTGATGACTACATTATGGCCAGCCAGCAATTTGGGGGAGGAATAAATAAGTTTCAGATACATGTGGGAGGTAGCTTCTTTATAGCAAAATTAGGTCTGCCTAATGAGACATTTCAGTGAGATCCTAATTTCAGACTGTCATGTTCCTCAATGTTGAGAAGAGTTTTCTATGCAAGTGGAGATTCCTGGTAATGTAAACAATAGGTATGGTATTATTGAGGCAGGAAACGATGACTTACTGGGTTTCTGATATAAATTAGGCATCGAGGGATTTATTGTGTATATATTTGGGTCTGATATTCATGGAACAGGCTGCACAAGGGCTCACCCAGCAGCACAGGCAATATTTCCACAAGAGTGACAAATTATTGTGTATGCCCTTCAAATATTATTGCTGAAGTGGAGGCCATTCTTTTTTTTTTTTTCCTAAAGATATATTTTTTTATACATACAAGAACTGGGGTACAAGCCAGAGTTGTGGGGGCTGAGAATATTCACCAGAGACAGAATGGGGAACAGAAAAGGCAGATCGACTGAAATACACTGCCGAGGAGAGCAGCAGGCGAGTCAGGAGAGGTCTGCCGCATCATGTGTTTCAGCTCCCTGCCTGGGGATCAAACTTGTGCTGCAGTGGCTGCAGCTAGCCGTATAGGTTGCGTCTTAAGCCCTTGTGCCACCAGGGAGGCCCACTGGAGGCTATTCTGAAAGGCCCTCAGGGGGTTCTATCCTGATCTTGCTCCCTCACTCTGGACACAAGAGTTCAGAGCCGAGCCAGGGCAGGTTCTGGAGCTGTCCAAGGTTCTAAATTTCCAGAGGTGAGTCTGCAGCATTAGCATAGGACTCTGGGCTCTGGTTCAAATACACACCATGGTGTGTGAATGTAAATATTTCTTTGTAGATCCTGCTATCTACTAAGTAAAAATGTAGAAATTAAGAAGAATGCTTGAGGTAAAAAAAAGATATTTCTGCTTGCTTTGATATTTACTTACTCATCCAAATTATGAATCATTCCTCTATCAATATGTTTTTCATAACTATTTTGACTATAAAATAACACTGAATATTTTGTCATGACCTACACACTTTATTTTCCCACTTAAAGTTTTAGCTGGGGGAGATGGGATGGGTAGAGCTTGATACACACACAAAAAACTTTGTTTTCTTTCTTTGACAAGATCAGGAGTCTGCAATGTGATTATTATTAAAATGGATGATGAGGGCCTCCCTGGTGGCGCAGTGGTTGAGCGCTGGGTTGCGAAGCTGCCCACAGCCTCTGCGGCGCCGGTTCGATCCCCGGCTGCTCCCCGGCCACCAGAGGAGGGTCCCACATGGTGCGCAGACCTCTCCTGCCGCCCGCTGCTCCCCTCAGCAGTGTACTTCGGTCCTTCTGCCTGCTCTGCTCCCCGCTCTGGCTCTGGTGAGTTCTCTCACCCTCCCACACTTCTGACTGTACCCAGTGCATGTATAAACAAAACAAACAAATAAACAAACAAATAAAACATGCCTCTATTAAAAAAAAATTAAAAAAAAATGGATGATGATGATGGCCTTCATTTCCGGTTCTTTGTGTAGGACACTCATTTCTTTTCCCTGTGGCATATACCCTGTTGTGCACAAGAATAATTCACATCACAAGTATCATACAAGGCTTAGAACTGGTGTAATTCAGGTATCAGAAGGGCATTTTTCCACTCAGGTGGCTAACACAAAATGCCACAGACTGGGTGGCTTAAACAACAGAAATTTATTTTTTCACAATTCTGGAAACTACAAGTCTAAGGTCAAGGTTCTAGGTAGTGTTGTTTCTGGTGCAGATTCTCTTTGTGGCTTTCAGATGGCTTCCTGCAGCTAAGTGTTCACATAGTCTTTCCTCAGTATAGTCTCTTCTTTAAGTACACAATTTCTATTTCATTGGGACCCCATCCTTCAGAGCTCATTTAACCTTAATTTCTTCCTTAGAGGCCCCATCTCCAAATATAGACACAAAAATGGTTAAGGCTTTAATACATGACTTGTGCAAGGCATAAGCATTCAACAGCTAAAAAGAAGATTCTCGGTAGTGTAGAATTGAAGGCAATGTAATTTAATGGCTAAAGGGTATGATTTTTAACACCAATAACTTCTTCTGATTTTGTCACTTACTGCGTGACCTTAAGCAAAAGTTATTTGTTAAGTATTTAAAAATATCTACTGGATCCAAAGGTAGAATATGGTCATAGATTTATAATATCACATAAGTAAATATTACTTGCCATTGAAATCCACATAAGAGTACATGGAATGTGGAAAGTACTTACTAATGCTAGTTTCTAAAATTTTCTTGTTGGCCTAAGCATAGAAGACACAGATTTTGTTTTGTTTCTACTACTTTGGAATTCCTAGGAAGTGAGTCAACCTCTCAGTGGGACTGCTTTAGAAAACATTGAGCAATTTCTACAGATAGATTGGATAGTCCCCATTCAACAAGTATATGCATATACCCATGTGTGCACAATTTTTAAATCTTTAATGGGGAGGGGGCGTTTGGAGGTAAGAACATTGAGAGGGTAAACATTAAAATCCATTTTTTTCCTTCTAAGGGAGAAAAATGATTCATCAGCGTCCTCTTATTGATTAGATCACATGTAACATTGTTATTTCTTTATTGATTCTTAAATTAATTTGCTATCAGAATAGCTAAAGATATCTTAAGAGGTACCTTCTTGAATATCCTATAATATTCCAAGTATGACCACAGCTTTAGAGTTTTGTCAGTTGCTTGAAGGTTTCATAACCTCCAAATGAATTCTGGAGGCATGGGAATGGTTTACACAGAGAGATGGACTGAGAGTCAGATGTTGGTTCCTAGTCCTCAATCAGCCCCCAAACCAGTAAGTACCTGGGGAAAGCCACCAACTGCTTCTTCTAGAAGAAAGCTCTAGTCTTTCCATTTAATTAATATCTCTGGGACTTAATATTCCTATCTGTGAAATGAGGTGTTAGAGTAGATGGCCTCAAATGCTCTTTCTACTTAATCCTTAAAAATGACCAGGCTAAAATGGCAAAGAAACTATGCTAATTGCTCTGAAAATTATCTGACTTAACCTTTGTCATGACTCCATCACTCATATTTACAAACAAAAGCCTAGAAACATTAAGAAATTTGCCCTGAGATCTCATAGTTAGTAAGTGGTGACCATTTCCAAGCTAAGTTCTTTATTGTCATGGGCTGTCATGCTGTTCAATACATTAAAATATTTCCTGCAAGTCCAGACATGGCCTTGGCTCTGCAAGAGCACACAACCCAAAGGCCACACATTTCCCCCATGGCCATTAGTTCCCAAGTAAAATTTGGGAAACAAAGAAACTGACAAAAATATTCAAAGTAATTAGGTTCCTAACTATATGTTGCTTTCTAAAGAATAATTTTGTAAAGGAAAAGAGATGTTTGGTCTTGATATGGACAAGATAGGGATGAGGTCTAAAACGGACATCTTTACCCACAGGTAGCATTTGAGTATACACAGGGGACTGCAGCACACTGTGAATATGTCAAAAGCAAAGGGAAGATGCTACAGGCAATGCTGAGGCTTTCTGTGAGTTTTTGAGGGTGTGTTGGGAATTAACTTGGAAAGGTACCGATCTCAGTATAGCGGACTTGCAAGCCTCTTGACAGGAAGTTATGCATTGCTATCAAGTCTTTAAGCAGAGATGGAGTGGGGTCAGGCAGTGTATTCAAGGGACAAAGGGGGGAGTTGTGGTAGATTTGTGGATTAGGCTAGAGAACAGGCAATAGGAAGGAAGAGTTTATTCTGAATATTTGATGGACAAGGATAGATTAGGGTATACAGGACAAAGAAAATCAAACATGACTCTATAAAATTTTGATGGATTTCTAATAAATGTCAACATTTCCAAATTGCTAAATTTAGGAAATAAGAGTTTGTAGGTGAGGGAAAACATAGAGAGACCTATAGAACTTTTGCGGAGTTAGGACCCACATAATAGAAAAGGAAATTTGAAGAAGGATATTTAATATTCATTTTTGATGTCTGTGTGTATGTGAATGCATGTGTATGTGCTATGATATAATTTTCCTCTATTTTCCAAAAACTTCCCTGAAGTCAGGTATACATAAAAGGATTTCTGATCATTACCTTTTGGTTTGGGAGGAAATCAAATAAATGAGCTGAATTACTCATACAATAGAGATTGTGTAGAACTTGACAGTTTGTAGAAATTGTAAGATGAACCATATATTGAGCTAATGGAACTGAAGTAAGAGTTTAGGGCAGGTGAGAACATGAGACCCTACCTTTAGTACTCCAAGCATATGTGCCCACTTTACCTTTACCTTTTCTTACGGCTTGCAGTAGACTTTCAATAGCATAGGAAATGGGAATTAGTCCAATTTCACCTAGATTTGAAAGGAAAAAGATGATGACTACATTACATCTTAAACTGTAATCAAGAAAATTAGAAGGAAAGTCAAATTTAATTAAAGCTACCTAGATGAAGTAGGACAGTTCTAACCCTTTGAGAGTCATTCAGAGCTTGATTATTAATATGTTAGTTTATTTAAATTATCTTTTATCTTTGGAAGTTTCAAAAGTAAGATAGCAAGGATAAAGACATATTCTTTTAACATATCTTCTGCCAGGTTTTTGGGCAAATACACATTAGACAGTCAACATTTACTGAGTACCAACTACCTTAGTTAAGGCATTACACTGGAATCTGTGGGAAGATCAGAGGAAACACAAGGTTTCTCCTGTTGAGACACAGAGTTAACTTCAATACATGAGGGCCCTTTTTTATTGATGGAGTATCTTAGCATGGAATCTCAGCATTTGAAAGGAAATTAGAGTACTACACAGGTGCTTTTTTCCAAAGTTGCAATTTTTTTTTAACCAAGAAAAGATGTTCCAGCAGCAACTTTTGCCCTTCTCTTTAACTTAAATCTGAGAAAAGATTGAGGGATTCTAGAAACATCAGAGTCAGCAGTTTCTCTATTGATTAGAACTTGAGTGTGTGTGTGCATGTGTGTGCACCTGAGTGTGTTATAAGAAAAAAGGAGAGCAAGGAAGGACATGGAAAATCAGTATCAAAAATTGAGAGAGAATTTAAGAAGATGATACAATGGACTATTTATAGATCTTACAGCTTTTTCAACTAATATAGAATGCTGGAAAAGTTACTAAATCACTTACCACTAATTCTGATTTTTGAACTATTAATTCATATTCCTGTACTTCATTTGTAAATATATTCTCTATAACCATTTGCCCAAATATAGTCAATAACAAGGCAACTGTCAACTTCATTCATAGAATGAAAATATAAGGATGAGCACAAGATTAAGATTGCCTAAGCTAACCACCATGCCCACGAATTTTTCATTCATTCTAAACCTTCCAGGAGAAACCTGCTCCCTCAGTGGCAGACTAGGACATCAATGAAAAGCTTCGACTCTATGAAACATATGAATTGGTTAAAAGCCATTGTTCTGTAACTTCCACTTATGTATGCCAGTCCATCACACAACACTAGCAGAATAGGACAATCCTTTTTCATAACAGAGACTTGAACTATTTGAGCTTTTGTCACACCAATATCCCTCCTCCTCTTCACATGCCGCTTGTCACCTCTTCCCTAAGTGAAATATACTCATTTTTGGGGACATAATTTGAATTTCAGTCATTCACCAAAAAAAAAAAAAAATCCAATGTGCCTATATCCTTGCTAATTGTCACAATTAAGACACAATGCATTGAAGTTCATTCATTCAATAAAATATTTACTGACCGGGTTGTTCCCATAGCTTACCTATTGTAAATAGTGCTGCGGTAAAAAATACATAAAATAAAAAAAAATATTTACTACTGGGCTGGTACCCACCAAGTCTGGGCACTGTGCTAAATACTGAGGATAAAGTAATGAAGCACAATGGATTAAAATATTTATACTTTTGGAATGAAGACAAAAGATAGAAAATACCTAATACAAAGGTAGAGACTGATTATGGTTTTCTGTTTTATTCACACATTTTGTTTATTCATTTTTTAATATATTTTTTAAATTTTTTACATCATTGTTCATTTTTAAACAATATTTGCTTCCCCCCACCCCCTCAGGTGTAGTCCCCATAGAGTTTCCTTCCCCAAGTCACCTGTGCACCATCACCTCAGTCCCCTGTGCTCTTCACTCCCTCCCTCTGATCCCTCTCCCTCCTCCTCCCCCGCAGGATGTCTCTGATTTATAATTGTCTGTTTTTGCTTTGTTGTGTTTTGTACTGTTATTATTTTTTCACACTGATGTCTTATTTGGTTCCTCTATATTCTTGCTATAAGTGAAACCATCCAATATTTTTTCTTTTTCCTTTTGGCTTATTTCGTTGAGCATAATTCCTTCTAGTTCCATCCATGGTGCTGCAAATGGTATTTTATCTTTTTTGATTGCTGAATAATATTCCATTGTGTATATATGCCACATCTTCTTGATCCAGTCATCTATTTTCGAGCGTTTGGGTTATTTCCAGATTTTGCCTATTGTTAATAGTGCTGCAATAAATATAGGAGAGCAGGTGTTCTTTTGAATCAATGTTTTCGTGTCCTTTGGGTATCCCTACTAGTGGAATTGTCAGATCATATGGTAGCTCCATTTTTAGTAGACTGAGGAACCTCCAGACAGTTTTCCATGGTGGCTGGACCAGTTTGCACTCCCACCAGCAATGTCGGAGAGTTCCTTTTTCACCACATCCTCACCAACAGTAGTTGTTGCTGTTTTAGTTTTTTTTTTTTTTTGATATGTGCCATTCTTACTGGTGTAAGGTGGTATCTCAATGTGGTTTTAATTTGCATTTCCCTGATTATAAGGGATGTTGAACATTTTTTCATATGCCTGTTGGATATTTGCATTTCCTCTTTGTTTGGGAGAAAAACATACAGTAGGTGGGGGTAACATACAGAGGTTTCATTGAGGAGGTTAAGTGTACTAGTTAGAGTTCTCCAGAAAAACTGAACCAGTTGTATATAATCTCTCTCTCTCTCTCTCTCTCTCTCTCACAAACTCATTTATCTATCACCTAACTATTCTCTCTCTCTCTCCCCCCCCCCCCATTAGGAACTGACTGATGAGTTTAAAGGAGCTGAGAAGTCCCATGACTCTCGAGACTTGGGAAAGCTGAGAATATTTTTCCAGTTCTGTTGTAAAAGTTGAGAATCAGAAAAACTGATGGTATAAACTCCAATCTAACTTCAAGTCTGATTCTGAACACAGTCCAACAAAAGACTGATATTCCACCCCAAAGACAGCCAGGAAGACAGATGAATTCTCCCTATTCTGCCTTTTTGGGATATTCAGACTTCGTGGGGAAGGCATCTGCCTTACAGTTTCTACCCATTCAAATGTTAATCTCATGCACATCCTCCTGAACCAAATCAAAATAATGTTTAAACCAATACCTGATTACCCAGTGGCCCAGTCAAGTTCACATAAAATTAGCCATCATAATAAAATTTAAATAGAGACTTTAGAGAGTGAAGAAATGAGTTATGTGAGCATTTGGAGAAGAGAAATGGAGAGAAAACGGCAAGTTAAATGGCAGGGGCAAAGCTGGCATATTTTTAAATAGCATAGAGGGTAATATTGCTGGCAATGAATATGTTGAAGTCACAATGGGGTCAGATTATTAAGAATTTTGACTGTTAGCCTGAGAGTTACAGGGAGATGTTGGGACATTTGGAGCGGAAGAATGAACTGATATTATTTTTAGAAAAAAAAATAACACTGGTTGCTGGTGATGATCAGACAGAAAGTGAAGAAACAGGAAAACCAGTTAAGAGACTATTGAATTAATCTAGGCAAGCATTATTATAGTGGATGAGCCAGGGGTAGCAGTGAAATTGGTGAAAACATTTGAATTCTGGATATTGTTTGAAACTACAGCTGGCAAGATTTTTTTAATGGGTCAGAAGTGGGTTGTGAACAAAAATGTTTTGTCAAGGACAACTCTGAGATTTGTAGTGTGAGTTGACATTTACTGAGATGAGAATGGCTCAGTGAAGAGGTGTTAAGTGGGAGATAATCAGGAGTTCTGCTTTAGGTCTGTCAATTTTGGAAGACCCATAGCCATTCCCTGGAGGCGTGGGTTGGAGATAAATATCTGGGAATTATATAGAGGGAGTTTAAATTAAGGAAAACTGATGATATCCCTAAAGGAGATAGTGATGTTAGGGAAGTGGTCAAAAGATAGCTCTGAAGACTCCTGGGGGGTTGACCCAAACACAAGAGTGCGCCTCCTAAATATATACCCTGTGGTTTCAAAGTCCTAAGATTGCATTATTTTTTACGACAACTCTAGGCTGCTGTCGACTTTCCATTTCTGATTTTCCCAACTGCAACCTCTGAGTCCCTCCCATGTGTGTAAGTGCTCAATTGCATCCTCCTTCTCCTCCCCTCCCCCAGTATGTGGGCCCCCACCAAATTTGGTTTGAATGCTGAGACTTAGATACTACACACAGTAAGAGGATATTAAAAGGCATATTACTTACATAATGAGATCTTCTAGTAGGTAGGCCTCCAAGCAGGTCTGATATGGGTTGAAGAAGCAGGAGAAGATTAGCCACTGGTTTTTATTTTGATAGAGGTTGGGGTTGGGTGGAAATTCCCACACGTAAGTAGTGCCTTGCGTGGTTTGTATCTCATTGGTAGTGAAGAAAAGAACACAGGTTTTCTTACTTGTTTGTCCAGGTGTGAATAAAAGGGATGAGGGAGTGTGGGTTAAATTGCATCAGCAGTCAAAACATCATAAAATGGAACCAGGGTCCTTGTTATATCCTGGTTTTGTGTCATTAGGAGTTTGGGTTTGAGTTCAGTACCATTCATTTATTCTTATTAAACTCAGTTTTGTTAAATTTAATCCATTAATCAGAAGCTGCCAAAATTCTTTTGGATCCTGATTCTGTTGAGGTGTGTTTTTGCAATACTATCAGCCATTTATCATTAGAAAATGCAATGACATAACCTCAACTTTTAATGACTAATAAAAAATGTTGAATTATAGCAAAATAAAGACAAAGGATTTGATATCTAACTCTATCACCTCCAGGTGGGTGAAACCATTAACTATCCTTCAATGTAACCAATAGCTAATCCACCAAATTAAACTAGCATCCAGCCCTTATTATTCCAGATTGTCTCAAAGTTATTTGGATAAAATCATGAACAATGTTAACCCTCTTGTGTAAACACAGATGATCTATCAGATTAAAAATGATCTGTATGATTAATAAATCAAAGGAAGAAATGTGAATGCATTTACTTTTTGATCAGTTACTCAGAATATTGCCAGAAATAAACTACACGTTACCTCTCTATAGAGATATTTGAATTCACTGCTTTGCTTCTATTGTCTGTTTCTGGTTCTTCTAATGCTGCTCTTATTACCCAGAGGTATCAACTGCAAATAATTGTCATAATGCTTTGTAATTCATCATTATTAGGAGATATGAGTTTATTGAGAAGAGATCTCTGGTGACCACCAAAGTTTTTACCCTCATTGGGCTTCAATTTCTTCCTAACAGTGTTTGGGAGTTGAAAATTGTCTTTATGCATTCATTTTATATCATTATTTCCAAGTCATTGCCTTCTCTTGCTCCAAATATAATCGTAAGATCCTTGAGTACTCCCTCTACCCCCAGTCTCAGCTCATTTGGGACTTGAGTCTTCCTGACATGAATCTCACTGGCCTACCACTCCTGTATCCAACATTATTTTTTCATCCATTTGAAAATGCTTTTTGACTATCTGCCATGTGTTTGGCCTGCATTACTAAGATGATTAACAAAATAGACATGAATAATTTTCCATTTTTTTCCTTTTTAAAATATCTTCAGTTACATTTTTAAAATTTTCTTCCACTTTCCTCCTCATTTTATCATTTGAAATTGCACTCAAAATTGCATTTTTGAGAACATCATAACACTTTTGAGTCATAATCTCTTTAGGAGTCTCATGCCATGAATAATGCATATCTTTTCTCTAAACATTTTGAAGACATTCACATCGTCTAGAGTGTACAATTTATTATGTCCATCTTCTTTTTCATGGGAAAAAATAGAATTCAAGATAACATGGTCACTTTCTTTCAATGTTCACTTTACTTTCATGTTGCCAATCAATTCATTTTGTTGTTGAAACTAACACTGCCGTGCTCATTTCTTCCAGCTGTTTCCTTGTTTCTTTAGAGATTAAATAACCATTAATGATACTCAAGCACCTGTTACATGGTTGACATTTAGCCATATGAAATGGTTTGATCTATTCTTGGATGGTCAAAATCTTTCACTGCTGATAAGGAAAGGGATCTTGCCTGTTTTTCTCACTCACTACTAATTCTTTCACTGTGATGGATGCCCCATAACAGGCATGATTGTTACTTATACAATTAACTCAGGTGTGCCTCTGTGTTCAGGAAATGTGTTTATAGGAAATGGAGATTTCCATGCAGATGTTATTTATCTTCAGTATTACTCCAATTCTGCTCTTACAAATAAGTTTCTTTTAAAATAAGTATTCTAGGACCTCCTGGTGGGCCAGGGGTTAAAGTCTCAGCACTACCAAGCTATCGCCAGCTACTGCAGCACAAGTTTAGTCCAGGGTCAGGGAGCTAACCCACATGGCACAGCAGACCTCTCCTGTCTCTCCTCTCTGCTCTGGTGAATCCTCTCATCCCTGCACCTCTGGCCTACACCCCAGTTCTTACATGCATAAATAAATAAAAATAAATCTTTATTTTTTAAAGATTTATTTATTTATGCATATAAGAGCTGGGTGTTGGCCAGGGGTACAGGGGTGGAGGAGGTGAGAGGATTCACCAGAGACAGAGTAGGGAGCAGAACTGGCAGATCTACTGAAATACACTGCTGAGGGGAGCAGTTGGTGAGACAGGAGAGAGGTCTTCGCCATGTGGGTTAGTTAGCTCCCTGGCCAGAGATTGAACTTGTGCTGAATTGGCTGTGGATAGCTTCATAGTGGTGAGAATTAACTCCTTGAGCCACCAGAGAGGCCCCCCAAATAAATATTTAAAAAAAAGATGTCTTCTATTATCATCGTCTAATTTAAAATGAGAATACATCACATATTAGGGATTCATTTTTAAATATTTTTATTCAACTATTAAGACTAGTAAGACTAGTAATAAGACTATTAAGAATAACTGATTGATCATTAACTGCATTAGATACTTTTTAAATAACTTTACATGAATTTACTCATTTAATCTTTACAATCCATTTGAGGCGCAGAGATAGTAAGAATGGTTTTCAAGGTCACATAAATTTTAAGAGGATGATTGCAACAGCATTGTGGGTACAGGTGCTTAACATTGGGCAAAGTGGAAAAGTGTCTTTGTATTAGGAAATTTACATTATGGGCAGAAAAGCCAATGGCTAATAAGCAGACAATATATTTTCACATGATAGATACTGTGAAGAAAAATAAATATAAGAATGTGACAGGGGAAGAACAAAACTTTTATAAGATGATCAGGGAAAGGCTTTTTAAGACAGTTACACTTTAACTGTGGATCAGCCAGGATGCTTTCACGAGCAAAGAACAGGTAACTGAACACAAAATAGTTTTAATAATAATGGAATGTGTTATCTTACATGTATCACACAAAACATGTCAGAAGGTAAAGGGCTCTAAAATTAGTTCACTAGAGGCTAATAACTGATGCTAATAGCAGTTCTTACATGCCTATCTCGGCATGTGGATTGCCTACCTCTTGTTTGCAATATGGTTGTATCACTCCTAGACATCCCATCCTTGGACACCCTAGGCAAAGACTGTAGGCAAAAAGAGATAGCTTCTTCCTATAGCTCTCTTTCTCTCTCTCTCTTAATCAGCAAGAAACTGTCTTTTCCCAGAAGAATTCACATTATATTTTATTGTGCTAAATTTTGTCATCTGTATATGGGATGAAATTACCATGAATGGCCTAAAGTCCAAGATTTAGACTAATCAAACTAATAGTGTGTTATAGTGGCTAGAGGCATCAACTCAAATTCGGTAAGAATTGCATTAATTAAGAGGCAACCCTTGGGTTAAGTCACTTTTCTTAAGTACAAGAATGGCTGGAGAAGGTTAAACCTAAAAATTAGTGCCAGTAGAGGGATAGATTTGTGTAGGCAACCACCACTGCCTAGAAAAGCTGAGTCCTGAGTGATAAGAAGGAGTCAACCATATGAAGATGTGGAGGGAAGAAATTCCAGCGAACAGAACAGCAGGTGCAAGTCCTTGAGAGCAGGAACAAGCTCAGTATGTCCAAAGAACAGAACGAATTATGGCTGGAGCATAATGTTATGAGAGATCAGGGAATAGGAAGAGGTAAGATATGAAATGGTACAGTGCTTAAGAATCCAGCTCCAACCACCCCCCCCCCACCAATCACCACCCTCCCCTGCTTTCTTTTATAAACCTAGCCTTTAATGCCTTGGTTCAAATAACAAACTTGTCAATTATTTATTTGGTTTTTTGTTTGCTTTTGTTTGTTTGTTTTCTTGTTTATTTTTTGAGAATAGAACAGGCAGATTTATTGAAATACACTGCTAGGAGAAGCAATGGGCGAGACAGGAGAGGTCTGCTCTACCTCATTTTTTAATCTTACCTATCTGTATTTTAATCTTTTCATCTTTAAAATAGGTGTAAATAATAGGACAGATTTTACTCATGGAACTGTAGAAAGATGAAAAACATGATAAGACATAAACAATTCGAACAGGGCCTAGAATAAGGTAGTTGCTCTATAAATGTTAGCTATCATTATTTGCAATTGGGTCAGAGTTCAAATCATGTTGGGTCTTGGATACTATAGTAAGATATTTTGACTTATTTCAAATTGAATTGTGAAACCATTGGAGTGTTTTGTGCAGGGAGTGAGCTAATATGATTTCAAATTTTAAAGAATAGTTTTTTTTTTTTCTTTTGTCGTATTTAGATTGGGGTATGAGGAAGAGTAGATGCAGTGTAGATATTAGGACTTTGCAGTAACTTAGATGACATGGGACAACTAGTGAGAAAGAATTGGGGAAAATGGTAGAACCAGCAGATCTTGACAGCTCTATTTGATCTTGTGGTTTAGGGAAACAAGGGATTCTGAAGGTTTTATCTGGAAACGGCATGCTGTTTATTGACTGGGAAGGGACATGTAGGTTTCAATAGGAAACAAGTGTCTAAGAAAATTGCTTTAAAAATTCATTGTTCATGAATCTATTTATCTACATTTCTTATGAGACTTTTCTTCTTGGGAACTTACTTTCCCCCAATTTGCATATTTGATCTGATAATAAAACAGTTTGTGAAAATAATCTTTGTCAAACTGCTTTGCCACAGAGCAGAAGTGAGACATAATGAATTTAACACTAGCTTGTTGAATATGTCCCCAGCCTTTCAAGGCCCAGCTGTTCAAGTTTAGTAAGTGACTCTCATGAAAAGTGACTTGTAGTTATTTTCATTTAACTTCCCCTCTTCTTTCCTTCCAGCTTTTAGAGCCTATTATTTCCCTGTAAATATAAAATAATTTTAATTTCTTTTGTTCTGAGAGTTGAGTTGTAAGATGGCCAGAGTAGCCGTGTCAATTTAGCCCCGTAGCATTCCTTCAACATGGTCCAGATGGCCTTCACAGATATTTACATACATGTTCCTCTCCCACATGTCCTCACCAGATCCTGAGTGGCTGTAATATTTATAAGCATCCAACATTGTGCATACATGGATTTTTCTTTCTTGCATGTTTTATAGGAGATCTGTGGCATACAAAACAGGATATCATAAATTCTTACAAACAATTCAAACCTTGTTGTTTGTTGATTACTTAACAACGGCAACACACCCAAACCTTTTGAAGATATTTTTTTATTGAAAGGAATTGTCTTATGCTTCACCCAGCAAGTACTTTAGCTCAGAGGATCTGTACGGTTGTTTGATAGACCTTAAGTTAATACTATTGACATTCCAATAATATTTGGGTAATTAAGTTGTGTTTCTAGTAGTGATAATGAAGTGAGCTAAATCATCCTTTCCCTCTTTTCTTCTTATGGTGAAAATTTCTATGTAGTTAGGACTTTTTTGGTTCAAAATACCAAAATCCAACATAAATCTCATTTGGGCAGGATATTTAGGCTTAGAAATCAAAAGAAGAGTTAAGGAAATTATTCCCAGACAAGGAGCAGTTCCAGGAGTCTTAGCAATTGATGTTTGAACCTTGCCAGGATAACTTTCTTTTCCATCTCTCTCTCTCTTTTTCCCCCCAGCAGTACACCTTCCTCCACTGATAACTTCCAGACTCTATCTTTTCAGATCTAACATCAGAAACTATTTTATCTCTCAGCTCCTCATGAAAATCCTAAAGATGAACACTAGTCAATGTGAGGTCAGACCCCAAATCGCTGTGACAAGGTCAAGGTTGCTTAGCTCCCAATGACAAATCTAAAGTGGAAAAGGGGCAGTTCCCCCAAAGAATGAGGATTCTGTTCCTAGAAGAAAAGAAGGTTACTAGAAAAACAAAACAAAACAATTGCAAACAAACAGCAAGTATTCACTAAAAGGATCCATTTGCAAGATGGCCTGAGGGAATGCGAAGTTAATTTAGCAACTAGGGAAGAGAAATTTTCTGGCTCAGACCTGGCAGACACCTACATCTTCTCAGTTTTCAGTCCCAGTCAGTTAAACTCATTGGGTGATTTTCTTAACAAACTTAGATACCTAATTCAAGATCAGCACTTTTCCTGCAATTCAAATCCCATTGAATTGTCTTACCTTCTTTATGTCTTTGTTTTAATTTAGAGGAATCTATTTTTTTTTCTTTGCTTATTTTGCTTCAGGGACTTTCCAAGAACTCATTTAGTATATAACCTATCTGAACTGCTATGTGTGTTAATCAGGATTTTCTTGTATACTAATAACTGGTTGATAGACTAGAACAGAATTAGTGCTAGATAATAACAGACATAACTGGAAGGATTTTATTTATAGCTGAAGTACTCCTCATTTTATAGACAAAGACTCCAAGAAGGTACGTGATTTGCCCAAGGCGGTATCATTATCAAAAAAGTCCCTGTTCAAAACCCAAAACTGCTTGACATCTTTCCATTGCGCCAGACGTAGTGAAGAAAGCATGAGGATAAATTCAACAAGAGCAAGTGTGAACATCAGGGTGAATCATCCCAGTTTAGTGAACACTTGCTGTGGCTAAGAGTGAGCATATTAACTGGCTTGATAAGTAAGGGGCAAAGGGAGGTGTCTTGGGCAGGGAGAAACTAAATGCCCTTGTGCAAACAGGAGCCTCACTGTTGGGTGTGTTGTGGGCAGCATAAAAGAGCTTCAGAAGACCCACATTCCTTTCTCTCCTTTCACCCATGTCCCATCAGATACTACTTATCGTCTGATTCTCCATGCAGTCCCTTTTTCTTTTTCCATTGTTCTAGCCCCTCTCATTCTCCCTGCTTTTCACCAGGCCTCCTTCCAACCCATCATCACCATAGTGATCTAAAATGCAAATTGGATCACATAATGCTCCAGCTTAAAATAGTTCAATATCTACCTCTTCCTCCAATTACACAGGATAAAGTTAATTTCTTTCACCTGACTTTCCTCTCTGCCTCTTCAGTCTCAATTCCTGCCAACCCTGGTCCCAGAATTTGTTAAGGTTTTGAACTGTCCTAATTAGAACTTGCAGAGGTTAGGTCCATAGAGCCTAACTCATCTTTATATGTCTAGTAATATGTAAGTATTTTTGAACTGAATCTCTTTGGGATAAAGCCTAGGTCTAAAAATGATAAGAAATAAGTCCATTGGGTGAATAACTCATTGCTTCTTAGCTAAAACTGTAAGTCATTGTCCTTATGTGTTACTTTCCTAGTCTTCTTAAACTAGATTCGTTGCTATTATGTTAAGCAACTGATTAAATAACGGAATTTGAATTTTGCAATGTGATTTGCACTTTGAAAGTTTATCCTGGCACTTAATGCAAGGCTAAAATCCTGACTAAATCCAAATATGCACAAGGAAATTTTTTTTATTGTTTTTTGACACTCTGGGATCATGTAGGGTTTTTTTTTTTCTGATGCATTTCTGCTCCATTTTCATTTTTGAAGAGTGAATGCAAAAAGCAATTCTATAGGGTAATCTGGGTAACACTTCACTGACACAAATATCTGGGGACCTCCCTAATTGTGGAAGTCCTTATATCTTGTTCAGGTGTCCATTAGGAAGGTCAAGTTGAGGTGATCCTTTTCATTGAAAGAATGAGGATTATTTTGAGAATGTTAGTGATATATGTGAAATGGGAGAAATATTTGCATTTCTTTGCTACTCTCAGATCCCCCTTAAAATATATCCTCTATTAAAGATGTCTTTGCATTGCTTGGTTATTTTGTAGGGAAGTTAAGGAATCTAGAAAATGATATGTGTAATTTAGTGGAGCTAACTCAGTTCTGGGAAGGTTAAATTCAGAGATGTATAGCAGTAGTACTAATAGTAATCCAAAGTGAAGACAAAGGAAACATTTTTTGGTTATGATAAAAGTATAGGATGGGGGGAAATCTTGGGAGAGGAGGGAAGGGTGTGTTGATCATAGTGATACCCAGGTTTCAACTTTAAAACTCCAGGTACCAGCTCTTCCACAGTAGGGATGATTTTTCTGGGTCCCACAAATTGCATTAATCTAATTGATGCTAATTGCATTCATCTAGATTGTCTATGGAACATGGTGAAGCTGGAATTTCATTGTCAAGCATCAGTGATATTGGGTGGGTGTGAGGCGGAGACTGAAGTCCTCATGGCCAATTCATTGACTTCTTTGTTCCCATTCAATGAATTGTTTCTGGCACACATGAAAAGTTATTGCACAAATTATAACATCATGTTCATCATATATGTAGGCTCAGAAGACAGCTAAAGCTTGTTTTATAGAAATGATTTCTGAGAAATTTTTAAAGACATTTTTCTCCCTCTCTAATGCTCCCTCTCCCCAAGTTGGCTTCTGTGACTTAATGACTCCTGGATATGGGCACCTCCAAGATCAAGTCCTTGATCTCTGACCCTCTAGATGCCTTCTACTCACAGCTCCCACTCACATCAGGGCTGGTGGTCCCCAAATCTACAGCTCCACTCCTAACTGTTCCCCCCAGGCACTCCCATATCTCCACCTGTTTGGTTTTCGTCTGATCGCCTCTTCTGTCCAACCTCTGAACTTCTGAACTCCATTGCTCTGGCATCTATGATACTTTTCAATCACCCAACTTAAGACATTTTGAATCATTGTTTTATTAATTAGACACATATTTCTACTTATCTGGTCCACTAATATGCCCTGCTCATCTTCTTTCAATTTCTTATTACTGCTTCTTTGTGTTTACTCCTCTAATGTCACCCCTGCAGAAACCATCCTTGTCTTGTTATTACAACATTTATAGATTATTAGAATCTCTTACACATTTTCTTTCTGTCCAAGTCTTCAGAAATCATCTGGCATTTTGATGTACACTAATTTTCCCTAAACAGACTTTCTCAAATTAACAGCTAGCTGATTTATAAGCAACTTATGGTCCCACTACTTGGCAAAATGCTTTGAAAATCCATGACCCTGTTGTTCCTGCAAACATGTAAAACACCATCCTTTTTCCATGCTTTGGATTATGATAAGGCTTTTGTCTGAAACTTTGTGTTGTTCTCTACAACCTCTCAGGGCCCAATTCAAGCATCTCTTGCCAATTTGGTGAACTTGAACAACATTATTTGACTCTTCACTTTTAGCTTCTTTAACTGCCTTACAAGTTGTGCTGTTTGGATGCTTATTATTATTTTACCTGCAATAATATGTTGTAAATTCTTTGACAGTGGAGCTCTTCCCTCTCATATCATTGGTGGTCTCTTCAGTACAATAATCACAACATTTTACAGGTTTTGTAAATATGCCCTCTGCTTAAAAAACACATTGGTTGGTGCTTTTATTCTATTTTTTATTTTTTACTTCTAACTGACGAACACTACATACTTAAAATCCTAAAAATATATTCACTGTTATCTGCAGCTGTTTTTTTCTTCCTTAAGTTCTAGGACATTTTGGATAGGATTCCCAACAGATAAGGTAGTTAAGTAGAAGGACTCCCTCTGTATTTTAATGAACTATTTTCAAGCATGATTAGCTAATGTTAATTCCATACTGATTTCTATAAAGAAAAAAATATTATAGTTCAATATATTTTATATTCATCAGAATTTTTATATTGTCATCACTTTTATTCTTGTGTTTCTATGTTGAAAATAAATGTACTCTATTTATTGTTCTCGTATCCAGAGTCACAGTGTTTTTCCTTAGTGCAGTAGCAGTAGTAATATTAGTAGTACTGTATAAGTAATAGCAACAGCAAAGGCAGAGGTAATAGCATTAGTAGAAGTAACAGTCATGTGTGGCATTTATGTGCATTGTGTACTGAGTACTGGGCAAGGTAAGATACTGGGCAAGGTAAGACATTATTTCATTTATCTTTATACACTCTCTGAAGTATTATTGATTACCATTATAGGCTCAGTAAACTTGTTCAAAGAGGCTAATAACTTGTCTGTTACTGACTTAACCATAGTTAGTAATTGTAAATCAGGAAACCAAGCTTAAATCTACCCAATTCAAGCCAAATTTCTGTAATAGTAATTAACTGAGTTAAATCAATGGAAAATTACTATATAAAAAATCTATAGACTTCTAAATGCTGATTGTGGCCCTTTTCAAATGCTATGTCTGTGTAAGTTGAATGAGTTCTCTGAAGATACTAATGTAAGGTCAACACAAACTTAAGAGTGAACTTGAATAAGGGGGGTGCAATTGTATGGGGAATATAAAAAAAAAATCTTTAAAAAAAAGAGTGAACTCAAACAATAATGAGATTCAATATAGGAAGATCATCTCAAATTCTGTCACCCCTTTGCCAAGCATGTAGACTTGAGTTTCTGAGATATTTATATTCATGTAAATTGAGCATGTAATATACTAGAGGTCATCTTCATCTAGATTTTTCTGACGTTGAATAATAAAGTCCATTATAAATTATATCAAAATCCAGTCTTTATTAGTTTTTTGTAAGTATATTAAAGACAGAGACTATGGAACTCCAGTTATTTCATTGAGTTAACCCTAGTAGTAGTTTTATTATTGTTCATTTATTTAAGTTCTCAGTCAGAAGGTGCTTTTTGCAGTGCAGCTGCTGTGTATGTTGAAGATGTGATGTGTGAAGCTGGTCCATAGTTGAACAAGTTGCTGTCTGACAAATCAAGTTATTTGTGGTTTGTTTTATAGTCGCATGTGACGTGTGCTTGATTTGCTCTCTGCACTGATTCAGAAGATGGCAAACAGAAAATATTTAACATATAAATGAAAGTGTTTTCTATTGTTCTTTTGGAAACCTTAAATTTGTTTAGTTGGTTCAAAGTCTATGCATTTTGTTTATTACCAACTCTCATTGGTCAGGAGAAAGGAGGGGTATGTTGATAGAATCTGTATTTCTCTGACTTTGTCTCCCCCTACGATTGAGGAGTGTTCATTTCTTCTTTAAAGGAGTCTTAGGCCTCCCTAGTTGCACAGGGGTTAACGACAGCACTATCAAGCTATCGCCAGCCACTGCTGCCCGAGTTCGAGTCCCTGGCCAGCCAGGGAGCTGACCTACATGACATAGCAGACCTCTCCTGTCTTACCTGCTGCAGACCTCTCCTGTCTCACCCCTCAAAAGTGTATTTCAGTACATCTACCTATTCTGCTCCCCACTCTGTTTCAGGTGAATACTGTCACTCCTTCCCCCACACACATTTGGCCTACACCCCAGCTCTTGTATGCATAAATAAATAAATTTTAAAAAAAAGGAGCCTCTAAGTGGTGTCTGAGGACAACTCAATAGAAGTTGCTTGCTTGAGGGTTGGTGCCATGATGTTGGGGATGGTTCTGGGAAACAGCTGCTGATGTGCCACTTGCCATTGCCAAATCTGCCACTCCAATATTTGTGGATGCCAAATTCTCAGCTGCAGGAAAATCAAAGCTCTTCTGGTCCTTCAAAGCTGAGCATCTGAAGCTCCCATGTCCTGCTAGCTGCAGAGAGTTCGTCCACATGAGACACATACTCCCCACTCTCGCATCAGAGCTGTTTGTGTTCCCAATGACTCACAGACAATTCAGTTGAGTGAGAATCATCGATCTTAGAGTCCTGGGCCAAATTCATGGGCTCTGGGACTTAGGATATAACTGCATGTCACTCAGATGCTGTACTGGAAATTGCCCCTTTCTTGAGCCTAAGCATAGATTCTTCCCAAGTAGCCCTTTGGTTTCTCATGAAAATTAACCCCTATTAATAAATAACAGTTCTGGAATCTTCTAGATTTGCCCTTTGTATGTGACTGAATCTTAATATGCTTACAATTTAGGCATGAGCTAATTCTATATCTTAGTGCCAAATAAGCATTTGTGTTTCGTACACATATTAAACTAGCAAAAAGTGTATTTTTTTTAGTAAAGTACATTAGCATTATATTCTAGTTAATGCAAAAATAGTTTAAGGTAAATTTGTTTGAAGTGACCTTGACACTAGCTTTCTTTTTTTCCCCCTCTCTCCCTTCCTCTCTCCCGCCCTCCTCCTTTTCATCTCATAGCACAGAGCTGGAGGATCTATGTAAAACTCGTGCTCTTACTGTGGGATTTTGAGAGAAACAATGTGGATATATTGAATTGATTACACATAGACTATTTTAAGCATGAAAACCTTGAAACGTAAATCAGTTTTACATTAAAATGCAATATCCTCCAGACATCTCTTAAAATTTCTATAGTAATTAACCCATTCTTATATGGACAACACCATCATGAATAACAGCAAAACATAAAAAGATTGAAAAAAGCAAAGTAGAACAAAATAAAACTATAGAATGAGCTGTGGGGAAATAATTTCATAATGATGTGCTCCATGGTCTCATCTCTACCCCACTCCCGTTCATTCCCTTTGTCTCCCTTGATGGCCTTTATTTAGTGAACTGCAAAGACTGTGAAAACAATAAATATGTAATATGATATGGCATATGATGTATATGGCATAATATAGTATAATCCTTAAGAAATATTTTATACACCTAGTGTGAAATCAGAAAGGGATTAGACTTAGGTTTCTATGTGAACATCATAAGCTTACAGCTTAAAGCTCATTTTTTGCATGTTAGGGTTTAATGTAACTTACCATCCCATTTTATCAGCCCTGATGAAAATTCATAAATGGGCCAGCTATTTGAGAAAACCATCAGTAACTTGATGCTTGTCAGGAAGAATAAGGAAAATGTGGGAATAAAATACACAGAGAGGCATTTTTCTTCAGCACACTCAAGTATAGCCATCATGGATCTGCTTTGGAATGCTCTCCTGATGACAAATCTATAGAAGAGAAAATAAGATCTTTGGTTTGTTTTTGGACAAATGCCTGAACTAACAGATGGACTTAGCCTAATGCCCTAGACTGCCAGCTCATGTGTGGACCAGAAGAGGAAATATAAATTTTAGGGTTCTACAACTACCACCTTTGTAGAGGAAACACTGTTTCATAATCAGATCCAGTCAATTCTAGAGATTTTTATTACTATATAGGAAGAAAGGCATCTGTAATGTCAGCAGAATCCCAATTTCTTAGGACTACACAGATTAATGATCAGCCCTTCGAAGTACCCCTGTAGTACAATCATTTGGCAGACTATAGGGAACAGGAATGAGGCCAATACACTACGCTAGTTAAAAATCTTTTAAGTGATTTTCATGCAAGCTGCATATATTATACATCTTGTAAATTTTTTCCATGGCTTCTTACATTAAATGAGATAATAGATACACAGATTTTGCAGGGCAAATAGCATTGAACAAACACAAGGTATTATAATTGTATTCTTTTATAGGCAATTCATATGGGAGTTGTGACTCTGTTTATGTGTGGGAAGAAACAACCATCAGAACTTAATGAGCCCAGAGTATAAGTGTGCATTTACGTAAATGTGTTTCTATTAAATTAATCCTACCATTCTTCTTTCTGAAGTTGTAGACCACCTCGGCTACTAGTAAATGCAATCGTAAGGTCTTTGTGTCTCAGGATGGACCTATTATTTATTGCTTGATCTAGAAAATCTCACATAATCATGAATTTATCTAGAAAATCTCACACAATCATGAATTTATCAAGTGATTGTAATAATCACTTAGATGCGACAACAGTGTCTAAGAAGAAATCTTTTCTGTGTTTTCCCTTCCATAAAGCACAATCAAGTAAAAAATTATCTTTTTCCTGCATTTTCTTTATCCAACATTCTATAAAAGCATTGAATGTTGCTGTAATAGGCACTGGGTTGAAAGTCAGTAAGAGTGGTTTGGTTTCCAGATCTACCAGCTAGTAATCATGGTCCTTTGACAGATTACTGATCTCACTGAGTAAGTTGACTGATGTAGATCATGGAGATTGAGGAGGAGCTGCCCTATGGGCAGATGGAAATGTGGGATAGGATGGTATCCTAGAAGACTTTGGGTAGACTGCATCTGCTTGACAGTTGTTTAATCCTGAGTCCTGACTTTCCTGTAGTTGCTATATAGGAGGTCTGGTCTATACAAATTGTGTCAAATGCTACCAATGGACTGATGAAGCATTAACCAAATGCTTGAACACTGAGAAATGAAATGGGTGCTTCTGGGGGAAGAGAAATCAAAATAAGTGTTTTTATGATTGGAAAAATAACAGTTTTATTATATTTTACAAGGAATCAATCTGTAAACAGGGATTCTACGAGAAAGAATGGGACAAACTAAAGGATCACAATCCTTGAATAGTATATTAGGGGTGGAATATATTATTTTCACTCAACACCTTGATAATATGACAGTTTCTGTTGGCATCAGCTGTTCCACACAAGACTACTCTCTGTGTTACTATTATCTTATAGGTTTGATTTCTCTTAGGTAGCCTTCTGGAATTTCTCTTCCTTTTTGTTGATTTGAAGTTTTGCCACAGTATGTTTTTATATATACATTTTTTAAAAACTTCATTCAAATTTGGCTTTCAGTGGACTTTAAATCTGAGGATTTATTCTCTTTTTTCTGTTCTGTAGCATTCTCAGTTGTTGTCTGTTCTAGAAATATTTCTCTATTTCCACTACTCTTTACTGCAAAAAGTACCTATTAGAATAATATGGTGTTTCATCATCCTCTTTGTCATTTATTTTTTCTAAATTTTAAAATTTCTACTTTTATATTTGTAATCGTAAGGAAGACATTCTTAGTTTTATCTTTCAATTAAATTTATCTTGACTTGTATCCAGCCCATAATTTTAGTCTATCTGTTGGTGTTTATACAGTAAATGAAATTTTATTTTATTTCTAAGATTTTTATATTCTCTAACTGTTGTGTTTCTGTTTTACAGCTGACTGATTTCATTTTACAAGTGCTAATCTCTGAAAGTTTAAACATATTTTTTTGAAAATCTTTTTTATTTTCTTAGATATAGACTTTTGTATATGCTTGCCAACAGTCATTTATAGCAAAGGACTGCTTTTTATATTTTCAAATTATTGCCCAAATTTGATCCCTGGGGCTTGATATTAATGTAGGTTTTAGCTTCCTACCATGTATGGGGTGCAAGACTTGGCTCCCAGGTTGTTTGCTGCTGTCAGAGCCCAAGCTTCACAGCTCCTTGTGTAGACTCCTCTTTCATTTCATCTCTTCCTTACCTCTGTGGAATATTCTGTTGTTTATGGTACCTGTCTTGTTTGATTTGGAGCTCAATTATTTAAATTTTTGTATGATTTTATATATTTTGAGTAGAAAATGTAGAGTTTCAAAGTTGTTTAATCAGTCATATTTATCTGAAATTACTCCTTAAAGAAGTCTTGCAATGGAAAAATGTTTGGTAAGAGAACAGTCATTTGAGGGGAATACTAGCAAGTGTAAGCATTTCTGAATAGATGGGATTTAAAAGTGCATGTGTTAAAAGTAGTACTGGCAGAATTGGAGAGGACAATTTCACAAAAGAAAAGGGAGAATCATACAGAAATTGAAGGGGATGATTTCACAAGTATAAGGAAGAATTTTGTTGCAGTTGACAGATGAAGACAGAGTTGAGAGGAGTGGAGCTGGTCAGATACTTTGCTTTGGTAAGGTTGTATTTTAAGCTATGGCAGGGTTATTGACCCTTTTGAAATAGAAATAGCTGTATACATTAAAAAAAGTTTTTTCACACACCAACCTAGAACTCAATTCAATTCAGAGACTACCTGGAGTTAGCATCAGGACAGTCTGGATAACACCTACAACACCTAAGAAGCATACTGAGAAGTCAGCCCCACAAGACTACTCCTCACCAACACCACTTTAAACACTAACTGCAAGTACAAGTTGTCACCTGTGCTTTTGATCAACTGGTTATAAATTGACAATTCTCACGAACACCTAACTGGGTTTGATAATTTGTAGGGTAGTTCCTAGATATTAGGAAAGCAGTGTACTTACCTGATGGCCTGTTTATTATAAAAGGACACAACTCACGAGCAGCCAGATGGAAGAGATGCACAGGGCAAGGTGTGTGGGCAGGAGGCAGGGCTCCCATACATTCTTTGACATGCAGCACTTCAAGAACCCCTGTATTTTCACCAACCACCAACTTAGAAGCTCTCCTTTCAGTTTTGATTTTCGTGGAGCCCTCATGACATGGGTATGACTGGCTAAATTATTGGCCATTGGTGATTAAACTTGATCTCCAGCCCCTTGCCCTCAGAGGTTAGGGTTGGGGTTGATAGTTTCATCCTTCTAATCACAAGGTTAAAACTACCAGCAGTGGCAGCTACATCTGTCTGACATCCTTAGGTGCCACACAGAAGCCACCAACTACCAGTCATCTCCTTAGCATCCAAAAAGCCACTTAACACTTCAGGGGTCCCCAGGCTGATAGGAGCTATGCACCAAGAAACCAGGCCAGAAACCAACATATTTCTTATGATGCCACAATGTCAGTATGCACATAGATAACCAGTCTCTCACGGAGGAATTCTGCCAATTCAATTCACAAGAAATTGGTGTGTAAATCAGAATACAAATGTTTAACACATGCATTTCCCAAGGACTAGAATGTTTCTGATCATTATATTCTCTTTATATAAGAAAGTTATTTGAGAAGATGTGTTACAGATTGATTGATGAGCATGGAACAGGAATACTGAGAATTAATTGGAAGATTTTAATGATGATCGAGTGATCGATGGTAGCTCAAAGTACTATACAGTAATGTACCTGTCAATAGAAATGGTTCATTTATGCCCATTGGTCAGGGGACAGTTTAATAGTACCATGACATAAGTGCCCTTTGATGTCATTTTCTATGCTTCATGCTAATTGCTCTTATCTACATAGGAAAATGAAAAATGGCAAATGATTACTGCCATGATGAATAATATTTATGCAGCTACAATTCAGTCTCTCTCACTACATATAGGTACTTACTCAGTGTGAACTATATTTAAATTTACTTATTTAATTTTAACAATAATGTGATGCATGTGCCACTTACTTTGCAGATGAGAAAACTGAGGCATGGAGAAGTTAGAAAAATTGAACAAAATTGCAGTAGAAGTAGTTTAACTTAAATTTAAATCATCTCTCTGTCTCCATAGCTCATGTCTTTATGACCCAGTCAATTAACTACAAGCCTAGATTGGCTAATGATTTTCTGAGAGGATGCTAAGGGCACCGAGCATGTAAATTCCTAAAAGATTTTAGCCACTCATTACTGAAGGACATTTCTTGTGCAGATGGCTAATCTTATTAATTACACTTCTCCCAATTTCATTCTCAGCATGCAAACTAGAAGTTATGAGGAGTATCTTGCTGACACCCCCATCTGCCTTACTAGAATCTCTCTAAGGAAAAGTGACTCTCATTAAATCAGAATCTGGAGGGAAGGAAAGGAAATGGGTGTATATTGAGGAATTTAGGAGAGGACAAGATGTAAGACGTGGAAGTTTATATGTTCTCATTGAATAAGAATTGAATGCCATCATTTTGTTCTGACAGTGAAAATTCCATTTTTAAGATTAGTGTCTTTAGTAGTGTCAATGAAGTTTAGACTAGCCAATACTGGGGAAGAAATAGGAAGTAAACTACACGTGAAAACAAAAAAAAAATGTAGATTCAAGGAGCAGAGACACAGAATCTATTCTAGTGATTAATATTAATGTTCTAAAGAAGCTGAGAGAGTAGCCAGTGAGCTTATCTAGATAGAAGCGTCTGATTGCAATGGGCATCTGTTCTTGGGTTCAAATAGAGATTTGGTTTATAGTTACAGATTTGAGAATCATCGGTTTGACCAATACTTGATACCTGAAGTAAACTCAGTGAACATACGGCCCAGTCAGAGTGTACAGACCAAGAATACAAAAAGGCAGGGTAGAATCCTGATGAGGTATGCATTGGGCAGGGAAAGAATAGTTCAAAATGGAGAACATGAAGAAACACGAAGATGGAGTAAACCATTGGAAAGACAAGGAAATCAATATTTAAAATAGTATACAGGTCTGTGTATGTCTGATGCATCATCATATGCCCTGTTTAGACAGAATACACACATGAAAAATAATGGATGAAATAAATAAATTATTGACTCTAGAATAAGTATCACTCATAATCATGATGTGATTGAGTCATTCATAACCAATATAATCAATCATAATGAATGATTACATTTTCTAACAAGTCCTTTAAGATGTTTGAGAAGTAGTAAGGTAACATGGAATGACAAAGATTTTTATAGTTAAGAAACTCGAGGCTTAATCTTTGATATGAAATATTCTGTGTGACTTTGCGACGTACTTTTTAAAATTTCCATGTGAAAGTTTTCATACACAGAAAGACACTATAGAAAAAGAGGTTTATATTTTTTAAAAGTTGCTTAAGGTAAGAAGCTTAAGTACTTATAAACTTTATTATTTAAAAATTTATTATTTATGAAGGGAAAAGATCTTTTTAAACCATGTTTAAACAGGATAATAAAATACATAAATAAGATGGCAATAGAGATAATGTCTCAAATCTATGAAAGTTTAATTCATATATAAATTGTATTTGACAGCATATTCAGTATCAGCAGCAATATTTCTATTTGAATTTCTGTCCATTTTGTTCTCTATATTTCAAGATACTGTCATTCAGAATCATCCTCCTGAGCAACTCTCCCTATTTTATCAAAAGTAATGATTTTTATCTCTACCATAGCTTTAGCCTAAAATCTCTGTGGCCTGATACTAATATTGCAATAGGTTATTGTCGCATTGGTTTTTTTCCTGATTTATCTTTTCTGATTTTTTTATATGTTATACTTTTATATATTTCAGTATTAGTATATTTTGTGTGAACAAGAATTGCCTTTTATTTTTTAGCCCTATCTTAGGTTCTCTCTTTTGTTATGGTTGACATTAATCCATTTGTATTTCTTGTGGTTATGAATTTGGAATTATATTCATTTTGACTATCTTAATGTATCTCTCCTATCTGCTTTTTTTTCCCTGTTTGTTTGAAATTTTACTTTTGAATAATTTCCTAGCTTTTATAAAATTATAGACTGACAGAAGATATTTTCCCATTGTGTTCTGGCCTCTACTTTGTCTATACACAATGCTTCCACTTGTCATTGTTTAATAGTTGACCTCTGTTTCTCCAAACTGCTTTTAAGATTTTCTTTGATTTTATATTTTAAAGTTTCATTGCAATGTACCTTGGTACAAATTTACTTTTTTTTTTAAGATTTATTTATTTAAGCATACAAGAGCTGGGGTACAGGCCAGAGATGCGGGGGGTGAGAGGATTCACTAGAGACTGAGTAGAGAACAGAACAGGCAGACTGACTGAAATACACTGCTGAGGGGAGCAGCGGGCAAGACAGGAGAGATCTGCTGAGCCATGTGGGTTGCTCCCTGGCTGGCCGGGCATGGAACCTGTGCTGCAGAGGCTGCGGATTACTTCATAGTGTGGTGCTTAACGCCTTGCGCCACCAGGGAGGCCCCGAATTTACTTTTTTATCCTGCCTATGATTTACTCTATTTGCTTAAATTGCAGACTGATATTTTGTTCTTGAAAGTTCTTGGCTATTACCTTTAAATTTCTGTATTACCACCATTTTTTAGATTATTCCCTCTGAAATTCCTGTTCAAAATGTTTTGGACACTTTCAAATTTATTCTTCATATTTTACACTTGTTACATATTTCCTATCTTTTGTTGCAGTGGATAATTTTTTCAAAATTAGTATTTGCTAGTTCGCTGTGCCCATTCCTTGCATTTTAGATTTTATTGGCTTTTTTTTTAATTTCTGGAAATATGTTTGAATCTTTTTTATAGACCTTTTAAAATAATGTCATTAATTATGTTAATGCTTTATTTTCATTCTTATTTTATAATCACATACTTATTTTGGAGTCTTTGTACTATTTTAAGGTTTTAATTAGCGTGCTAATTATTTTCTTGTACTTGCTGACTTTCTCATAATGATACATCTTTTTCTTGTTTTTCCCCTTGCTTCTGTGAGAAATACTAACTTTCATTGATCTGGCATAATTTTTATAAAAAATTCTTTTCCCCAACTGACTGTCCTACGCCATTTGGGTAACACACACTTAGATCTCACACCTAATTAGATAGACAATTTTAATTTCTCCTAGGAAATTTAACTTTTTCCTATCCAATGTTTTCCATTGTCTGTGGGCTTTGTTGCCATTTCCAGTCTCCTTTCCATGGAAAACATGACTATTTTAGGGCCCTGGTTTTATTTAAGTGCTTTATTTCCATGTCTGATGCTCCTAGATACGTGTTTAAAATCTAACCTTTTGTTGTCAAGATTTATATTGAAATCTAATAAATTCTTTTCCTCCCAAAGATCAAGACAGCAAATCTTATATTTACTCTTTCACTTCTCAATCCATTTATGTTAAAATTAGTTTTGTATGTAAAAATGTTACATTTATAAAACATTTCTTTATATATTTGGAGTAAAAGTAGTCTGCATCAGCTGAGGCAGTGATTTTCCCAAAAGAGACAATATATGTTTGGCTAATTTTAATCACTTTATAACTTTGAAAAATAGAACTATTTGCAAATATTTTACTGCTTAGTGCTTTAATTTAGGTATTTTGTTTCTTAAATTGTTCTGAAATGCAATGGAGTTTGAAATTTTACAGCGGGTTTTGGGACTTATATACATGACTTCATTTTAATAGAAAATGTTAAACCGTCATAGAATATGTTGGAAAACTCATAGTAAAAGCACAGAATTGTGGCCACCAGAGGGGAAGGTGGGTGGACAAAGAGAGTGGACTGACTGACAAGGGGTGGACGATGCCTGGACACTTGATGGTGGATATAGTGTGATGTATACAGTTGTACACTGTGAGGTGAACAGCTGTACACATGACACTTACATGGTGATGTAAACTAATATTACCCCAATAAGAAAAAAGAGCCTACGTTGCCCTCACCAAAAAAAGCAGTGATACAACACTGAATATGAGAGGAAGTATAGTTTCAGGTCTGCTGTGGCTTCTTAGACTTTGTCTTGCTAGATCTCACTGGGGTGTTGACACTGCCATTTACTCTCTTTTCTTATTTATATTCTAGTGACACTAATTAGGATATGCCCAGTCTTTCCATTCTAAATACCTCTGCTCACCTCCCTACATGGAGATACTCCACAAGGAGCTGCAGACACAGCAGTTTTTTTTTTTCTCCTTGGAGAGTGACTGGGTGAGTGAGTGAATGCGTGAGTGAGTGAAGAGAGACATGTCCATGAGCAAGTGGGGTTCCACCCACAAAATGTACAAGTCCTAATTTCTAGTATCTGTGAATGTGACCTTATTTGGAAATAAGGTTTTTGTACTGTAATCCGGTTGAGATGACATCTTTAGGACGAGCCTTAAAACAATATGAGTAGGGGCCTAATAAACAAAAGAAACTGCCAGGTGAAGAGAGAGACAGGATAAATACCATGTGGCAGAGATTGGAATGATGCAGCTGCAAGGCAGGAAAAGCTAGGAAATGACAGCTTCTTCCAGAATCTGGGGAACAGTAAGGGAATAGTCTCCACTATAGACTGCTGAGGGAGCATGGTGCTACCAACACCTTGATTCAAGACTTCTCCAGAACCTGAGAAAATAAACTTTTGTTTTAAACCACCCGATTTGGGATGTTTGTTCTGTTATAGCAGCCCTAGGAAACTAATTCAGGTTCTTTGGGGAGCCAAGAAATTTAACTTTTCTTTTAATTTAATGAAGAAAACCTTACTTTTCTTCATTAGTAGGTACCGGAGTCCCTAATGTCTGTGCACTGTGAAGGACACAGGCTCTATCATCTGCCTTAGAAGGTTTTAAGATTTTTGTTCTTTTTGCCCTCATAACTGATTGCATTTTTATGCTACATGAGAGAGTCTCCTTTTCCACAAGGAACTGAGATTTCTCACCCTTTCTTCCCTGGTCTGGATTACTGCTGAGGGCTTGCTCTGAGCTATGACCCCTTGTATCCCACGGCAGCCTCTCTCTCCTCCCCAACCCTGGCATCAGCAGGAAATAAAACACTGAGCTGGTGAAAGGTGATGAGGGAGTTTAGTATTTTATTCTTACCAAGTTTTTCCTCTTGATAACTCCCCCAGCATGTCCGCTTATACTATATCCATGGCGAGTCAGATAAAAATAATCCCTTGCGTTTTCTTTCACATCCACCAACCAGATTTAAAAAAAAAAATGCACTGACCCTTCTGAAATTCTTTTTGTAGATAACAGCTCTTCTACAGCATCTCACAAACCTCGGGTAGAGGTGAACCCTATGGATTGCTTTAAAATGGCTTGGAGTGGGAGGAAAGTAGAATCATCCTGCTCTTGTAAATGTCAGACTGTCTGCCTGCCTCCAATGATCACACTTAATTTCCTTAGTCATTTTTTATAGAGCAAGTTCAAATATATTTCTGATTTCCTTTTATCTCGAGTGACCCCCCCATCCACCTACTTATCATTTTTTCTTAGTGTTTTTTCCTTACTGCATCACCCACCTCCCTTCTTCCAATCAATTCCCAAAAGAAGGCTTTGCATGATGGATGTGCCTGGTAACCATAATATTGAGCATTGCACATGTTGCAAAGGTATGGCAGGAAATGAAAGCTGCTTGTCAAATAGGATTCTTTGGGGGTTGAGGGGATGCCAAGAAGGAAGAATAAATGCCCTTATACCTCAGGGCACTCACACTCTCTGCTTATGCCTTTACATGGACTCATGACCTCAGGCTGAAAAAGTATAGAGTCGAGTTCTCTATTTCTCATACCCTCTATTTCTGCAAACTGTTCCTATGATCTTTTTTGAAAAGGTATATTAGCCCTTTGATAAGGTGCACAGGTGGTACTGAATAATGAATATATTTTCAGGATCCTACTTTTAACATGAGCTGAAGCCCTGACTATTAGCTGGATACAAAGTCTTCCACTTTGAGCTGCAATCAGTTTCTTAGTTATAAAGTAGGAGTAATAACACCAGCCTTGCTAAGTTGGTGTAAAGATTAAATGACATAATGTTCAGCCTTTGCCTTGAAGAGCCACTTACTAGAACAGGGAATTGGTTATGATTGTGGTGCTATTGCTACCGTTTGACTTCATGCTTGAGTCTAGTTGACTGTCAATATCCTGCTTGAGGATAGGTTCCCATATAGGTCCTACTGAAAAATAATTTTATCTTATGTTCATCAGGAAACAAAAATATTAGTCTCCATATGAACAATTTTGCTATTGTTTTCAGAGATTTCTTAGACACTATTTCCCCTTCAGTAAGCAGCATTAAAGGGAGGTTCCTGTTGTCTCTTGCTTGTGGAGGGGGTGAAGGGGGTGCCTGTTGAATTGGGACTGCAAAGACTGCCTTGTCAGGCAGGAAACCAGGAGGGAGAGGGGTCTGTGATGGACAGCAATAAGGCTTTAGCCAAGAGACCTTCCTGAGGAATTGGGAGGAGCAGACAGGACAAGGACATGAGTAACTATGCTTTGATGCCAGGTCCCTGACTGCTTAGATGCTTATTAATGCGTCTTCCCCCAACACTTCTGTGAAGTTGATATTATAATAATTTTACAGATGGAGACCCAAGGTGCTGAGCTTGCTTTCTCCAAGGTCAGCCAGCCAGCTAGCAGAAGGGAAATTGTAACACCTAAAGAATTTCTTCCATCTTTCCCCATAAGAGCGAATGCCAGTGGTGTTTAGATAAGTGACTCTTCCTATGTAGCTCCAATATAAATTTAAAATTACAGGGAAATAAATAAGCCCTTTCATTTACACTGAAATGGGGGAATTCTCTATCTCTTTAAATTGAAAATTAGAAAATGATAAAGAGCTATGAAATAAGTTTTTTACATTACTTGCTAGCTGGTGGTGAAAGTGCCAATTTAATAAATTAGTTTGGATACCCATAGTTGATCATGGTGTAAGATTTTTTTTTCCTTTCCTTATATTATCCTCTTCTACATCTGTTAGCAGATTTTTCTGGTGCTGTGACTTTCTCCCACCCCTTTAATAATACTGTTTTTGAAATAAATAGCAGGAGAGAGCAAGTAGGAATTTAATTTTCAAATGTTATTTTCTTTCTGTCTCTATTTAATCAGTGGTTTGTTGTTTTGTTAAATTCATCCTGTCACGGGATAAAAGTGAAGTAAATCTTTATAAAATATTTCATTGATTTTACCTAACTCAAAGTAAACATGAAAAATTACATAGCCCTAAATGTCTCAGGCTTGGAAAAATGCCAGAGAAAAATTCATAAGGAACAAAGGGTATATTTAATTTCTTACTCTAGTGGGCTGTGGTCAAAAGAGCATGCAGTTCAGAAACAGGATAATTGCCCTGAATTCCAGAGCCACTCTTGCCAGTTAGGAGAAATTGGGAGTCTTTTGGCATTTTGAAATTTCAGTTTCTTGCCCAAAAGATGTCAGGAGTTGTAACTCTCATGTAACTGACTTATTATGAAGAGCAAATGAGATCACAAGTATAGGAGAAATTGTGTATTATGTACTGGAGTGGTTAATTTTATGTGTCATCTTGCCTAGGCCATAGTAACCTGATAATTGGTCAAGTATTATTCTGGATTTTTCTGTGAAGATGCTTTTTTAGATGCGATTAACATTTAAGTCAGTTGACTTTGAGAAAAGTATATTACCCTTCACACTGTGAGTAGGTAGGCCTTGTCCAATCCAACCAGTTGAAGGTCTTAAAAGACAATACCTAACTTCTCTGCAAAAAAAGAGAGTTCTTCCAGAAGACTGCCTTCAGGCTTGAACTGCAACTCTTCCCTGGGTTTCCAATGTGCTGGCCAACCCAGATTTTGAACTTGATAGACTCCACAACACTGTGAGCCAATTCCTTAAAATAGTGCTTCTCTCTCTCTCTCTCTCCACTACCTCATCACCACCCTCAATCTTTTTCTCAACAGATTCTATTGGTTCTCTCTGGAACCCTCACTAATACATGCACCATTATATAAAACAAAATAATTTTTAATAATCAATAAACTTTCTTATTTTCTTTTTCTGGTAAGGGTCTGACCCCTTGCTAAAGACATCTTGCTCTTTTTTTTTCACTCATCTTTATTGATTTATGTACAATAAAATTCAATACTTTTGTGTCCGAATGGATGAATTTTGAACATTTTATACAGTAGTACAACTCAATCAACATCATGATATAGAGCATTTATATCACACCAAAATTTCTGTGTCCTTTTTTCAGTCAATATCCTTCCTTAGCCTTCAGACCCCAAGTGACTAGTGATTTGTTTGGTATTTATTCATTCATCATTACAATTTTGCCTTTTCTTGTGGAGTATATAGACTTTGTGTTTGACCTTTTTCATTTATGTGATATTTTTGACAGTCATTCATATTGTTGTAGGCATCTGAATCTTGTTCCTTTTTTATTGTTGAGAGAAATCTACTGTAGGAAAATAATCCCTCTTTTAACTGATTCATCAGCTGGAATTTGGGTCCTTTCCATTTTGGGCTATTATGAAGGAAGTTCCTATGAATATTTGCACAAATGTTTGTTCACATGCTTTCTTTTCTTAGGGAGATAGATAGATAGATAGATAGATAGATAGATAGATAGATAGATAGATAGATAGATAGATATAGATATATATGAAGAGCCACTGGGTCTTAATGTGTATATATTTATCTTCTTAAGAAGGGGATAAAGTGATTTCTAAAGGTCATTCCTACATACAACATACGAAGACACTCAGGTTTTCTCACATTCTTCAAACTCTTGCCAAGCTCAGCCTTTTAAATGTTAGCAGTTCCAGTAGGTGTACATTGTGGTTTCAGTTTCATTTCCCTGATTCTTAATCATATTGAAGAGCTTATGCTTGTCACGTCTTTTTCTTTTCTCTGTTGAGCTCTTTATTAAAATATTTTTCTTATTTAAAAAATGAGTTATTTTCTTGTTACTAAGTTGTAAGTCTTCTTCATATAATCTAGACATAATTTGATATGTATTTTTACAAATATTTTCTGCTAGTCTAAGGGCTGCCTTTACTTTTCTTCAAAAAATTATCCTCTAAAAGGCAATGTTTTGGGGCCTCCCTGGTGGTGCAACGGATTGAGACGCAACCTAAGAAGCTCTCTATAGCCGCTGCGGCACGAGTTCGATCTACACACATGGCACAGCAGACCTCTACTGACTCACCCGTTGCTCCCCTCAGCAGTGTATTTCAGTGGATCTGCTTGTCCTGTTCCCCACTCTGTCTCTGGTGAATCCTTTCACCACCCCCACACCTCTGTCCTGTACCCCAGTTCTTGTATGCATAAATAAATAAATCTTATAAAAAGAGAAATTATTAAAAGGCAATGTTTTTATTTTTATGAAGTTCAGCTTACCATTTTTTGTACTTTTTGTGTTTAAGAAATTTAGCCTAAAAGAATGTGAGAAGGATCTCCTTTGTTTCCTCCTAGAATCTTTATATTACTATTAAATTCATAAGTCTATAGTAATTTTTAATTATATTTTGAATATATTTTGTATATATTTTGTATATGGTGTCAGGTAAGGATGGAGTACATTTATTTTGCTTTGACCTTGGATGTACAATTGTTGAAAAGATTATCATTTTTCAACTAAATTACCTTGGCACCATTGTTGAAAATCAATTGACCATATATGTGTGAATTTATTTCTAAATTCTGGATTTGATTCTATCAATCTAAATGTCTATTTTTACACATTACCATGCTGTTTTGATTGCTAAGGTAGCAAATTAAATCTTAAAATCAGTTGGTTATTTCTTCTGTGTTTCCTTTAAACAATTGTTCAGTTTATGTACATTTAATAGATTGTTGATTTAAAATAAAGCCTTATGAGAATGTACTTGAGTTGCATTACATCTATATTAGCTGGGGGGAAATTATCTTTACAATACTGAGTATCCTCTCCACAAAAAGTGTGTTAGAACTAACAAATTATTTCAGTAAAGTTATAGGATACAAAATCAATGCGCAAAAATAGAATTGCTTTCTGTACACCAGTAATGAACTATCAGAAAGATAAATTTAAGAAACCAATAGCATTTACAACAGCAACAAAAAGACCAAAATGCTTAGGAATAAATTTAACCAAGGAAGAGGACAATTTGCACACTGGAAATTATTAAGCATAGGTGGAAGAAATTGAAGAGGACACAAATGTAAAGACAGTCTGTGTTTACAGAAGGGAAGGATGAATATTATTAAATGCCTATACTACTCAAAGCAGCTTACGAATTCAGGGTAATCCCTATTAAAATTAAAATGGTATTTATCACAAAAATAGAAGAAAATTCCTAAAGTTTGGAAAGACCCATTTAAAACCTCAAATAGCCAAAGCAATCCTGAGAAAGAACAAAGTTGAAGGCATCACCCTTCCTGACTTCATTCTCTATTACAAAACTAAAGTAATCAAAACAATATAGCATTGATTGGCATTGAAACAGACACATAGAACAATGGAACAGTATAGAGAACCCAGAAATAAACTCACACATACATGGTTAATTAATTTTTGACAAAGGGTCAAAAATCCACTAGAGTTTAGTCAATGATTCCTGGAAAATTGGATAGCACACGCATAAGAGTGAAACTGAGCTCACACCATACAAAAATCAATTCAAAATGGATTAAAGTCTTAAATGTAAGACCAAAACCCATAAAACTCTTAGAAGAAAACATATAAACTGTTTGATATTGGACTTGGCAATAATTTTTTGGATATGAAACCAAAAGCAGAGGGAACAAAAGCAAAAATAAGCAAGTGGCACTACTCAAACTGAAAAAATTTTCACAACAAAGGAAACCACCAAGAAATGAAAAAGAAGCATATAGAATGGAAGAAAATGTTTGCAAAACACATATCCAATGAAGGGTTAATATCTAAAGTTACCTAAGGAATTCATATGACTCAATAGCAAAAACAAAACAATCCAACAACAGTTAAGAAATGTCTGAAGGACTGAATAGACATTTTTTTCCAAGAACATAAAAAATGGTATATGAGAAAGTACTTGACATAAATGCTTGACATCACTAATCACTAGGGAAGGGCATATCAAAATCACAGTATCACCTCATACCTTTTGGGATGTCTATTATAAAGATACAAGAGGTGAATGCTGGTGAGGATATGGAAAAGGGGGAATTCTGGACACTGCTAGTGGGGATGTCTCCTGGACTTGCCACTGTGGAAAACAGTAGAGAGGTGCCTGCAAGAATTAAAGTAGAGTTGCCATATGATCCAGCAACCCCACTTCCGGGCACATAGGCAAAGGAGACAAAACCATTATACTGAAGAAATACCTGCACTGCCAGGTTCACCAGAGCCCTGTCTACAATAGCTAAACAAAACAATTTAAGTGTCTGTTTACAGATTAATGGATAAAGGAAATGTGGCATAGATGAATGTTTACATACATATGATGGAATATTGTTCAGCTATGAGAAATTCTGCAATTTGTGGGCACATGGGTGAACTTGGAGGGTACTGTAATAAATAAAATAACTCAGAAAAAAAAAGGCAAATACTTCATGGGATCCCTTTTAAAAAAATAGAATTTTAGATACAAAGTGGAGATGTGGTTTAGTGGTAGGGGAATTGCCTGTGGTTTAGTGGTAGGGGAATAGGGAGAGATGGTGAAAGAGTACAAATGTACTCCTTATGTGAATATGGCATATTTGTTAGCTAACAACTAAAATTTATATATTGTTATATTACAGTACTATTTACAATAGCCAATGGATTGATGAATGGTTAAAGATATGTTTTATGCATAATGGGATACTGTGAAATTCTGCCTTTTGCAGCAACATGGAACCTAGAGGAAATTATGCTTAGTGAAATAAGTTAGAACAAGACAAAATACCACATGATTTCACTCATAGGTGGTATATAGAGAAAACAAATAGATACAAACTAAATAAAACAAAAATAAATATTTGGATTACAAAGAAATAAAAATTAAATAAGATGAACTTCTTATCTTCAATAATACATTATTATGAATTAAAGTCCACACTTTTTACAGATTTCCCAAGTTTTCATCCACTGTCCTTTTTGTTCCAGGATCATGACAATACCCTGGATGTGATCTGATAATCTGACTAGTATGTTTGTCAGTTTTCTCCAGTGTAAACTTACTACTTCCCCCCGTTTGCTTATTGTACTTTTTTTTGAAAGCACTCACTATACAGAGAGCATACCTTAGGACTGAAAGTTATATTTTCTTTCACATATGTTAGTAAGGACTCACAATTCAGCTCCAAAACATGATATTAACACACAATCTATGCTTATTAATTTTGTGGAGTTGTTCAGTACAGCTGTTGTGGTAGCATGTGGCAGACGTGAAAACTCCAGCTCAATTAAGTGAAGTTCTTACTCAGATGGTTAGAACTTGCTTGGGCAGAAAGCCAAAGAATAACTACCATCTCAATAAGCATGTAGCTCACTGGAAATTCATCCCTCTTGCCTTTTTTCTAAGACAATCAGCCACGCAAGATAATCACTGAAGTTAGAAAGTTAAAATTCAGAAGGACCACCCTTTGGGAGTGTAGAGAATCCAATAACTGTCCACCTCTTGGGATGATGACCCATCGGACTGACTCATCAAGGTTCTAGAGCCAGACTGTGATGATTTGATCTTGGCTCTAGAGCCCCTTACTAGCTGTGTGGTCTTAACTCTCCCAAGTCTCAATTTTCTCATCAGTAATATGACATAAATACAGTACTTTCATCATATAGTTGTTACAAGGAATACCTAAATGAGTTAATGCACAAAGGGTTATGTAAAATGAGCTAGTACATAATTTGAGACTTGGAAGAATATCTGGCATTCAGAATACATTTGATTGTTGGCCATTTCATAACTGTCATTATTTTAAAACTACTGATAACCCATTAAGAGGGTCCTGTACAATCTCAGGAAGTAAAGAAATTTTTTCCTTGATTGCATGTGTTTTCTTTCTTTTTTTTTTTTTTTTTGCTTCTGTTATCTGTCTCCAATTCTACAGAGCTTTGCTGTCTCCTAAGCCTCCAAGCTGCAAATTGAATTGATAAAATAATCCCCCATAATTGCTTAAGATGTTTCTTCTCCTAGGAGCATTTGCATTTTTATAGGCGACACTGGAAGATACAAAAACTTCTTAGTTCTAATAAATTAATTGTTGTTTGAGGCTGTTCCGGCAGGCACCACACAATTGCAGGGGTGGCAGAGTTGGCAGCCAGTGAAGGAAATAATTTGGTTTAGTGGTTTTCAAAACTTGCTCACTGGGTTCTCTGGGAATATGAAGGGAATAAAGAAATAACTCAAAGGAGCCTATATCCCCTAGCACCTGTAGGCTCTCTTTTAGTTCTACATTGAATCTGTCTACATGGAAAAGAAGATTTTAAATTCATAGGTTTAGGGAAAGTTACTCTTATAAGCCTTAGTTTTTTTGTTTCATTTGTTTGTTTTTTGAAGGACTGGATTGATATAGAAAAAATATTTCTTACCAGAAGGGTCTATAAATCTCTGTGACTCTGACAACACCAACCTGATGGCTTAGAGTGATGCTTAGAGTGATGGCTTAGAGTGATAACCCCGCTACTGCTCACAACATATGCACCTTCCTCTCATTGTTACCAGGGGACCTGGACCCATCAAGCTCAGTGAGTACCAAGGGTCGTCGTGCAATTGACGTACTGAGTACTGAGACAGCTGAACTCATCAAATGTCAAAGTTCTCTTGAATTTCCTACCTACAAATATGTTTCTTTTGCAAATTCAATGAGGTTTACCTAACACTTTTTTCTCATCATAAAAACAACAGCCAATCTGTTGTATCCTCTTTTTGCTTGTCATAATTCCCTAAATATAGTACATCAAATATTTACATAATGTTTTACATTATAGTAGATACTAGAAGTAGTTTTGAGATGATCTAATGCATATGGGAGGATGTGCATAGGTCATGTGCAAATTCTACACTGTTTTATGCAAAGGACTTGAGCATCTATGGAGTTTGTTATTCCCCAGGGTCCTGGGTCTAGTCCCTATTAGACACTGAGCAATGACTGCATAGCAAAATTATTCCTTACTCCTTTAGTATCATACCTCCCACCCCAGCATCAACACAGCATGCACCTTTAAATGTGATGTGTTTAAGTATCATCATTCACTGTTAGAACAGGAAGAGGCATGAGAAAGGCCATCTTGAACAACTGCCTACCAGGGAAGAGATTTCCCTTTATTATATATCATAGAAGACAATATTTTAAAATACTGTAAATGGAAAAACATTGTAAAATTTCTTTAAAATACAGAGCACATCCTATAGAGACTGGCATCTGAAAATTGCCTGAGTTAAGTTTCATAAAATGCCTGAGGTGCTATACAGTAATGGTTGGTTCCTTAAGTAAGAATGACTGGAAATATCAACAGTGGCAGGATTGCTGGGCTAGAAAGAAAGTCTACACTGCCAGCTATACTCTTCCTTCATTAACAGCTTTCTTCCCCCTTTCTGTGGGGAAATCAAATCCAATTTTCTCATCCAACCAATTATGCTTACCATGTCTGATATTTTCTCTGCTTCACTGGCCTCCAGATGTAAATCATTAACAAAGAACACAATATTAATTCCTATTGATTCCTACTTGGGGGTGGCTGGACGAAAGACCTGACTAGGGTGTGGGTTGTGCTTTCATAGTAGAAAGGGATCAAGAACTGGTTGTGTTCCCAATCTTTTGAAGCAGACTCAAAATGTATTATACCATTTGGGGGTTGAGATAGTAAACTAGACAGGGGGAGATTGTGCATGGGTTATAGGAAATTTTTATCTGGCTAGCCTATTTTTTGACTGAAAGTTGGGGTTTGGGAGCTCTTGCTGCACTTAGATACATATTTTAGGTTGATCACAGGTAAAAATTCCCAATCCAAGTTTGTATGAGGCCGGACAAATGGGCGGATGACCTCTTTGAATGGGAAGTGGCTCCGGGTCCTTAACAAAGGGGTTATCCAAAAAGAAGCAAATGGGGACAGTTGTTTAAGGCAGAAGCCAAGAAATAATAAACCACATAGATGCATGAGCTGAGACAATTTTTGTTCTTTACTCTAAACCTCAACAGTGGCCTAAGTGATTCTTGACCTTGACCCAAGACAAAACTCTTTTCAGAGGTGGCCCTACACTAAGGCTACTTGGACACCTTAAAAGAGATGACAATGACTGAGTTTGTGCTCACGTTCAAACTCAAAACATTATGGTCAGACAAAGGAGAGGGCAGAGCTCTTTTGACTGCCTTTCCCTGACTTCCCATGTAAAGCTCTGGTCCCATTCACCTGCAGCCACCTCACAGATCTCACACACATGCCTTGTTGCTCTTTAGTTCTATTAGCTTAACTCTATTAGCTTATCTTTCTTTCTTGGTTTGCAAGTGAGCTGAAGAGTGGTTACCATACCCAGAGACAGTCCTCACATTTCAATTATCTTGTGTAGCACCTTTGAAAAAAGATTTTTTTTAAAGATATATTTACTTATTTATGCAAGCACTGGGTACAGTCAGAAGCAAGGGAGGGTGAGAGAGTTCACCAGAGCCAGAGCGGGGAACAGAACAGGCAGATCAATGAAATACACTGCTGAGGGGAGCAGTGGGCGCGGCAGGAGAGGTCTGCCGCACCATGTGGGACCCTCGCCGGGGGCTGGGGATTGAACCTGTGCTGCAGAGGCTGCGGGTAGCTTTGCAGCCCAGCGCTCAACCGCTGTGCCGCCAGGGGAGGCCCTGAAAAAAGATTTGTTCCGTAAATTGTTAACAAGAGTTTTATGAAAGAGGGTTCATGTGTCACCTCTCAGATTGGAAGGCACATGTCCTGGCTGTGTGAGAGAAACTGGGTTAGTGGAATTGGTGGGAGAGGATGACTGATCCATAAAGAGACCACAGGCTGTCAGTCTATTTTATTTGGCTTGGAGGCAAAAATAATTGAGGAGCTCGGAAGACTAATGATTTTTATTTAAGTAAATGAGGAGGCATGGACACTCAGTCTACCTTCTCAATGAACACTTCGGGAAGCATCCTAGGATCTGTCCTGGGGAAATAGTTATGAATGCATCCTGACCCACGCTTTTTTCCAGAATTAGTTTGTAAGAAGAAGAACTCTCGCTTCCTAACTGGTCTGCAGATGCTGCCATTGCTGGGGAAATGTCATCATTAGAGAATAGAAGACTATTATTTCAAAGAGTGCTTAAGGGTGACTGAATCAGGTCTGGAACATTATTGAAATGGTAAGATGAACTCAACTACTTTCTGATAGGAGAGAAAATCTTTTCTTTTAAATTGCATTCCCTTCTGAAAAATGGCCAAATGTCACCGAATTATTTTCAATGGAATCTTATCTATTATCAGCAAGGAGAGGGACCCAGACTCTAGCTCCTCCTGGGAGCGCTGCTGCTGAGGTTTCTCTCCCTGGAGATCACAGGTAATGGAAGCAGCTGAAGCTGGAGGTCATTAACATTTTGAGAACACTGCAAACTGACACTGCTATGTTATGACATTTCAGCCCACGCCATTTAATCTCTTTTAATCAGTGTTTATGTTGGTGATACTTCATAGTTATTTGCTTCCACATAAAAATGGAACACTTTGGCATGTCATTAACATAAGACTAATTTACTTATTACCCACTGCAATTGTTTCTAGACCTTTCTCCCTCTCTCCTTCCTTTTTCCTCTTCTCTCTTCATCGTTTCTGATGTTGGCTTTTATTGTACTGTTTGGAAAATACCTCCCGTTTTTCTTTTGCTGATGTTCTTGCTGGAAAGATGGTGGTTGGGGTTCATAGTAAATGTTAATTATATAGACTGGCAGAAAAGCAACCTCATGTCTCTGAAAATATGTCCATGGCCCCATTGTCATTGGTAAGAACAACTGATCAGCCCCTGAATGTTGCTGAGAACCTGAGCATGGATTTTTTCTCTGATTTCTCCTCTTACTTCCTTACGATATTGTTCTAAGTGTCTTGCATCTTTTTCCATCTCTTTTTCCGTCTTGTTTATTTTGGGGTCCTCTACCTTCTTATTTTATTTTTTATTTATACAAGCACTGGGTACAGTCAGAAATGGGGGAGGGTGAGAGAAATTGCCAGAGACAGAGCAGGGAACAGAACAGGCAGACTGATGAAGTACACTGCTGAGGGGAGCAGCGGGCATGGCAGAAGAAGTCTGCGTGCCATGTGGGACCCTTGCCCAGCAGCTGGGGATCGAACCGGTGCTGCAGAGGCTGAGGGCAGCTTCGCAGACCGGCGGTCAACTGCTGCGCCACCGGGGAGACCCTCTTCTACCTTATTTTAAAGCCACTTAAACTTTTCCTCCCCGCTCAAAGCCTTTTCGTCAAATGCAAAGCTGATGATTTTTGATTATTTTATATTAGACAAAGAATATTTTCCTTAGCATAAACAAATGATGGCACATTTCAGTCCATAAACTAGGTACAATTCTATTTTTAAATATACAATTTCTATCATAAATCTCCTATTATTCCAAGTAGTCAAAATATAATCTCAGGTTAGCGCCAGGGCCAGCCTTGACACCACTAGCATTTTGAGCTGGGTAATTATTTGACTTGGAGGGCTGTTCTGTGTACCGCACAGTGCTCAGCCACATCCTGGACTTCTCCCCAGCACACACCAACAGCACTGCCCAGTCGTGGCTATCAAATGCGTCTCCAGGTATTTCCAGATGTCTGCTGGGTGCAAAATACAGTTGAGAAACACTGGTTTAGTAGGGTGTCCTCTCTTTCTAAGTTCAAGTTCTAGGGTAAAGACTTAAGGAAGAGTGTTTCTGAAGTCATTATATCCACACAGACTCATCTAGGAAGTCTTCATTCCCATTATAATTTTGGGGCCCTGGAACCTCCAGCTGATGAAAGGATCTCAGAATAGTTGTCTGTGACCTGCTCTCAGGCACAAGGGAGACCTTGCTCCTGCCTAGTTGCAGGATTCTCTGTGAGGGGACACCAGCCCTGTGCCAGTGCGATGCTGGGGAGGCAGGTTGAGAGGCAGGAAAAGAGGGATTTTATTCATTCCAGGGCCTCCCTGCAGCTAGTGATCTGGTTCTATCTGATCTTGGATTCCAACTCCTTTGGGGAGAACATCCTACAGGACACTGAACTCAGGAGCCCGCCATCCTCTGACCTTTGTTGTCACTCCCCACAAATGGGCCATCTTTATGTGGACTGAGCATAGGTTATGTTTTAATACCAAAAATATGTTCTCTGCTCTTCTGCTGTATGATCCTTTCCTTGAGGCAGTGAATTCTGCTGAGTGGACAGATAGGAAGGATACAAGAAAATAAGAGGAAAAAAGTTTGGGTTGAAATTCCAATTTATAAAAAAATCATCGTGTTCTTATTTTAGTGCTATATTTCTGTAGGAATATAAATATTTAGAAAATTAGACAAAGAAACAGGCCATCTTATCATTCACCTGCAGAGCCAGGATAATGGGGAGTCAAGAGATACACAGGAAAGCAAAGGTTTTGGATGATGTTGGTGTCCAGAGCTGGGTGTCCTGTGGGTATGACTCCTAAGATGAAATTGGGAATCCAAAATGATGTAGAATAATTTCATCTGTGTTCTATGGTATTGCTTTGGTTTTACGAATTAAGGACTACTAGTTCTAGACACTGGGAAGTCATTGGTCTTTGCAAGGCCTCTAGTTCATTCCTTACTCCCAACACCCAATATGTATGGTTTATAATTTTCTAGTTGAAAGCATTAGTATAAGCCATTTGTTATTTAATGTAGTTTAAATTTATATGATATATATATATTTCTTTTTTAATTTCACTCAACATTCTGTATTTTGGGATCTAAAGTATTCCCTTTTTATTTGTTTATAGTTGCATTCTTCTGATTACAAATGACTGAGCATTTATCAATCTATTTCTTAAACTTTTAGGTTGCTTTAGCTATGAATTGACTCAATTGTCCTTCATTTTTTTTTAAATATGGAATTTTTAGGCTTTCTTTCATATGCATTAGTTCTGTGTATAGTCTAATGATTTCCTTGTGGGTTTTAGACATGGCAAGTATAATATCTGTTACATTTATGTTAACTCTAGTCACAGAAATTCTTAATTTGGTGTGATCAAATCCACTAATGAAGGATTTCAGGATTTTGTTTAAGAAGTTCTTCCTTAATCCCAGGGCACATTATTTTCTGTCATTATGGTTTTCCTTGGTTTCTTTGTTTATTTTTCTCATCTTTTTTTTTTTTTTTATTGAGGGAACATTGGTTTATAATATAGTATGTAATTTAGCAGCATAGGTTCAAATATCTTTAGATATATGTACTTTAACATATCTGGATTCCATCTTTGTATGTGGTAATAAGTATGAATTGTTCTCAACAGAAAATTTGTTAACATCATTTACTAAAACTGTCTGATTTGTGGTGCCATTATTATTACTTATTTTTTAAATATAAGTCTATCTCACAGTAACCCTGGTCTCTAGATCAGCTTGTCTCTTTTTGCATAATATTATATTATTTTTACTACAATAATCCTATAGTAGTCTTTGTAGCTATTAGACCAAGGTTCCATCTTATTTGATTATCATGATGTTATGTTCTAGAATCATGATTTTTCATAACCAATAGAATTTCATATCAGTCAGTATTTTCGAGGTTAACCAATGAAAGTGGAATTAGGAGGTATTGATTCAACTGCATTCTGGGCAGAGCACAAACATTGAATAGGATTCAACATTCAACTCTGGGAAAGGAACTCTAACTTTGGGTTACATGGATTTTTATGCCACATAATTAAAAAGTACTAGCTTCTAGAAATTCTAGAATTTAAAACCATAATAAATTAATTTAAATCTAAGGAAAGTGTTATAAAGGATAACAGAAACAAATAAATAAAAAAACTAATGAACTATAACATAGATATTTAAAAATCTTATAAAGCACAGAAGGCAGAGACAGATGGGAAGTATAGGAGAGGCTGATAAACATGGAAATCGAATAAGAATTAAAATAAGTAAAAATTCATAGATAAAAATAATAGCAACAAATTAGCAATAACATGTAGCAACACATGATTCAACAGAGCAGTAGAGCTAGGATATGCATCACACAAGTGGTTACTAAAAAGTAACTTTGGGTAAAAAATAAAGACCCAAAAGAATGTAATTTTATTATCTCAAAAATAATAAAATTGAAACATGTTAGAAGAAAAACAGTAATTAGAAATTAAAACTCAGACTACTGGGTTCTATGGGCTTAGGGTGAAGAAGAAGAAAAGGAACAGACAAGTGTCTATGGTGTTGATGATGTTTTCTTTTTAGGCAGTGGTGATTTGCTTTACTTGTTATGTTCATGCCTTGCATATGTCACGTACAGCCCATTTACATAACAAATTTTTCTAAGTAAAATAGTCCACACAAGCATTCTTTAGCTCACAAAGCTTGTCAAATGGGACACTTTTTTCAGTTTTCTGATACAACTCCCTCGTTGAAAATCACTTTCTACCCTCTTTATATATCTTTCCCTGTATTATTTTTAAAATTAAACTTGATTGTTATATTTTAGTTTGCTTTTTAATAATTGTTTATTCCACTTGATGGTAAGATCCATGTGCCAAATTTTATCCATTGACTTCTTCCTCTCCATTTATTGCATTCCTAGCTCCACATGGTGCTCTCGGAGGCTGAAGGCCACAACACCTTAATTCTTTTGCTCTTATATTTTCAGCTGGATTTGCCAATGGGAAGCCCTGGTAGGAGATTGGGATGTGAGAGGAGAGAGATTGAGAAACTGCTTGCCTTGGTTTCCTTATATTGGGGAAATGTCTATATCGATGACCATAGCTTCTTCCAGGCAGCTCTTCTTCCTTTCTTAAGGTCTCTGGTTTTTGTAACATTATGTATCCCTTTCCCATTGGACATTAGGTATGGCAGCAACTTCTTACTTTTGCTGGTCTTGGGTATTTCAACTTCCTTTGTTTATTCTTTAAACACATGTCAAGACCTCTAAATGCAGCTTTTCCTCTTTCATTACAAACATGTAATTTGTACCATGTAGGATAAATTTTGATTCCTGCTAAAATTTCACTATATACTTAGTGTGTCTCATTCACTGCTGTTTCCTCAATATATAGAATAATATCTAATCTAGAAGGAACAAAGGAAAAAGTGAACAAATAAAAATGATAGACTCCCAGTGCCTTAGAGTTTGAAGGGGCTTTAATGGACATATAACAGACGTATCTTCTTCTGTTATAGGTGTGGAAATGGGCCCTTAGAGAAGCCAAACTCACTGCAGAGGAAGTCTAGGCTTCTCCCTTCTCCCGTACCCCCTCCTCACAGAACTGGATACTGACAGATGGCTTTTTGAATAAAAGCAAACCACAGACCACTATCATATGATTGTGTCCAGCCAACAACAGCTTACTGGGCCAGGGTTTGGAAATTGACTCAAGGACTTTGATCCCCCTGTTACTTAAAGACGGCCCATTAGATTAGATGGCCTCATAGAACTTTGCTCAAACCAAATGACGGTGTTAAGTAACATGCATCAGATTCTCTTCCTTGGAGAATTTGAATGCAGAATAGAAGAAGAAATGTTGCAACTGATAATAAAGACAGACGCTGAAAAAGATTTAGATATCAGGTAACAGAAACTAGAAAGCGGCAATGGTCAAGAGAAAGTATGATGTTTGTGACCAGATTTGAGTTTAAAGTGCATATGTCATGACTAAGCAGAAATGATATCCAGCAGCATAGATGGAGAGAAATGCCCGGTCACAGTGTCTGCAAGCAGTTGTCTAACTAGAGAGTGACTAGAGAGTGACACATTAATATTGGTAAAAAAACAACTTTGGAGCCTAAATAATTTTCGAACTCCTAAACCATGCCTCTTTTTTATGAGGTCCAGAATGCACCTGTTACTGGGATAGAAAAGATTCCCTTTGTTCTCTTTTCATATGTATAACAAACCTTCATTACTTGAAGTTCTAGCAAATACAAAAAAAGTGGGAGTACCAAAGTTCTGGCCCCCAGTTGGTGTTTTTCCCCCTCCATCACTCACACCGAATTACCAAACTTTCATTGGATTTATAATTCTTTCCTATTGCAGCCAAGTTTAGAGAAAATTAAAAAAAAATTGCTAGTTTATCATACAATGCTTGCTGCCTACTATTTCTTTTACTTCACATTATATGTGTGAGTCGTGGAAAGCACTGACAAAAACCAGCAGGTAATCAATCCAAAGGGTAAATTCAAATTTCATAAAATCCATTGTATGTATTTTATACAAATGATCTAAATTATAATGGAGAAGTAGAAAAATATAACTATCTGCCGGGTGACAGTGAAAAGTATTCCACAAGAGATAGGCTATTTCATTTTTCAAAATTGTAATCCTGATATCCAGAATCTGAAGCAGAACTGCTCTGAGAATAGAATCTCAGGTGAAGAGGCAGCTCAGGAGGGGAACAAGACAGAGGGTGAAGTGATAGTGGTTGGGACAGAGAGCTCTCAGACCAGCAGTGTCAGGGGTTTGTAGAGAACAGCCTGGCACACAGGAGTGTTCTATTGGCAGATTCTTAAAGGGGTGATTAGTATGAGAGAAACGTAGGTGTGTCATTTATTTTGACTGTCCCAAAGCCCTTGACAGAATATTTTCCTGAAGACTCTGTCACAAAAAGCAAACTCAAATTGCCTTGAAAATTGGCTGATGAGTACAAAATAAAGAAAAATGACAAATAGACAATGTATCTAGTTTGAGGAAAGAAGCTATGAATGACAAAGGAATTGATACCATTTTTTAGTCTTTTCACATTTTCAAAAGTTACCTGAAAATAATTTTAAAAAATATGTGGTAACTTAAATTTACTGTAGGTTATGTCCCTGAGATGCAGTAGTGGCCATTTTGAGCCAAAATGAGGAAGGGCTTATGCTGCTGCTGGTGACAGAAGTGGTGAGATGTCATTTGGAAGCTGACTTACTAGAATTCCTGATGTTTTCTTTATTGTATATAGGAATTCCAGGGCAAATTTTTAAAATCAGGATAATTCTAGAAAATACTGGACTATTGTAGTCACTCTGTGAGATTTGTGATTTCCCCGTTGCAAGGAGCTTAGAATCCAAAAAGGGAGTCGAGCTATACTCACATACACCATAAATAGGATATAACAATATCAGAAACCTGGAGATAACAGAGGATATTAATATCATTTCTGGTTTCTTTGATTCCTTGTTCTCTACCTTCCTACTCTAACCCTATCTTCTGCTAACCTAAGAAACATGTTTAAATGTAAATTCAATCAAGTCATTAACCTTAAAACCCTTCAAGGAACTTACATGGCAGTTTGGAAATAATCCAGAAGCCGTGTTAATCATTGCATTTTCTATCTGCCCTGTCATTTACAGAATGATGTCATTATAGAATGCAATATCTATCGGAAAAAATAATGAAAGGAATGAATGAATGATCCATTATTCCTATGTATAGTGTAAAAATGTCTGAATATTTAACCTGAGTTTCTTTTTCTTTCTTCTGAGATACCTCTTTCTAACAGTTTTAGGAATGCAATGACAATTCCCATCAATAAAAATGATTAATGTAGGTGACATATAGAACAGACTTGAAAGACATCAGGGTGGGATGGTTTACTGGTTTACTAAAACCAATGTGCATTTCATTTTGACCACATTATAACTGTCAGGCCACTCAATGCAAATTATTGTTATAATCATTGATATGATAGTGATCCTGACCATCGAGAAATGGGTGTATTAAAATGGGGTAAGGGGTAGAGCACAATGGACTGTTGACAGAGGACTGTGGGTACTTTGGTGGTAGGAGAGCTATGGTGACCACATCTGAGGAGGGAACTCTCAAAATAGTAACAAGGATGTAAAGCAATGGTAGTTCATTAAAAAATGAATGAATGAATTTTAGAAAATGGAGAGACTTAGAAAATGGAGAGACTTAAAACAAAAGCAAGCAGCCACTTGTTTACAAGAAAATTGACAACCATAAGAGAAAGGGTAGTTTAAACTCTAACTCTGCCAAGAGACCACACCCAGAACAAACAGGTGGTCCCTTATAACACACCTCTGAGAACAGGACAAACACAGGGACTGAACTATGCCAATCCCATATGTTATGGACTCCATGGGTTTTCTGAAGCCTTTCCGTGTTTTGGCAACTGCGTTCAGAGGCAATGCTGGGAGGAAGAATGCTTCCCCTTCAGAAGAACTGACTCAGAGAGGGATGCTCCAGACCCAAAGTCAGCGCCTAGTGCTGTTCTCCCCAGTCTCACCTTAGTGGTTCCTAACCTGCCCCCTCCTGCCAATTGAATCGTACACTTATATTACTCTAATGGGGATAAATAATCACATAATAAATCATCGTGCAATTATATGCAGTTTGAAGTGAACTCATTGAGATTGAACCTCATATAATAATTGTGATTTGCACAATCTTTGTGGATACATGGGATCCTAAAAAGTTTCTTATATTTAACTTATCTGTGAATTTTTAGGACCTTGAAAGTAGGGCCTCAGCTTTATTCAACTTTTTATTCCCCACACTGACTATTAATATACTTAAAGACAGAGTTAGGAATTAATCCATAATTATTCCAGATAATTTTATGTAATGGAATTTAAAAATAATGTGCCTTACATATTCTTAGTGTGAAACAATTTCAATTTTCAAACTAGTAATGCATAACTGGCGAGTTTGTTAATAATATCAAGGTAGAGAATCATGCACATTAAACATTTTTATTTTAACTTAAGTTGTGGAATTTCACTCATTCATCAATCTTTTGAGATAGAACTCAGGCTATTGTTTTGCCATTTAGACCCATTTGGGGGCCCATTTATAAATTTTGACTTATCTTTGTTATATTAATGAGAAGCATAAAGTATGATCTGAAATTTCCATTTTTTTTGAAAGCACAGTGAGAAGTTAAATATTTGACACAAAATCAATTCAGAAATCTTTTAGATTTTTTATCTCCCTTTCCTTTAATCTTATAAAATTGTCCTAATTTTAACTCATTTGACAGTGAATTTTTAAGTGAATTGCCTATTTTTGAATCTTTCCAAGCCATTCAACTTCATTTTGATGGAAACAAAATTCTGTATTTCCCACTTAAATTTCATTTGTTTATTTGATAGTGGATTAAATTACATATTTGCAGCGAGCAGTATAATCAACATAAATAGATTGGGAATAAACATCAACTCTTAGTTAGCATATCACTCAATGATAGGAACAGAATGTCCACATTCCAGAAGGTGTATTAGAGTGTGTATTCCCTGGAACAAACAGCTGCGGGGAAGCAGAGACTCAACCTGAAGTCACTTTGGAGAGCATTTCTATTGTTTAGTACATGATTAACAAAAAATATGCAAATAATGCATACAGTCTGAATGAAAAAGCACAGACGTCTCAATATTTAGGATACAAAGAACTTGGCAACTGAAACACACACAAATCTTACTAGTTTTTGGTATAATTAGGTCCTAGACATACCCAATGATGGAGATGAAAGAGAACAGCCATTTAATTGTGAATCCAGATCCTTTATACACTGTTCAAGAAAGGGTTGACTTAAAAAAACCCTGCTGGTGTAGGGGTTAAGTCTCAGCCCTATTAACATGACAGCCTTCAGATACGGCCAGAGTTCGATTCCCCAACTAGAGAGCTGACCTATATGGCACAGCAGACCTCTCTTGTCTCCCCCGCTGCTCCCTTCAGCAATGTATTTCAGTGGATTTGCCTGTTCTGCTCCCCGCTCTGTCTCTGGTGAGTCCTCTCCCCACCTCACACCACTGGTCTATACCCCAGGCCTACACCCCCATTCTTCTTCGCAAAAATAAATAAAATCTTTTTTTAAAAAGTGGTGACTGAAGATGGTTTTCTAGAGCAAGTGGAAGAAGGGTGAAATTCAAGTCTACTTGTGAAATTCACAATCATTACACTTTGATGTTAATGGTGTTGATGAAAATAACCTTTACTTATAGCACATTTAAAAGGGTTTTCAGGAACATTATCTCACTTGAGCTCACACTCTGTGAGCTCAGTACTGTAAGTACAGTTATCACCCTAGTTTCTAAGATGAGGGAGCTGAGACCCACGGAGAGTAAATGACTTATCTAAATCTTGCATTATACATTGTGTAAATCAAACCACATCAGTTTTTGTTTTTACATACTACAAAGCATGTTACATAATAAATTGTCCAGTAAAATAGTCTTTCTTAAATAGGAACAAGAGCAATGAATTAATGTTATATTTCCCTCCATACCATGCTTAGTAGGTTACAGATGCAATCACCTCTGATAAGTTTACCTGCCCTCCTAACCTTAGCAGTCAGGAGAATGGACTGTAATCACCTGTTTGAATGTCAGTTGCGTCATGTAGAATGTGGCCGATAACACTTCAGTTTTTCTGAATTGAATTCTCAGAGATGGGCTTATGCCCACTTAAGGAATGAGAATATATTTTAAGAGCATGTTACACTATTTCTAAACAAAATTTGTTTGTAAAAATGGAAGAAAGAAAAAACTTAGAAATTTGGGGAGAGAGAATGCTTCAGTGCCTTTTCAAGAGTATCCCAGGATATGGTGTGTAAGAGAAATTTTCAGAATATCCCAGGATATGGTGCGTAAGGGAAATTTGCAGAGTTCTCCATCTCACTTCTTTTGGTACTTTTGGCTGGTTCAATAATAAATTGACCTTTTCCCCCCTGTGCCTACTGGCTATCTGTGTGTCTTCTTTGGAGAATCATCCATTTAGCTTCTCTGCCCATTTTTTGATTAGGTTATTTTTTTATTGTTAACCTCTTTGGATACTTTGTAGAGTTTGGAAATTAACCCCTTCATGGGCATATGAATTGCAAATACATTCTCCCATTTGGTGGCTTTTTGTCTTAACAATGGTTTATTTCACTCAGCAGAAGCTTTGAGATTATATTTGCTTTTAAGATTATAAGCTTTTAAGACTATATTTGCTTTAGTTTCCCTTGCCATTATATTCGAGTCCATAAAGATATCCCTGAAGTTAGTGTCTCAGAATTTTCTTTATGTTTTCTTCTGTTTTCAGGTTTTACTTCCTAGTCTTTGATCTACTTTGAATTTTTTCTTTTGTATGAGATAGTGGTCTAGTTTAATTCTTCGATATGTGGTTTTTCAATTTTCCCAGGAAATTTTGCTGAATAATACTTCCTTTCTTTGTTGTATGTTCTTGCCTTCAATAACATTTATCAACTGTCCTGATAAGTGTGGGTTCATTTCTGGGCTCTCAATTTGATTCTATTGATCTATGGATTGGTTTTTTATTCTAGTACCATATTGTATTGATTATTGTTGCTTTGTAATATAATTAAAAGTCTGGGAAAGTAAAGCTTTTTTCTTTTTTGGTCAAAATTACTTTGACTATTTGGGGTCTTTTGTGGTTCCATACAAATTTCAATAATGTTTGCTCCTTTCCTACAAGAATGCCTCTGGAATTTTGGTAGGGATTGCACTGAATCTGTATATTGCTTTAGGTAAGAGGAGCATTTTAACAATGTTAATTTTTCTGATCAATAAGCATAGAATGTCTTTCCATTTCTCTCTGTATATTTTTATTTCTTTAACTTATATGTCTTTAAAATAACTTTTCCCCCACCTGCAAATAATTTACTTTGAAATATATTTGCCAGGTCCAAATTTTATATTTTTATTTCTAATTTTCTTAATTTCTGATTTTATCCTTTATTCATTCCTTCATTTTGCTTTCCTTAGGAGTTTTCTTGTTACTCTATTTGTTCTAAGTGCTTGAACTAGTGCCTCATTAAATTTAATGTGTTTTAATTTAGTGATGTGCTTAAGGTTATAAATTTTCCTCTATGTAAAGCTTCGATTATGTGTCTTAGATTGAAAATGTTTTCATTTTTAAGATTTTGTAATTATTTTGTAAAGTCAACTTTGATTAATTCCTTTAATTGTAAATTTTCTGAGATTATTTTTATATTTTTAAAAGTTTGGGTTGTCTGCTTTACATTCTATTTATGTTACCACTTGCTAAATTATTGCATTCTAAATCAAGAAACTGATCTGCATTATTTGTACCTTTCATCATCTATTAGTGTATTCCTTTGACGTTCAATATATAGTCAACTTTCACAAATTACCTACAGATTCCTCATCTATTTTTATGACACACTGCAATTATATGATGCCATATATCTGCATATATGTATATGTATCACATACACATATATACATGTCACATATTTTTTATTTATGTTTTATTTTTCCATGAAATATTTAAGTACATTTATCAATTATATAGTATACATTTATAATTATATCAGAATTAGTATGTTACTCTGCATTATCCTTAATCCCCTTTATCTGAAGCTCCCATCACACTATTAAAGCAATTATCTAGGGCTCATTTCTAATGATTCTGGTAAGTTTAAAACCCAGAGCCTCTACTTAGGTATATGCCTTCAGCTGAGAGGGACACTGTAGTGACTTTTGCTACTTGGTGTTGGCTCGCTCAAGTCACTTAGCTCTGTTTAGCAGCAACACAACTGTGTACATATATCCTTTTCTCCCCGCCCCCTCCAACTGTATACATAATTCTTTCCACTCCTTTTCTGATTTCCAGGCTGTTTCTCAGAGTTAGAGGCATTATGTTTTATAGGCACTCTGTGCTTTTCTTAATTTTGTTAAAAATTTTTGTGTTACAGTCGTTTCCAAGTTTCACATGATAGGAGTTTTCTCTCTTTTACATTATTTTGCTGTTTTGGTGCTTTAAAAGATAATCTGCCCATCTTTTGCCCAGAGAGTTGGGCCCTTTGCCACTCTGCTATACTATTACTAATATATACTGAATGCCAATGACATAAACCTTCAATGGGTAGCATATTATAATATGATTTAAGGGGGCACATGAAATGTCTGGATCTATAGATTATACATAGGCCTCATTTAGCCATATTTCTTACTACTTCCTCACTTTAATAGGTCTATCTATTTTTAAACTTGCTGCTATCTCTCCTTGCTCACTCTCTCATGGAAGTGCATTTAAACACTGTAATAGCCAAAAGCATTCAGGCAGAGAAAGAAGGAGAACAGAGATAATGATCCACCCACAAATGGAATAACCAACCCCTGGATAATTGAAAATTGATTAAATATTGTCATGAATTCTTTGTTCATTTTCTAGGAGTCATGCTCAAGACTTTCTAGGAATAATCTAAATAAGTTGGTTGTTTTGTAGTTTTTGTTATATCCTACTCTTTCAGCTGCTTGCTAAAGATATGATTATGGTGGAGGCATTAATTGATCAGGTCTTTCTTTTTTTCCTAATTGAAATTGATATTTTTTCCAGGTACAAGGAACATCATGATAAAATTGGTAATAGGAAAATGCAAATAGCATTTGCAAATGTAAATGCTGTTTGCGTTTTCCTATCACTACTCGGTCAAAGGTCAGTTGCTAGGATTTTGTTGTTCATCCCCATGCAGTAAAGTATTTTTCTTTTTCTTTAAGCTTAACACCAATATAAGCAGGTCAAGTTCCATTTGCTATTTTTAGTGATTGATTTTTGAAGCAGGAGAAACATCCTTTTGCTGCATGAAGATTTGAGTCTACCAAGGCTCTTGGGGAACACAAAGTATCTTAAGGTTTGTTTCAGAGAGACTTGGCAAAAATTTTAAGAACCTACTCAGACAGCTATGCAAATGTAGTCTAATACCCACAGCCTACCGCGGGATAGCAGATGGAGTACTTAACCTGAAAAGACTCATTTGTCAGATTCTCTTGACCATGCTGTGCTCACATCCAACTTTTAAATTCTTTGCAATATCTTACATGCTGATAACATATTTCACAGGTTAAATAATCCAAAAGCACAAGTAAGCAAACAAACACCTTGTAAACCCCCTCTTGGACAGAGCATGAAACACCCTGGCATTCCTGTCTTTTCTTATCACATTCACCAGAGCCCACCATCTTGGATTTTACAATATTGCTTAGCTATTTTCTTTACTACACAAATAAGAACACATAAGTAATAGTCATAATTGCAGCTGTTGCACATACTAAATAGAAGTAGAACATGGGATCTTTATCTGTTTGAACTTAACTTCCTAATTTTAATCGAATCACACTGATTTGTCTTATTCCACTTAGATCTCATTTAGCCTCCTGGCCCTCCTCCTATACCATGGAGATATATAGATATAAATACTATAACTCTATGCTCTATATTAAAAAAGAAACTACAGGACCTCCCCTATGGCGTAGCAGGTTGAGCGCCATGCTGTGAAGGTGTCCGCAGCCTCTGCAGCGCGGGTTCGATTCCCGGTCAGCCACGGAGATTCCCACATGGCGAAGCAGACCTCTCCTATCTTGCCCGCTGCTCCCCTCAGCAGTGTATTTCCATCAGTCTGCCTGTTCTGTTCCCCACTCTGTCTCTGGTGAATCCTCTCACCCTCCCGCACCTCTGACCTGTACCCCAGTTATTGTATAAATAAATAAATCTTTAAAAAAATAAAAAAGAGAAACTACAATGTACTCAGGCCTTAATTATGTTTCTAGAGTTTGACATCACTACATTTAATCCTTTCAAGAACCTTAGCAGGTACAAGTAATTCTGTTTCAGAAATAAAGAAATTGGGGTCAAAAAGAAAGTCCATATGAACCTCCATCTGAAACTGTGACTTGACTCAGAGACACATGTTGCTTTTAGCACTCTCACTCACGGTAGCCAGGGAAGTTTCAATTTATATATTAAAAAATAATTTTTATGCATATTCATTAAACAATCATAAACAACTTCATTTTCATATAGATTTACATTAGAGTTTTGTAAATTTTCCTGGTAAGGTATTTGCTTTGTGCACAGGCTGTTTGTCTGAATAATGACATCAAAGGAAAGAGAAATACTCAAAATTCAATATTTGTATACCAGGAACTATATATATCAAATCCGGTTAATATTGATTCTCGTGATTTTGGAAACAAAGATGCAAATTATATATAATGACAATTCATTATATAACTCCAAAGCCAGGATGGGATTTCAGTAGCTTTATAAACAATAGTAAACATTTGAAGAGTTTACAAATTATAAATCCAATCTGTCCCCTTTCCAGAAAACACAAGCATTTTCTTTCCAGAGAGTGACAAGCAGTATGTGACCTGGTCTATGCCTGTCTCTTTACCCGCCATTCCATTGCATTGTGCACACAGATTTACACATATCTGTATTTGAAATTCCTCCCTGAATTTGTTAAACTAGGAACCAGATGTGACATCTGAGGTATGAAAGAAATAGAAAAGGAAGATAAAATTAATATTCGAGTAAGTGACCCTTCAGGTCCTCAAAATTCAAGGAGAGCATTTTATTTTATTTTATTTTTTTAAATAATAAATTTTATTGTTATATTCCCCATACAATTGCAGCCCCCCCATTCTGACCCCAATCCCTCCCCTCCCGCCCCCGCCCCTAAAAGTGTCTCTGCTTCATAGTTTTTTGTTCATTTTGATTTTCACTTTCTTAAAGTTATTCATTTTCCTGGTCCCTTATTTAACTTTTCTAGATTCCTGCTATGAGTGAGACCATCCGGTATTTTTCTTTTTCTTTTTGGCTTATTTCGCTGAGCATGATCCCTTCCAGCGCCATCCATGTTGCTGCAAATTGCATGTGTTTATCTTTTTTGAATGCTGAGTAATATTCCATGGTATATATGTACCACATCTTCTTGATCCAGTCATCTATTTTTGGGCATTTGGGTTGTTTCCAAAGCTTAGCTATTGTAAATAGTGCTGCTGTAAACATAGGGGTGCAGGTGCTCTTTGGAATTGATGTTTCTGTGTCTTTTGGGTAAATACCTAGGAGTGGAATTGCTGGATCATATGGAAGTTCTATGTTTAGTAGGTCCAGAAATCTCCACACAGCTCTCCACAGTGGTTGGACCAGTTTGCACTCCCACCAACAGTGCAGAAGAGTTCCTTTTTCTCCACACCCTCGCCAACATTTGTTGTTGCTAGTTTTTTAATATGTGCCATTCTCACTGGTGTAAGATGGTATCTCATGGTAATTTTGATTTGCATTTCCCTGATGACAAGTGATGTTGAACATTTTTTCATATGCCTGTTGGCCATTTGCATTTCCTTTTCAGAGAAGTTTCTTTTTAGCTCTTCTGCCCATATTTTGACTGGATTATTTTCTTTGTAGTTGTTGAGTCTCGTCAGCTCTTTGCAGATTTTTGTGATCAGTCCTTTATCATTAGTGTTGGGTGCAAAAATGTTCTCCCAGTTGGTGGGGTTTCTCTTTGTTTTTGTTATTGTCTCTTTTGCTGTGCAGAAGCTCTTTAATTTGATGTAGTCCCAGCTGTTTATCTTTGCCTTCACTATCACTGCTTTGGGTGATGTGTCTGTAAAGATGTCTTTGATGTGCAAATCACGTAGTGTTTCGCCTATATTTCCTTCTATATATTTTATGGTTTCAGGTCTTATGTCTAGTTCTTTAATCCATTTTGAGTTGATTTTTGTGTATGGTGTGAGGTAGTGGTCAAGCTTCATTCTTTTGCATGTAGCGACCCAGTTTTCCCAGCACCATTTATTGAACAAACTTTCTTTGCTCCAATGCATAGTCTTTGCTCCTTTGTCAAAGATTAGTTGACCATAAATCTGTGGGTTTATTTCTGGATTTTCTATTCGATTCCATTGGTCTGTATGTCTGTTCTTGTTCCAATACCATGCAGTTTTGATGATTATGGCTTTGTAGTATAGTTTGAAGTCTGGGAGTCTGATGCCTCCATTCCCTTCTTTTTTTTTCAGGAGAGCTTTGGCTATTCGGGGTTTTTTGTGATTCCATATGAATTTCATCAATAATTGTTCTATTTCTTTGAAGAATGCCATTGAGATTTTGATTGGAATAGCATTGAATCTGTATATTGCTTTTGGAAGGATGGCCATTTTAATAATGTTTATTCTTCCAATCCATGAGCAGGGGATGTCTTTCCATTTCTTTGTGTCTTCTTCTATTTCTTTTAACAGTGTTTTATAGTTTTCTTTGTATAGGTCCTTTACCTCTTTTGTTAGATTTATTCCCAAATATTTGATTTTTTTTGTTTCAATAAAAAAAGGGATGGTTTTTTTGATTTCTTCTTCTTCAGATTTATTGTTTGTGTATAGGAAGGCTACTGACTTTTGCGTGTTGATTTTGTATCCTGCCACTTTACTGAACTGACTGATGAGTTGAATTAGTTTTTCTGTGGAGTTTTTGGGGTTCTCTATGTATATTATCATATCATCTGCAAATAGTGATAGTTTGACTTCTTCTTTTCCTATTTGGATTCCTTGGATGTCTTTCTCTTGTCTTATTGCTCTGGCTAGGACTTCCAGTATTATATTGAAAAGCAGTGGTGAGAGTGGGCATCCTTGTCTTGTTCCAGATCTTAATGGAATTGCTTTCAGCTTTTCACCACTGAGAATGATACTGGCTGTTGGCTTGTCATAGATGGCCTTTATGATGTTGAGGTATGTTCCTTGTATCCCAAGAATTTCAAGGGCTTTTATCATGAATGGGTGTTGCACTTTGTCGAAAGCTTTCTCAGCATCTATTGATATTATCATATGGTTTTTATATTTCTTTTTGTTGATGTGTTGGATAATGTTGATTGATTTTCAACAATGAAAATCAATTTTTGTGTTGTCCTTGTTCGGTTTTGTATTGTGTAATGTATTAGTGTAATGTTGGCTTCATAGAATGTGTTTGGTATTGTCCCTTCCTTCTCAATTTTTTGGAAGAGTTTGTGAAGGATAGGCACTAATTCGTCTCTGAATGTTTGGTAGAATTCATTTGTAAATCCATCAGGTCCTGGGCTTTTGTTTTTGGGGAGGTTTTTGATTACCATTTCAATTTCGCTGCTTGTAATTGGTCTGTTTAGGTGTTCTATTTCTTGTTTATCTAGCTTTGGGTGATTGTAGAGTTGTAGGAATTTGTCCATCTCCTCTAGATTGTTGAACTTGTTTCCATATAACTGTTCATAGTAGTTACTGATTATTCTTTTGATTTCTGCTGTGTCCGTTGTGATTTCTCCTCTTTCATTGATGATCCTGTTTATTTGTGCTTTCTCCCTTTTTTCCTTTGTGAGCCTGGCTAGGGGTTTGTCTAATTTATTTATTTTTTCAAAGAACCAGCTCTTGGTTTCATTGATCTTTTGGATTGTTTTTTTAGTTTCAATTTCATTTATTTCTGCTTTGGTTTTTATTATTTCTTTTCTTCTACTGGTTTTGGGGTTTTTTTGTTGTTCTTTTTCTAGATCTTTGAGCTTCGAGATGAGGTTGTTTCTTTGCGTTCTTTCTTGTTTCTTGATGTGAGCTTCTATTGCTATATATTTTCCTCTTATTACTGCTTTTGCTGCATCCCATACATTTAGGATATTAGTGTCCTCCTTGTCGTTCAATTCAAAAAATTTTTTAATTTCTTCTTTGATCTCCTCATTAGTCCAATGGTCTTCCAGTAGTGTGGTTTTAATCTCCATGAGGTAGGAAAGTTCCTTGCCTTCTTTTTATGGTTTATTTCTAGTTTGATGCCTTCATGGTCAGAAAAGATGATTGATATGATTTCAATCTTGGTGTATCTGTTGATGTTTGTCTTGTGCCCCAGTATGTGATCGATCCTGGAGAAGGATCCGTATGCGCTTGAGAAAAATGTGTACTCCGTTTTTTTGGGGTTTAGTGTTCTATAGATGTCTGTTAAGCCCAATTGCTCTAGGTCCTTGTTTAGAGCTTTGGTTTCTTTACTTATTTTTTGTCTTGTTGATCTATCCATTGTTGATAGTGGTGTGTTGAAATCTCCCACTACATATGTGTTTTCTCTGATGTCTGTTTTCAGAGAGGACAACAGTTGTCTGATATATTTTGGTGCTCCTTCGTTTGGTGAGTATATGTTAATGAGTGTTATTTCTTCTTGAAGTATTGTCCCCTTGATCATAATATAGTGACCATTGGGGTCTCTTTTTATCTTTTTGAGTTTGAAATCTGTTTTATCTGATATAAGTATAGCTGTTCCTGCTTTCTTTTTTGGTCCATTTGCTTGTAGGATTGTTTTCCATCCTTTAACTTTGAGCCTATTTTTATCTTTTGTAGCTAAATGTGTTTCCTGGAGACAGCAAAAGGTTGGATTTTGTTTCTTAATCCAGGCTGCAACTCTGTGTCTTTTTATTGAAGAGTTTAGTCCATTTACATTTAGAGTTAATATTGATATGTTAACATCTGTATTTGCCATTGTGTTTGTCTTTCCTTTGATTTTATTTATTTATTCTTTTAATAACCTTTTTTTTTTTGGCCTTCTTTCATTGTTATTCATCCTCTGAGGTTCTGGCTTTAGGACTCCTTGTAGTATTTTTTGGAGTGGGGGTTTAGTTGTAATGAAATTCCAGAGTTTCTGTTTGTCTGAGAAGGTCCATATTCTTTCTTCAAAGAGGAAGGAGAGCTTTGTGGGATAGAGTATTCTTGGTTGGCATCTGTTTTCTTGGAGTCTGTTGACTATGTCCCTCCACTCTCTCCTTGCCCATAGTGTTTCTTCGGAGAAGTCTGATGTCAGCCTGATTGGCTTTCCTTTGAATGTTATCTGTTTCTTCCCTCTTGCCAGCTTCATTATTTTTTCCTTGTCCTGGATTCTTGGGAGCTTTACTATTATGTGTCTTGCTGTATTTTTCCTTTCATCGTGGAAGTTTGGTGTTCTTCTTGCTTCTTGTATATCAATTTTCAGCTCCTTCTTCACATTTGGGAAGTTCTCTTCAATTATCTCTTTGAAAATTTTCTCTGTTCCTACTTCTCTCTCCTCTCCTTCTGGTATTCCTATAACTCTTATATTTCCTTTCCTCATGGAGTCAGATAGTTCCCGTAGTCTTTCTTTGTTCTTTTTCCTTCGTACTTCTCTTTCCTTTTCTGTTTTGGTTCTTTTTATTTCTGTGTCTTCAAGAGAACTTATTCGTTCTTCCATTTCATCTATTCTGCTTTCATTGCTTTTCCCAGAATTCTTTAGTTCTTCCATTAATTCTTTGATCTCCTGCATTTCTTTTACTTCCCTCTTTAGGGACTCAATTTCATTCTTCTGATCGTTGATTATTTTTCCCTTATCATTGTTTTCCTTTATGACTTCTGTCAGTTTTTTAATCACGGCAATTTTCAATTCTCTTTCTGGAAGGCTCAGAAGTTCTTCCAAGGTACTGTTGTTGCAATCTGGGGGCTGGTTTTCTTTTTGTGGTGTGCTTTTTCCCTGGGGAGTAGCTAGGTTGCATGTGGTTCTTCTCCTCCCTACTGTCTGTTTTCTAATTTGCCGTATGCGTTGGGATACTGTGTTGTTGGGACTGGCCAGCATCTTGGGTGAGCTTCTCCGCTCCCCTCTGGTTCCTCCAGGAGTCATCTGTCAGTTTCAAGCAGTTTTTACTGGAGAAAGGTCCCTGTTCTAAAATGCCGATGTGGGGACACACTCCCCTGTGCGCCTGGTCTGCCCCGGCGGTGGGTTCCTGCTCCCCCTCTGGGCTTGGACTGCAGGCCAGAGGGGGTCTGGTGTGGGCGAACTTCCCCCGCTCACCTCTGGCTCCTGAGGAAGCCTTCTGCAGGTAGTCTTTACTGAAGAAATGTCCCTGTTCTAAAATGGTGATGTGGGACACACTCCCTGCGCGTCCAGTCTCAGGCACACTCTTCTGTGCGCCTGGTCTGCCCCGGCTGTGGGTGCTCGCTCCCCCTGTGGGCTCAGACTACTGGTCGGAAGGGGCCCGGCGTGGGCTAACTCCCCAGCTGGCCACTAGCTCCTTCAGGAGCCTCTGCTGGTTTCAAGTCGCTAGGTGGCGCCAGAGATCTCAAGGAGAGCATTTTAAAGAGGCTGTGATCATTAGAACGAGACGCTATACAGAAAACAACTAAGAAAAGCCATTGTTTCACATGGTCAGCAGGCAATGATAATTTCTTTTAATAAAATTAGTATTCAGTGATAAGGACAAAACCTGGATTCACAGAATTTAGGAGGGGGAAGTAAGAGGACTATACCCCTCTGGGATATGATTGTATGTTTTATAACGTTTCATTGTCCTGATGTTCTTTCTTAATGAGTCAATTTAAGGTCTGATCAAAAACTGATGTACATACATATTTCCCCCTCCCCGTTGAAAAGATTGCATTAGCAAGACCTTTTTAGAGTAAAGAATTTATTATACAAGGCACAACCACACTGAGTCTGCTGACTAAGTGTAGTGGCAGGAAGGCCACAGAGCAGTTTTCTACGATTGAGCAGACAGAGGGGTAAAGGAGAGCCCTGGAGCCCTCAGTGGCTTCCTCAGGCTTTTATTGCGCTTTTACATGTAGTGCAGCAACCAGGTATACAGCAGGCAGGGGTGCTGTGGGGCCAGGAAGCCCAGAGGCCTCCAAACCCCTGGCAAGTCTTCACTCTGGGTTCTCTGGTGCTTTTTCTCCCCTTCTCTCTCCTGCCTCTGCTTCCCTCTTCCAATATCTCAATACTGAGTCTTGGCCCACAGAAGTAAACAACAGTTTACAACAATGTAACAACTGCAAGTGACCCATCACACAGGGCAATCCTAATGGTAGGAAAGCAGAAGAGCCTGAAAAACATTTACCCTACACTAAGTAACCTTGTTTGGAAAGAAAGAAATTGTTGCTTCAGATACAAATAAGTGAACTGGGAATAAAGAAAACAGCAAACTACATATAAGATGCATTACCTACTTTGTGTTTTTGTTTTCTCTTCCCTTCCCCCCCCCCATTCTCCTGTGTGTATAAAACACAAAGAATTTAATAGGATTAGGTGTTTATAGAGTTCTTCTTATAGACTGTCAAACAGGTCAGAGTCCAAGGCCTACTAAATTGATGCTACAGAATAAGGCAGGCAGCACTCCATAGCTGATGCCTTGCATCACACAACCTGGCAGTGCCAAGGGAACTGCTTTAAGGAAGGTAGCATCTACTACATGTTCATCTAGTTAGAACTAGGAGTTAGTTACAGGTAGAGAAATGACAATGGTAATGACTCAGATGACATTTTGAGACTTTCTGATGGCTAGGGACATTACGTCAAGTGACCACAGCAAACGGACTCTATCTAACTCAGGAGACCTCATTTCAAGTCACAGTATGACTCTGTGATTTGGTACAAATTGCTTAACCACTTGATGTGTTTTCTTCTTGCATAGAAGAGAAATGATGTTATGACATCAGGGTCATAAGCCCACAGAATTGTAAAGAGGGCCAAATGTAAAACCTCCAGTATCTACACTGCTATTGTCAGCTTTCATATTTGTACTTTAATTTCCCCAATGGTTGGATTTATACATGACCTTATAAATATTTTATGGATGGACCTGCCCATCCAGAAAATATTAGTGATCAAGAACTCTTTAAAGAGTCTTTTATTTAATATACCAAACATCAAAAATAAGAACAAAAACCAGAACCAATCCACAAATAAATCAAATGAGCTAGGAGTGGAGTCATTTGCTCAAGTTTTAATTTGTGCAAGCAGTTAATACAAAACCTTAGATAAAATTGCTTTATACCGGACTTCTAAATTTTTGCATATTCATACAACATGACCAGAGCAGATACTTCATAATTAGGTATTTTAATGAAAAAAATAAAAATAAGGGCCATCTTTTCAGATGCAAGCAGGACCCACTTCTTGAGTGGGTCCACAGCGTATGGGCCACAGATGGGTGATTGCCCCTATGAAATGCCCTGAACATTTGCTGTTTGGATTCCCAGGGTATAAACTGTGAAACTGGGCAACTGTCAGTGACCAGATTTCCTGCCATCATTTCTATGGTCGTGGAGAAGTGGTTTGGAGAGAGACTTGAAGGGAGGAGAGAAAAGCAAAGATTCTACAAAAAGGAAAGGAAAAGTATTGTACAAGTTGGGGAAAAAAAAGAGCAACAGGAAGCCTATGTCTGTTGAACTGAGCTTCGGGCCAGACTCTTTCTAGCAACTTACTCATCTGGCTATTTTTCTCATTTGAATTTTCTGAACTCCATACTGGGTAGCATATGGCTGAACTGTACTTGTATTCTAGAGCCACACTTACTGGCTGTGTGACCTGAGGAAAGTAATTTAAACTCTAGAGATTAATTCTTTAATCTGCATAAGGGGATAAATAGTTCTTACCATGTAAAACCTTTGTAAAGCTTAGATAAGATACTGTGTGTTAAATGCTTACTCCAGGTCTTGTACACATTAGAGAGTTTGTAAATGACAGCTATGAGAATATTGTAGATTTGTGGATTTAGAGAGGGCTAGAGCAGAAAATATTCTTTCTTAAGAACCATAAGATGCTTTGGAGTCTTAAGAGTCTTGTAAAAACATTGGGAGCAAAGTAGACAATATAAGGAGACGGGGGACTCTTCCCCTCGATTACGTCAAACAGAAGGTTTCTATTTTTATCTGACCCATTCTGCGCTTCTTAGTTTAAAATTATTAGGAAGAGTTCTGCCAAATGAAAAAAATACTATAGTGCAACTTCCTAATTTTACAAATGAGGGAACTTAGGCACAGATTGTCAAGCAATTGGCTTCATGGCTCATCTTGTCAGGTGATCCGGGAGGGTATACAGACTCTCTGTTAGTATTATCAAGCCTGAGGAGGGTTTATGTCCAGTCACTGGGTTCCCTTCACAGGTAATTACCCCACATCCGAGGTTACAGCCCAATGTACTTTGCCTGTTCTGACACCCTCAGTCTGACTGAAGTTACAGATGGGGTCCGGAATCAGATTAGCCATTGAAGGCTAGGAAGATAAGTGTAGACAACTGAAAAAACAATGACATGACTAAACTCATTCTGTGGAATAAATGCTGATACTGTTTTCACAAATTAATTTCAGCATAGTTACACACCAGAAGCTCTGAAAGATAATAAATTAGGCTGTGCAATTAATTTCTGATTCTTTTTGGAAATCGGTAAAATCCTTGGTCATGCACCTTTAAGGACATGTACTGTCTGCAAGGGTCAAGACTGGATGTCTCTTTAGCATCCCTGCTGGAATATACCCAACCCACCCTCCAGACAAGGGTAACGTTTTCACTTTCTTCCATCAAGTTTTGAGTCATAATTACAGGGAAATTTTACTCTCTGCATCTGCAATTGCTCAACAGTTGTACTATCAATCAACTGATTTCTAAGAAAGCTTCAATTCTGAAAAATGCCTGTTGCCAGTTAGGAAATAATCACAATGAAGATGACATTAATGGGAAATATTTATTGAGCACCGCAGTGCTTCAGCCAGGGTCCAGATTGACAGGAAGAGACATACTCCCAACACACTCACTGCAAGGTTAGATTGAGTTCCTGATTTAATTAGCCGAGGATGCAAACCTAATCAGAAGGGAGGTGGCCACCAGGGCAGGAGCAGATGCAGTGTAACTCGGCATCGCTTCCCTGGCTCCCCCCAAAACTGAACAGGAGCCCATAGCTGCCAGAGGCTCTGCCACACAAAGAGAACAAATTGTCATTTGTGCCAATCCACCTCTCTTTAACATTCAGAGTTGACATCACTTTCTGGACGATCTTATATAACAACCTATTTGCCTCATGAACCCAGCTCCGTGTCTGCAATTTTGCAGACACTTCCCCTGTGGGGCTAGCAGTGATCAAGCCTGGGGGCCCTGTATGCATTCTCTGCTCTGAACTTCCAGAGCTCTGGGAAAGCCCAGTTCCCATGGAGTATTGGGCAGGTACCCCTATGTGATGCATGTTCACATCACCTTGAATTCCCACAAAAAGCTATTACAGGTTCACAGTCATTATGCCAAACCCTTAGGATCATAAATGTTCTTGAATCCTGAACATTCACATTTCAGATAGCCTATGTGGTGCATACACCATATATTTAATTTGTACCACCCCCACAGGGAGCTGAGTCAGCAGGCTGTAAATAGTTACCTTAGACATGGGATAAATAAAAACCATGAATTTCCTTACTCAGGTTCAGTCCAAATATGCTGAAAATTAGTTTGTGCCAAATATATGAAAAGCCATTTGGTTCTAAGAACCACATTTTGGATATTGCAATGCTAGATAGGATTTATTTTTTTGACCTATATTATTATCTTCATCTTACAATGAAGAAATTGAAGCTTAGAGAGCGCAGCTATTAAATGGTGGGGTGAAAATTCAAACTTAGGGCTGTCTGAATTCCAGGCTTACATCTTTTGTACATAATTTTTTGCTACTCTGTTTTAAGAATTTTTTAGCCATAACCTCATCTTCACGCTCTCTTTCAGTGTGAGAAACTTTTCATTTTCTGACCCTCTCTCACAGGGCTTGGGCTAAGGAGAGGAAAGTGAAGTGTTCACTCTGGGTGCAAAATATAAGGGATGGGTCCCCAAAAACACAACAATCAAGCTAAATAATATGATTTTAAAATGCAATGTATATAGTAACAATTAAAATTAACATAAGAAACCCCTGATGAACAAAATAAAAAAAACTTTAATCAAGACACGAATCAGGGGCCTCCCTGGTGACGCAGCGGTTGAGCATTGGGTTGCGAAGCTGCCCACAGCCTCTGCAGCACTGGTTCAATCCCCGGCCATGGCGAGGGTCCTACATGGCACGCAGACCTCTCCTGCCACCCGCTGCTCCCCTCAGCAGTGAACCTCGGTCCTTCTGCCTGTTCTGCTCCCTGCTCTGGCTCTGGTGAATTCTCTCACCCTCCCGCGCTTCTGACTTACCCAGTGCTTGTATAAATAATAAATAAATAAATAAATCTTAAAATAAAAAATTCATGAACATCACTGTGTTAACTGATCACAAAGATCAAACGTTCCTTCTGGCTGTACAAACCCAGATATTGTTCAAACATTTCATCACAGCCTCAATTACACAAAGTAAATGCCATTATTTTTCATAGTTATTTCAACAAATCAGGGGATTGCGATGGAAAATAATTAAGTTGGTTATTTTCACATTCAGTTACATCCATAAAGACCCAATAGGAAACAGATTAGATCCCAAGGAAGACTTTCATGTAGGGATGTCTTATCAGGTCGGCAAACAGAAAAAGATCTTAGCCATGAAGAGACAAGCAATAGCAAGAAGTCAATATTGCCCTCTGGTCTTAAGGGAAAAAGGAGGAAAATGGTGTCCCTGGAGTTCCAGAAAGATGAAGTAGAGGAGAAGGGCTGCCAGGACCTGTGGCATGGAGGGAGCACTACCCAAAGCAGGAAGTGAAGGGGGCAATTTGCCCAACCTCTCAACTCCCTGGCCAGCTCTGGTGACAAGTGCCTCCCTTGGCTGCTCCCATGGGGGATTGCTAGTGGGAAGCTTGGCTGGTGCAGTGAGTAGGGGCCAGTCTCCTGCAGCACAGAGAAGGCACTAAAAAGAGAGAATATGGGGCAGAAGAAAGGAAAAGACACTAAGTTTTTGTTGATTTCCTCAAGCTCAGATACATATTAAGTATTCCTGCATTTAGTGACACAGATAAAGAAGTTATTTAATGAAAGCAGGAGAAATGCAGGGAATTACTGTTTCATCCATCACTCTTACTTATAATGAAAACAAATACTTTCATGCAAATTGTTATTGATTACATATTATTATTCCCATTGTGCAAAAAACAGAATAATTTCATTCTTTTTATTTTTATCATAAGACCACTTAAATTGCACATTAAAGAGAAATGTCTATGCAGTGTGACTCCCTGGCAATATGACTTAGATTATTTTTTATTCTCCCACTTGAAATTCTAAGAGAAAGATGAGAAAAGAAGATAGTGATGATTCTAAACATTAAATAATCCTTTTGAATCAGCATTCAAAGACAAGAGAACTAGCTGCAGATTTAAAATGTCAAGCAGCTATTTTTACACATCATTTTAAGCACACAGTTAAGGAGCAATGGTCATTTATTTGGTATGATTCATGGTCATTGATGTGGACACATTTTCTAAAGTATGAGAGACCTAACCTGGGGGTAACTGTGGATTCATGTTCTATACACATAACTAAGTAGTGTATTATTTGCTCCAGGATTTTGGTGGTGAGGATGGGGGCAATGGGAGTGAGACAGTTCCCATGCCCTGAGGAAGACAGAGAAGAGAGACTAAGCAAATTTTAGTTCTGGTAGCTTTTCACATCTTCCAGGTTCATGCCATAATTTCAGGCCTAATTGTTTGGTTGTTATCTTCTTTTTATAAAAATATTTATTTTTATTTATTTATGCACACAAGAATTGGGGTGTAGGCCTGAGGTGTGTATGCGTGTGTGAGAGAGGATTCACCAGAGACAGAGTGGGGTGCAGAACAGACAGACTGAAATACACTGCTGAGGGGAGCAACGGGCGAGACAGGAGAGGTCTGCTGAGCCATGTGGGTAGTTCCCTGGCTGGGGATAGAACTCAGGTCACAGCAGTGATAGTGCTGAGACTGAACCCCTACACCTGCCCCAGGAAGGCCCTGGTTGGTATCTTCTAAGACTATGTTCCTTCAGTTGTTCTTCAGCTCTGTTCCCCAGGGGTTATCTGGGTCTTCACAAAGGCACACTTTTCAACCCCCCTTTTAGCAGTTAAAGTACTTGAAGTAAAGATAAATCATGGTATAGAAAACATTAAAACTTTTTTCCTATGTTATATAGGAAATGCACATATTAAAAATATTTTAAAGGCCACTACCATAGGTATTGGTAGGATTTAGTTTCATGCTGATATTACTATTTCCCCATTTGCATAGATGCTTAATTGCATTTTAAATAGTCTAGTTCTTTTTTTCAGCCTTTATTTTCCCTTTCATTTTAATAGAATTAAACACTTGATTTTTTACTTTTTTTTCTTTCAAAGACAGAGGAAGAGATACTAAAGTAAAATTTCCTGCATAAATTTGGGTGGGTGGGGGAAATACTTATTCTCTAAATTATGTATCATCCCTCATTATTGCCAATTCTGCACATAACTTTAGTTTCAAGTTGGGAATTTAAATACAAAAAAGACAGAGTCCCTTATTTTAAGAAATATCAAGTGTGAGGAGGGAGACATATAAAGGTGGTTTTATCCAGTGTGTAAAGGGTTATAATGGAAATATGAATACATATTCCTGGAGTACACATTGTGAACCAACATTCATAAACAATTAATGAAATAAATGGATGTATTTGTTTTTTTCTCTTTAGAACATTTCCTAAAGTCTATGTTTCCAAGGCTGTACTTTTTTTTTTTAACCTACTATTGTTGGGTAGTGTGGCATAGTATAATAGATCTCTGTATTATCATCAGCCATGCTGACAACAAAATAATGTATCATTTCTGTGCATAGAGATGGATACTTGAGATTACAATGTACACTTGGAAGATAAAACTTGGAAGATAAATATGACTTAAAAAATTAACTCAATATCAGTAATGATGCATCATCAGACACAGGATTAATAGTTTGAGGGTCCTGAGTTTGAATTTTGATTCTGCCATTTACTGGCTATGTGTTGGTGCTGATTACTTAAATTCTTGGGTGATAAAATCTTTTGATTTTTAAAAAATAAGCATTAAATACCCATATAATAGCATGGTACTAGTTATTAATAAAAAGATGTATAAAACAACAATATGCTGTTTATATGGCATCCAGTAAATGTTTTTTATTATATTATTATTATATTAGTATTTATTGCTACAAATAATTGCACCATATACTTCTTCCTTCTAAAATTTTCTGTTAGGAGATCACAAGGATCATCATTGCTCAATTAGAGTTTTGAAAATTATAAACTCAGTATGTACAAGTATACAATAATAGAATCATGATTTTTTTACAGTGAAACTGACCTACCACCTACTGAGAACTAGATTAAGCCCATCATGCAGATGTTTGGAGAACCTAGACCTATAATCCTGTTCTCTGCCTTGTACATCAGAGAATAATTGTCCTTCCAATTCACCTCACCCCACTCTTCCTGTAGTTTCTGTCTGCATTATAAATATCGCTCCTCTCATGAACATTTCCGATTCATGCTCCTTTGACAGTGAAGCTGAGCTGTTCTATCACTGATGAAGTGTGAATGAGACGCTGTTATTAATACAAACAGAGGCACCCTCTGGGTATTATGCATTTATCAGATCAAGCATCAAAATATGAAACTACAAAAACAACTAATAAAAACAAAATGAATATTGTTAGCTAAATTAATGCTGTCATCTTCCCCAAGTGTGTCTTCAAAATGAAATGGTCCAACGGCAAAAATAGAACAAGCTAAGAACACTTAGTTCCACAGTGTAGAGGCTTTGAAACAGACTTACTTCTAATGTGTTAAATTGCTCGTGTCAGTGGTAAATGATTACTAGCATGTGAGGACCCCAGAAAAAGCCAGTGTTCCCCTTCACTGTGATTCTACTAGAATTACAGCTTAAAACAACAGTAGCCACGACAACAAAATGAATCTGTGTTTTGGAACCTGATCCAGAGATGTATTCTCTACTCCCTGCTTACCTAACTGCTAGAGAGCTTTAAAGCACCGCCACTGTCCTTGTTCAGTGACAAAATATTTATTTTAGCTGCTCTCACAACCGTATCAGATGGAACAGGAATATGAATCAAGAATGTACAATGTGCTTGCTTATTATTTGACACTAAGTAATGCTCTTGAGAGTAGTAAAATTAGTGTGTGTAGCTGTTAAACTCATTTTCTCCTTTTTAACTCAGTACCATCTTTAGAGTGGTTAGTGTTTATGAAAAGATCTACCTTAGAGTTTCTTTTCCGGGAACATAGCTGTGGGTTGAGGCACTGCTTGGTCTCCTTGAGGATTGCTTTAGTTTGAGTACTGATGGTTCAAGGTCGTTTTGTCATTAAAAAAATGGGTGGGAAAGAGCTGTCGATGAGTCCTTTCTGTTCTCTACTGTCCTATCTTCTCAATGAAGATGGATTCTGCTAGTGGAAATCTGGATCTATGAGTGCACTTTTAGCAAAGTTTGAGCACTTCTCATAAATGCTATCCACAATCTACATTTTAAGAATTCTGGTCAACAAGATCAACCCAGATGTCAAAAAATGCACACTGAGTCTGACATGCTCACTAAGATATTCTGGTGCTCAAGCCACCATGATATTTTGCTTGAGATTTAGGACTGAAGAGCATAGAGTCTCTAAAAGGGAAGCTTTGTCTGAAAAACTATTCCTAAAACAATACAGTGTCATTTCCCACACACTGTTTAACTCTTTTGTTGCATTTCAACAAAATTTGGAGAATTTGGAGATAAATAAGATAGGAATTTTGAGGGCCAGGGTCAGGGATAGATGATGTAGAAACCTCTGGCTACATCTGGATTTGGGCCACTACATAGAATGACAAAGCCATTAAAGTTTGAGGCAGAGTACGGTATGACAACTTTCAAAAGTATAAGTTTGGCTATATTGTATGGTAAGAATCAACCATAAGGGATAAGGACTAAATGGGAGACCTCATACAATTGTTGTTATATAATCCAGACGAAAGATAACAGAAACTTAAATTAGTTTGACAGTAGTACATGTAGTGAGAGATTTTCAGGTTCTGCAACGATTTGGAAGGTAGAATGAATAGGATTTTCTGGTGGATTGAATGTTAAGTGTGAGAGAAAGAGGATTCAAAGTAAAGCCCCTGGTTTGTAGCAAATCATTTGGAAGAATGGAGTTGCTATTAGCTGAGTTGGAGAAGGTGGGCAGAGTTAAGTTTGATGGGTGAAGAGCAGACATAAGCTTTGGTCATGTGGCGTTTGTGATATCTAACATATGTCCAGGCAGAGATGTGAGGTGGGCAATTGCAGATAGTTCTGAACTTCAAGGGAGAAGACTGGATTGGACATATAAATGCACCATTTGACAGCATAGAGGAGGTATTTAAAGTCACAGGACTAAAAGATATTACCAAAGAAGTATTGCATGCATCCAGTATTTATATAGAAATTATGTAGCTTTGAGATGAGACCCAGAAGACAGAGTTGAAGTCACTATCTCTAATTACCAACTGACCTTAGGTCAAAGAATATGGAGATAGTAGAAAAGAAAGATGATGAACTGGAGTGTAACGTAAAATAACTTTTGTTGACATGACTAGATGATGTAACTTATAGAGTCTATTTAACATCTGGACCAAATGAAGACTGTTCACAAAACATTTTTTTTGGGGGGGCCTGCCCCTGGTGGCGCAGGCAGTTGAAAACTGCACAGTGAAGTTGTCCGTGGCCTCTGCAGCACTGGTTCCATTCCGGCCAGCTGGCGAGGATCCCACATGGCGAAGCAGACCTCTCCTGTCTCGCCAGCTGCTCCCCTCAGCAGTGTATTTCATCAGTCTGCCTGTTCTGTCCCCTGCTCTATCTCTAGTGAATCCTCTCACTCTCCCGCACATCTGGCCTGTACCCTGGTTCTAGTATAAATAAATTAATAAATAAACCTTAAAAAACCATTGTTTTTAATAATTCCTATTAACAGGTATATTAAGGCATGAGCAGAAAATGCTTCAGTTCTCAGTGTTTATTATTTTAGTAAAGAAACTGGCTAGCCCCTCTTACTACCAGTATTGCAAATTAGAGATTACTACACAGAGAAGAATAAACAAAGTATGTGATTCTCAAATATGAAATTACAGGGAAGCAAAACAAAGGGACAGTTGTGACTAAAACAAGCAAACCCTAGAAGCCTGACTGTAGAATTGAGACTCCCAGAGGTTGAGGACCCAACCGACTAGGGTGCAGGATTATTAGAGCTTTGGTGGCGGGTGTGGTGTAGAAATATGCAAAGGAAGCAATGTGACCCTGTACCCCTCAGACATCTACAGTGCTTTAAAGTGTTACTTCAAAAAAGAATAACATGATTTTAAAAAAGAAAAGTATGTTTCTGGTTTTGTCTTTAAAATTTGCATAATCACACAATTGTGAGGACTTTGACCTTCTTTGTGACTATGAGCTAATCTTGGAATCTTTCTTTTTCCACTCAAAATTTTTTCACAGTACATCTAAGACTCTGCTATCATAACTGTACTAGAAAATTTGGTCTTAGAAGAAGCTGCTGACCTATCTCTTCAAAGGAAGCAAAGTCCTTTATCAACTACATGGAATCCTGAGTTGACTTGTATCTGTCATCAATAAAGAGAGGGGTAACAGGCATGAGAAACACTTTTTCTGCCCACGGTGTGTTTTGACAAGGTGATTGTGTTATTATTCCAGAAGGCAGTTGACACACTGTCTTGGTAACAAGAAACTTTTCAAGGAGTAATTGGTCTGAGAATTTGGTATAAACTATACTCAGGAGCCTAAAACTAATTCTAGTAATAATGAGAAAAAGGTCTGGCAGCATATCCTCTGCTAGCTGACTTGGAATAAATGTTAGAAGGCAACAGCTGTGCTTGAGAGAGGCTGTGCAGAGACTTTTGACTCAATTGACACCTGAAGCCTATTAAAATAGGCTTCCGTCTGTGTACCCCCTAAAATCACCTCACAGAGTGGTTGATGCAGGTATAAAGTGTTGGTCTGGCCACACCCTCAGCACCCACCAGCTCCTCTGCAGGAGAGCTCTGGATTGTCAGTTTCAGTTACTTAGCCTCTCTGGTTATATCTCAACCATAAACGCCTTAGCTATAATGAGGAAGTAGGGCCAGATAAATTCTCAAATTCTTTCATCAGGAAAAGCTTCAGGTTTCTGTTTAGTTCAATCATCATTGAAAATAAACTTCAGCAAACCCAGCAGGCACCTGCACCTGTGTGACTACCACTCCACACCTTCTCTCCAACCTTCCCTCCCCGGAAAGATGTCCCAGTTAGTACTTTCCTTTTTATCTTTCACATACAGTATTGCAGCTTCTTCAGTGACACCTCTCTGGCTGTACTTGGAAAGGAGAGGTGACACTGGAGCTAACACTGTGACTCGGGTTGGGTAAATCACCAGGCGGAGCGGCTCGCAGCCTCCATGAATAGATGGCAGAGTTGGCACATGAAAATAGCTGGGAAGACGGAGAAACCCCAGAGGTTGTGAAGTCTCTGCTTCCCTCCCCCACCTTTATTTTCCTTTTTATTGTTGTTTTTCTTTCGTTCTCATACACTTATCTTCATGTTCCATGTAGTCACATCTCTTAGCAGTTATGAACTATAATTTTTTTGAGTCTGCAAGCAGAAACCTTCCAGGTGAACCAAAACATCTGGAAGGTGGTCCATCTTCACCCAATACTTATTAGCCCAGTGAAACCATCAACAAGATCCTTGGAGCAAGTCTGACCAAAGGAAAGGGGCTAAGGATGGGTGACCCAGTTAGTCTGGACCCACACAGCGCACCTCTCCTTGTGAGCTCCAGCCAGGCTGAGGGAGAGCAGAGAAACTGGAAAACCAAGATCTGCTTTCTCCATTGAAAGCTACATGGCTAGGAAGTTTTGTTGTTGGAATGTGTCACGTGTTCCCATCGTCCTGTTTTTATACTTATCAAATAAGAAGGGAAAACTAGAACTCAGTCATGTTGGAGAACAGATAAAATGGGGTTGTTACTGAAATGATGGATTCAATGCCCTGGGGGCCCACTGTTAATACATGTTGGAGGGCTGTGTTTTCCAGGCCTATTGCAAGCTTGTCTCCGCAAGTTGGGTCTGGGTAACCAAGTGTTCCAATCACGGGGTATCTGGGGTCATTAGGTGTAAACAAGCCAGCCTGTCACCCTCAGACACACTCCACAGCTGCCCCTTTGGACAGCCCGTGTTCACTCATCTCCTTGGTTGCTGCAACTTGCTGCATGTAGGTTTTTCAGCGACTGTAAATGATTTCATTTTTCAGTATTCATAAATATATAGATTTTCTATAAGGGGAAATAGTCACCTTAAAATCCCGTCCTTTCTGGTTAAATCCTGGCTACTGTTTATCAAATATATTTCACTCAAATTTATGTTTTCTCTGTACCCAAAATATATCCCCCTCTACATTGTTCTACTTCAAGAGATTTAAAAAGGAGGAAATTATTTCCTACTTAATGTTTCTACATAATTTATTTGTTGCTTTAAACAAATATTTAAAAACATATAAAACAGTGCCTGAACTATAGCAGAGGCATAAGCATTCCTTACCTGAGGGTCTGACATATCAGTTGGAGACTCGTGCCATTAGCTGATTGTTCTGAATTTTGCAACTGTTCTTGTCTACATTTATTTGTAGGCACAATAACCTACAAACATATTAATAAGACTGATTATTCAGAAGGTAATTGCTTACAATGAGGATGCCATTATTTATAATTTCCTGGTGTGTATGTGTGTCTATATGTGTATGTGTGTGACTGTGTTTTAGAAGACTGAACTGTATAGCAGACATTCCAACCACAGTCACAAGAACAGGAATTTAGGTGAGAATTTTCTAGCCATTATATATTGGTGAATAATAAATTCATTTCAGGAGCGCAGATGATGAAAAATGTATGTTCCTTTTATGAGAGTCATTAATTATGAGTAATGGAATTAAGTGAGAAAAACAATAACCTGTAATTAATGAGAAAAATGGATTTCAGTCAGCAAGGACACCAAAATAGAAATTTTTCCTTCTAAGCTTTGAATTTGTTGTAGGAAACCAAGAAATTAGTTTGCATAGTTTTTCTTCATTACGTCATTGGAATAATTGGGGAAGTCTCTTGTGTATTTTACTATCCCAAGGGAAAGAGGTTAATCAGATTATATAGAGTTATAATCAGATGTTAAGTACATTTCTTCAAATTTTAAAGAAAAGGAAATAACTATCATCCTAAACAAACTTAACTTTTCATTTCTTGGGAAATCTCAGGTGAATTCTGAGACAAAACAACCTCTGAATTTGGTAACTTGGAATATTTGCTCATATAGATTTGTGTTATAAGCATTTCCCTTGAACTAAAACAACACATTTGTTTTCACATTTTTTCATGAATTTTAGCACTAACTACTAATTCTGGATACACTTGCTTTGTGTGCTGTAAAAATGTGCAAAGTGCAACATTAGGGGAAATAGGGGCAGTCCTGACTTTTCTATGTACATAGAAATTACTTGAAGAGGAAATATTGAAACATCAGAGGGATCTTTATTTCTCAGGTCTCAGTTGAGGAAGTAAACTGTTTTCATTGAGTAGAGGCAATCCAACATGCTTTCACCCTATAAATGTGAAATAGAATTGATTACTTTCCTGAAATGGTGGTATTATTATTGGTATTATTACTATATTAAATTGGTAAAATACAGAATATGCAATTGTGATTACTACTCTTCTAAAATCTGTTCTGGGCCTCCCCTGGTGGTGCAGCGGTTGAGCACTGGGCTGCGAAGCTGCCTGCGGCCTCTGCAGCGCTGGTTGGATCCCCGGCCGCAGGGAGAGGGTCCCACATGGCGCACAGACCTCTCGTGCCGTGCCCCTGCTCCTCTCAGCAGTGTACTTCGTCAGTCTGCCTGTTCTGCTCCCTGCTCTGGCTCTGGTGAATTCTCTCACCCTCCCGTGCTTCTGACTGTACCCAGTCCTTGTATAAATAAATAAAATAAAATCTTTAAAAAAATAAAATCTGTGCTTTTGGAGAAAGATGATTATCAAGGTGAGTTCAATAATTTCCTACCTGTGATCCCAAATTGCAAGGACAATAAGTTTATTGGATTCAGCGATATTATAGGAGAAAGACCTAGTGGCTGTAGTAATCCTGCCAGTGCCCTTTGAAGACTCAGATGAGAATGGCAGAAACAGTCAAATGAGAGGCTGGCACAATTAAAATTGATGACGACATTGCATATTATACTGAAGCTCATGCATTATACTCAATGAAGGTAGCCATGCACTACAAATAGGAAAGCCATAGTTTCTGCTAACTCCTAATTATATTTCATTTTTTCCATCTGTTTCTATTCCAGCACCCTAACTCATTCTAGGAGATAGAACGTAGGAGCCAACTTCAGAGCTTTTTAATATATAAATGTAATACAAATATGAAATAACAGATTCCACCAGCATTTATAGAAGGGTCACAAGGGCCCTGGAAATATTGTTTGTGAAGTTTCTTGTAATATGAGGAGAGAAAATATAGCTTCAGCTCCAAAATCTTAATATGGGATTTTTGGCCTTTTTAAAATGCCAAACCCTTTATTATGTGGTGATATGTTTGAAACACTTAAGAAATTCTTTACACAAGGGTAGAAACACAAACTCAAATTATATGGTGTGTGCAAGGAGACATAATTTTTCTTAATCCAAAGTAAAGAGATGAATACACAGGCACTTATAAGTTGTAAGTACTTGCTAGGGAGGGAAAGGAAGTTCTAATTTGGGGAACAATCAAGTCAGCCTTGTGAACAACACGTGTGGAGGAAAATGAGAAACTTGATATAGAATCATTGGATGAAGTTTTGACAAGAAATTGCACCAAAGCTTGGCTCCTGGAAGTCAAGGGTTCCTGTTCTTAATCGCTCCCAAACCTTTTCCTCACAAACATACAATAATTATTTTAATACATTTTCATATTTTCTTCCCACCTCTGTTCCTCTTTTTACTCTCATTCAGGGACTAAGTGCTAGCAAATCTGGTCTCATAAACCCTCTCAGTCTCCCTTTGCCTTCAAGTTCAAATGAGTTGTGTACATAGTTGCAGAATAATCTTGTATTTTCTGCCTTGAAAATCCCTTCAAGCTCTTCTGCCTGACAGCCTCACCTTTTAAGATTCAGCTCAAAAAGTCTCTCCTCTGTGCAACTGTTCCATAATTGATTCAGAGAAAGTCATCTTGCTGTAGCCTGCCATGGCTCTTTACCAACATTTCTTTCATTGCTTTTACCACAATTTGTTGAAATTCTGTTGACATTCCTGATTCTCTAGCTATATTATAAGCTCTTTGTATATAGAGAACTAGCAACCGGTTCAGTACATAACAATTAATAGTTTCTTAATAAATATTGAATATTAACAGACTCTAATTTCAGCATTCACTGACGAAAAGAATGAAGGTCTGGAAGAAGGATTGGTTGTATGGAAGTGCAAAAACTATACTGATGAGACTAATTTGCTGGCAACAAATCAGTATTTGAGAAGAGGCAGAAAGATAAAATTTTTTGATATCTGAATGCATAACAACCTAAGTCAGAAATTATAAAATTAAAAAACAGAGGTGACCTTAAAAATACTTAACCAAACATCTAGGGAGACGGTAAATTAGCTCTCCGATGGTCTCCCACAACATTACTGGCTAAGAACCGAAGTCCAGGTCTCCAAATGTCTAATCCTATACCATTTTCTCTGTTCTCACTGCTGTGTCACCATTGAAAATGCTTTCACATCCAGCATAGACTGCAGAGAATGTGTTTCTCTTCTCTTTTGCTAGCATGAATAACTTTCAGCAGCTCCCCCAATTGCTTTCTGTTGCCCTGCTGAGTTCACCCTTGCAAAGGACATCTGGCCATATAGCAGATGTGCTAGAGCAAAGAGAATCACCCAATATCTTTTCAATATCCCTTCAGTCAATCAGTCAACAAGTTATTTATTGAGCAATTGCTGATGTGACTAACACAGGGCTAATATGATAGAGTTGGCTGCTTTTAAGCTCAATGCATCAATTAAATAGCACTTTGCATGATTTTGACTTGGCATACCTTGAAGGACAATATTTTTCAAGGCCACTGTGAACTCAGTAATGGGAAGCTCACCCAGTAATTAATTTTATATGGAATCATGCGTTTTGGCCTGGTCCCCAGTGTAGGCTTAATAAGGCTGTCAGATACAAAGAACCAAATTCTGTCCTCAGATGATGTTCAAAGACAATTCTGACACCAGATGAGGTCCATCTGGTCTTTACATTTTATGTGGAAATGGAGACCCCAGAAAGCAGCAGAGAAGATACTCTTCTCAACCTGAACTTTTGAATGTTTTATTAAACTGAAAATTGGGGAGTATGAGTATTGTGAATCACCATAAGGAGTTTGTGACAATTTTTGCCAATGTTTTGGCATCCAAATACCATATCCTCTGTGACCCACCTGTCAACTGAACTATGAAGAGAGGGATAAACGTTTTGGAGAGGGGACTTTCCTATAATTCAGTCTATTATGTCAAATGACTTGGCTTAGGCACTGGGACTGAGAAGTTCTCCAAGGATCTCTGACTGCCTGGGGAGAGCAGCTGGGATGTAGGAACATAACCAGATCAGAAGCCCAAACATACTTATGTCTTAAAAAATGCATTGTGTTTACCTAAAACTCAATTTTTACCCAGGGTGGCATGTCTTTTATTTCCTAAGTAGGATTGTCTAAGTCAGGATCCTCTGTCAGTTACTTTCAGGTCAAGAAGGAGTTTTAGGTGCTATTCCTAAAGACTCCCCTTCAGAACAGTGTGTGTGAATCAGTCACAACTCATCTGACTATGGGAGGTTAGCAAGGTCAGGCTCCCAGGTAATTCCTGGATGGGAAACTGCTTGGGAGATGCTTTAGGGGTGGTATTACATTGATTACAAAAACAAATTCAAGGCCAGGTGACACAGCTGGATCCTGATGATACCACTGCTGGTTATAAGACTATGGGCAATTTATTTAAGCTCCTGTACGTTAGTTTCTTCATCTGTAAAATGTAGATAATAGTAGTTAACATTAAGTTGCTGTAAAGATAAAATGGAACACTCCTCACAAAAGGATTGACATATCATAAACATTTTATAATTGTAGTTATCATTGTTTTTAAAATTCACATATATTTCTGGATAGATATTTACTGTAAAAATTAGTCATAGACTGCTTAAATGCAGTACTAGTCTTCAACTATTTTGGATTAATTTTGTGCATAAAATGAAGATTTAAGGGCCTCCCCTGGTGGCACAGTGGTTGGGCGCTGGGCTGCGAAGCTGCCTGCAACCTCTGCAGCACCGGTTCGATCCCCAGCCGCCAGGCGAAGGTCCCACATGGCGCGCAGACCTCTCCTGCCGCACCCACTGCTCCCCTCAGCAGTGTACTTCGGTCCTTCTGCCTGCTCTGCTCCCCGCTCTGGCTCTGGTTAATTCTCTCACCCTCCCGCGCTTCTGACTGTATCCAGTGCTTGTATAAATAAATTTATATATATATAAATAAATTTATATTTTAAAAAAATGGAGATTTAATTATGAGTTCCTGAGCCTTTGTCTTGGGGTCCCTATGCTATTCGAGTTTTGTCAGCTTCTACACTAACATCACACAGGAACAATGTGAATGCTCTATGAAAAAAATTTGAGGGGAATGAAGGAGCTTTTAAAATTACCTTAAACACAAATAAAGTGATCCTGAAAGTCCCTCCATGTAGTCCAAATGACGTTTACATTCAACAAGGATGTCATACGAGGGGAAGTTTACTTTTGAAATTGCCAAGAAATTGTGAGACAAACTACGAGAACAATAAGGATCAGAAAAATGATAATGTGAGACAATAAATTCATGAGCTTGTAATAAGGAAAGTGTGCTTTAAAAATGCTGAGTAAGCAAACTCCAGACATTTTAGGTAACACTGGAAGTCTAATTCAATATAATCAAGTCATTAAATAGAAAATTATAAATATAATTTAGAAATCTATACCGGGTCAGTGTAAGAAGACTCATTCCACTCATCTTGTGGTTTTTAATACGCTAGACATGATGAATTTTTTTCACCTTCAATTGAAACATAAATGGAAGTATAATTTCATTTACATATAAATGAAACGATATCTAGTTATAGAGCGATTGCCACTTGAAATTGATAAAAATACGACATTTTGAAGGCTTTGAAAGAGAATTTTGAGGCGAACCTACTTGGGATTAAAGGCTCAAGGACCGTTGCCGAGTGTGGTTATAGCCTTGGCCTAATGCTTATGGTTGGAGCAGAGTTTCTAGCCTTGGTCCCTTGCAATATCCTATGTACAGTATGCAGGGGAATTTCAGCTCTTGAACAGATTTAGGCAATAGAGTTTGTAAAGGCTCACTCAGCATCACATGAGGGGCATGTTCCAGTCCCAACATGCCCAACAAAATTCCTTATGATTCTTCTTCTAAGGTGGGTCTAGGTTTCCTATATATAAGGCATAGAGGAACTGAGATAATCCTTTACAGAATGGCCCTCAAATGATAAGTCTCATGCCAGTCCCCAAAGAGGCAGAGTTGCTGAGACTGAGAAGCTACCCTTATAAAAGGGGAGAAGACTAAGATCAGTATATGTGAAAACATACCCATCACACAGACAGGCTCACTAAGCATGACTTTGTATGTCTGGCTCTTTGCTCTGTACTCACAGCAAGATTCTGACACTCATTATTTTCCAATGCAATTTGTTTGAATGCTTTATCTAAGAGATACCTGATTTACTTTGAGCAGTTCTTGAAAAAGAAACAACAAAAATAATATGTATAGGTAAAATTTCATTGGACCTTTGAGTAAGAAATTTAACTTATTCTTAGAGGACAAAAAAGAATGAATTCTATGGTGTGCGTATGTTTGTGTATTATGTTATTTGGAATGGATTAAAAAAAAAATTTAAGCAAGCTATTATCCATAGCTAGATAAATGTAGCAACCTATTATTCATCTTTATCAGGTCATAGCAAATAAAGATAGTCCCCTTGTACTGAGAGTCTCTGAAATATTTAGACCTGTATATTTTTCAGTTTTTTCCCCAAAGCTCATGGAAACAGCATACACATTTGTTTGTGATAATGCACTTAACCTTGCACTTTCCTTCACTAGCAGTTACACAAAGAAAATGTCTGAAACAAGAGACAAATGTTGCAGGGCAGAAAGTTAGGGACAAGAACAATGTATGCCAAGTGGAAGACTCACTTGCTAAAGTTTGCATAAGCAATTTTATTGAATAGCTCCAGGAGATGGTCACCTGAATCCAATGCATTTCTTATGATTTAGTTGAGATAAAATTTATGGACTTGATACTTTATTCTCTTTTCTAGAACAATGCAGTATCATATCAGGATAACTAACAAATGTTATAGTAATAAAATGTCTGAAATATTTTACAATACAATATCAAAATGCTCATACAATTTTAATCAATTTGAGATTTTTTACCTTGGTTCATAAATTTAATGGCTAATAAAATTTGGATTTGAAACTCAGACTTTTATTTCCTTTAGCTTCTAAACAACTTTTCTTTCGTTCTACAACTCCTGGTTTATGAGGCTGTTCAAAACCGATCACTGAAATTGACAGGTCTGTTTAGTATAGTCCTAAAAGGAGGGATGTTAGTTCAGGTATAATAGGAGACTGTGGAATAAAAGATAACTAAGAATTGCTTAGCAACTGGGAATTGAAGTGATTGAGATTTTATATAACATATTACAGTCTAGAGAGAAATTATAGCAATTCCAATTTAGGTCTCCACGGGAGATTTTTCTTTGTATGTTTGATGATTACAATAAAGTTTTCCTGGATCAGAAGAAAGAAGACAGTGAAAATAACCAAGATTTAAAAAAAAATAATGCTAGACTTTGCATCATATACTATAACATACTATGAAAGCCTTAACAAAGAACACAGTGACATGACCTAAGAATAGTCAGAACAATGGAACAAAGAAGAAAACTTAGGTATAGACTCTGATATTTATAATTTGTTAGTGTATGATAAATGTGAGCTTCTAAAAATGAGAAAATAGCAAATCATTAATACTTGGTATTGGAATAATTTCAATTACCATTTGGAAATATAAAGTTTCTAAATTTTCACATATCAAAATAATTCCAAATAGAAAAATAATATCAAAAGAGTGAAAACACAAGTTAATAAGAACAATAGTTGGATATTTTTAGCAAGGAAGGTCTCTCAATATATAAACTCTTTCTTTCTCTCTCAAAGAAAAATACAATGATATTCTCCCAAAACTTTCATAAAACAATACTAACCATGTATAAAAGTAAAAACATGACAAATCAGTAAAAATTTTAGTGACACAGGACAGAGGATTAATAGTTTTAATACAGAGATTAGTAATGAGATTTTGTGAATTTATGAGAAAATGAATATAATTTTTTATGAAGTCAAAAACCAACACATCATGTTCCCCAAATCTTAACATTCTTTCCTTTAAATCAGCCCACTGTTTGGCACATTGTAGACACACAATAAAAATTTGTTGAGTGAACCAATGAATTATTAAAAATATACATATCCCAACAGAAATAAGCAAAACATTTGAAAAGGCAATTACAAAAGGAAGTATAATGATTGAACATATGTAAGATTATCTATCCTCACTAGTAATCAGAGAGGCAAATTAAAATTCTATAACATTGTCTGTCTTTCAAGTTAGTCAAAGTTGACTCAGTTAATAGTGTGTGAAGAGAATGATGAACCAGATGGTGACATTATAAATTATATAATCTTTTTAATGTTGAACTGTATCAAAAACATCGACACATTTTTACTTTTTGATTAAGAAATATCTTTTAAAGTAATTAAAGATATTCAAGATTTATGAATAAAGTAGAACACTTATTATTTTATTAAAATTGGACTTGGTCTATATGTTTATGTCAGATTATTTGAATTAATTGCAAAGCATGCATAATAAGGAGTCACTAAAATTATGTTAAAAAGATTATTTAGTGACATGAGAAAATGATTAGGACAGGTAATAAGAGATAAAAAGAGAAAGACAAAACAAGAAACTGTAGTTGTTGAATGCAGTTTTATAGGTGTTTACTATATCATGAAATGAAATGTATGAGTTAATTTAAATTTTTTTTAGTTAATTCAGTTTTGTGCATCTGAGATCCAATGGGATGAGGAAGCAATATATGCAATCTTACCCTAACTGTTTTTCCTTAAAATATATGTTCATAGAGAAAGACTGATGGGTAATTCATCCAAACAATAACCGTGGGTTAACTCAATGGGATAGGGTCTATGATGATTTTGATCTTTTTAATACTCCGATTATTTTGAAAAATCCTCTTGTAATAAAGTTGTATCACCTTTGTGGAGAGATAGGTGTAATTTAAATGAAAAGTTGAATCCTTCCAGGTTGCCTGTGCATTGAGCGGAAGTCTGTAAAGTCTTCCAAGATGAAGGAAACTTCAGTGACAGAGGTCTAGCTCCCCAGAGAAGGTGGAGTGGAGCCAGCCATTGGGCTAATCAGCAGGGAGAACCCTGGTTGATGTGGAGTAGGGGTGCAGGGTAGGGAAGACAGCAGCTGGGTATGGGTGTTCTGCTCTGCTCTGCATCAAACAGGCTCCAGACTCCTTACTCCCCCTGTGAGGACCAGGGAGCAGGACAGTTGCAGGAGGAAGATTTGTGCACCCCGGGACCACCAGTTCTCATGGCAGATTAGTGCAGGCAGGTGAACCAGACCCAGTTAAGTGGACTAAGTGGAATGGATAGTGTCCATCCTGCAAAAGACTCATGCCTACCTGAAACCTCAGGATGTAGCCTTATTTGGAAATGAGATTTTTGCAGATCATAGCCACAGTTTTGCTTCCTGAAATTTCAATTACCCACCATTGGCCATGGTGTATTATACACACACCAAGAGACATAGGGAGTATATTGTATATTCACATAACTTTCATTAGAGTATATTATGATAGTTTTATTTTATTGGATTTTATTAATCTCTTACTATGTTTAATTTATTAATTTAAGATTATCATAGGTATGCATACACAGAAAAAACAAATATTAGTATTTGGTATTCCCCATGATTTCAGGCATCCACTGGGGGCCTGGGGACATATTAGCACTGTGAGAGAATAATTCTTGCTGTTTGAAATCACCCAGGTTGTGCTAATTTATTTGGGGAGAACAGAAAACTAATAGAGTCCTTAGCCCATTGTGGCAAAGTCTTTTATCAGTACAGATGACAAACTGGATAACTCTGCTCAAAGTCTTGCTCTGCATCTCTTTTTGTTTATATCGTCTTTAGAAGTCCTAAGCCTTCAATTGAGTGATGTCTTTAGAGATTTCATATAAAGAGATGGTGGTAATCTTGCTGAAGACTCACTTCCTGCATGAATTTGAGAGTTATTTGATAGAGACATGCAACGACTGCCTCTAGGTATTAGGCACAGAGAGGGCCTGCCTGGAATTCTAGTATAAAAAAAGCACCAATTTTCCTGCTAATTCTGGCAAAGTGTTTCTATATGGTCTTTGGGAAGTGGTCAAATGGAAATCTCCCAGGGATTTTGTCCTTACCAAAGTGGGCTGCGAAATGTAAATTTTGAAACTCATTGCCCTCTTCTGAAGCTCTGACAAAGGATGTCAGATGGCAGGAGAAAAAGACTAACCACTGAATGTTAGAAGATAAATTGCCAGGGAATTTTTAATAATTTAGGGAAAAGACTGTGTAGGAATTCTCAGTTTGCTGTGGTTACTCTTCTCATTTCTCATAAGTAAATTCCCAAACGGGACCTGATGTGTACTTTGGCTTGATTAACAATTCAAGCTATGTGAGATTTTGGAAAATTCTGGCATCCATATTTAGGGTTCATCACCTTAAAAATCTTAGCAATAAACATTGTTTATAGTGTAACAGGGAACAACATGATGCAGGCGTATTCACTGATGCCAAATGGATGCTGCTGCTGGGAGCTTATTTATGGCCTGCTATAATCTTAAGCAGAACACAGAGAAGTAGCAATTCCTGATTTAGTTATTAGGCATAAGCACTAAGGGTTAGGAGCTTCTCGGGCATTATTCATTGGCAATAATCTGTAGCCTGCTATGAGCAATGCTGCATGCTGTGCAAATATAGCAAGAGTGCCTTCATAAATAATACCAGCAGCACTAGCTGTGCCAAGGCAGATAGAATATATGGATGGATAGTGAATGTGTTAGGGCCCTGGGTTTGCTTAATTGTACAGCCTAACTTATCCCAGACAAGTGAAGAGAATTACCTTAGTTCCATGCAGGTTTTGGAGTCTATCATTCTATTCTCCTTCTATCTCCTAGGCTTAAAATAGATCCTTCTAATAATAATGCAATTTGCTTGACTCTCAGTGAATTTTATTTTCTTACAATACATTCGTGTTGTCTTCTTGTTCGGGTGATGGGAATGGAATGTGTTTCTCTTCTTGTAATTATCTTCTACCAGCAACAGAAATGGATTTTTAGCCTGTCTAGAGATGTCAACTTCTGCTTATTTTTAGGTTGTTTATATGCATAGGAGGTAGTAGTCTAAATTCTTTGCTCAATAGAGGCATTACTCACATCCTCAGGCCACAGGCCTGGATTGGAAAAGGAGAAATAAGAGTACTTTGGGAAAATCCACTCTAGGTCATGAGCATGACCACATGTTTAAAGGATGAAAGCTTTCTAAGGAATTACCCAAGGCAAGAGTGATTTGTTTTCAGAATCATACCAAATGATAACGTGGCAAAAAACTCACTCCCCGCAAGATGTCCACATCCTAATCCCTGGACTGCTGAATATATTACCTTAGTTGGCCAAAGAGACTTTGCATATGTGATTAAATTTAGACTTGGGAGCAGAAGAGATTTTTCTGGATTATCAAAGTAGATCCAGTTGAGTGACAGAGTCTTTACCAGTGAAAAAAGGAAGTAGGTCAGGATCAGGGTGATAGAGCATGATAAAGACTCAACTAGCCACTACTGACTTTGAAGATGTGAGGGTATCATGAGCCAAGGAATATAGGCAGCATGTACAGGCTGGAAAAGACAAGGTAACAATCCTCCCTTAGAATCTCCAGAGTGAACCTGGATCTGCCAAAACCTTGACTTTAGTCCAGTGAGAGTTGTGTCAGCCTCTGACTTCCAGAACTATAAAATAATAATTATTGCTTTAAGTCACTAAGCTGTGGTAATTACAGGAGTGTTAGGAAGCTAATACAGATTTCATAATCATTAATTCATACTGACACCTTTATAAGTTCACTTATTCAGTTACATTAAGAAAATATTTACTAAATGCCTATTACATACCAGGCATGTGCTTGGGTATTGATGCTACTTCAGTGAGTGATGCATATGATCATTTATTTTCAGAATACTTATGTTGTGCATTCTATTTGCCAGGCACCATTCTAGGGGATCTGCAGGGGAATAAAATGGATAAATCCCTGTCCTCACATAGCTTATGCCCCTGGACAGAAGATAAAAAAGCAAGAAAGTGAATAAGATTATTGCAGGTTTTATTACTATTATAGAGAAATTGAAACAGAGATCATCTGGGGGAAAGTTTCCTTAGGTCAACTGGCCAGGGAAAGCCTTATCCAGGTGGAGGTGACATATGAGCAGAAACCTGAAGGACAGTAAGGTGGCAGCCTTGGTGCATTAAAGTAGAAGGTTGGATATTCAAGGAAAAGGAAGGTCAAAAGCTGTAAGACTGACAACTTAGCAAGTGTGAAGAACTGAAGCAGGCATGAAAACAAGAGAGCAGTGTGAGAGGAGAACAGGTTGTGGAGACAGACGCCCAGGGTTTCTGGGGCCACGATAAAGGACATGGATTTTATTTTAAGCAGAATGTTAAGATGACTGTCATTTCAGCTGTGAGTGGCAAGAGCTAATGGATGTTATGGTTTCTTGGGAGGCCTTCAAATAAAGCGCTTTTGTAGTATTACTCAAATTTTGAACTGAAAGTGAATTCATCATTTGGTTCAACTCTCTCTTTTAAAATTTTATGTATTTTTGCACAGAAGAACTGGGGTGTAGGCCCGAGATATGGGTGGGGTGAGAGAATTCACCAGACACAGTGGGGAGCAGAACAGGCGGATCTACTGAAATACACTGTTGAGGGGAGCAGCGGGCAAGACAGGAGAGGTCTGCTGCACCATGTGGGTTAGCTCCCTGGATGGAGATCGAACTCATGCTGCATCAATGCCCAGATCAAGAGGCACAACACCCAGAAACTATCATTGCTATAGGGAGTGTCAAGAGCACAAGCCATCCAACCACAAAGATGAGCCCCTCCCTGAAGATGATAAAACCTAATGCTGCCCCCACAGCAGGGCAGCAGTCCTTCAACTCTCTTTTTAATGGAAACTGTTATGCATCACAGTTAATTCACTTGTCTGGAATACAAATCTGTTACTTGTCTCTAGTTCATATGCATTTAACTATGCTAGGTTTACTAAGCTTTCTTCAATATTAGTGCTCTCCTTTCAAGTGAAATCTCTCAGGAACCAAGAAACACTGTACAGATTTCCTAAGGAAATTCTTGCAACTAGTGGAACTGAAGTTGAAAATTGAAAAAACTCTATGAGACATTGAGCCTCCTCTGTGTTCTTTGTGACCTTATGTTCATGAATGACTTATTCTGGGTCATTCATATTGTTTTATGAAATAAGTTATTTCTAGTAACAACCTGCATCACCTTTTGATTTTTTCTTTTTATTTGCCAAAGAGAGAAAAGGACAGCACTGAAAACTGGATGCTTGGCAGTTGCTAGGCACCAAGCAGAGACTCAGGAAGTAGCAATGAAACACAAAAAGATTTAAAAATAAACAACCATTTTAATCTTTAACTACAATGCCAATGAAGCATATTAAATTATCTGATTTCTAGCATTCTAAAAATAAATTTAAGAGAAATGGGATAATACTTTTGAACTTGCAGTGTATTATCAGTTGTGTCTATTTCACATAGCTATTTGTCCCCTTGAGATGTTTGTTGTAGTCACTAAAATATACTTTTATAATTATCAGGATTATTATAAAAGGTAGAAAACTGGGTAAACAGTTGTTTTCAAAGCAAGGTCAAATTTATAACATTTATATTTCAGTAGAGTTGGCTTGATCAGGTCCCTAAAGAACCCCTTCTAATCTGGGTAGAAATAGATAACTTGGGCCTCCCTGGTGGCGCAGCGGGTTGAGCACCACACTGTGAAGCTGTCCGCAGCCTCTGAACCGCAGTGCGGGTTTGATTCCTGGCCGGCCAGGGAGCTACCCACATGTTACGGCAGACCTCTCCTGTCTTGCCCGCTGCTCCCTTCAGCAGTGTATTTCGGTCAATCTGCCTGTTCTGTTCCCTGCTTTGTCTCTGGTGAATCCTCTCACCTCCTACACCTCTGGCCTGTACCCCAATTCTTGTATGCATAAAAATAAAAAAATAAATAAATCTTTAAAAAAAAAATAGATCACTTATTCCTTCCATGATTCATGGCATTTTTTTCCCACCTTCATGAAAATCTTCATGTCCAGAAGTGCAACCTTCTGACTTTTTAAACAAGCCTATTCAAATCCTAAAATATGTTGCCAGCTGTGTCTCCTTCCCTCCACTTTTCCCCTTTGAATTTATGGCTACTCTAAGGAAAGCATGGCTCCTCCTCCGAAATTCTGTGGAGCCTTAGTAATCTCTGTCATAAGTAACGTCAGCCAGTTGAACTGAATTTTGTGTCTATGGTGATAAACTACAACAATAAATGAGATCAACTTAACTCTACCAGGAACATCAATAACTTCATAATGTTTACTTGGCAGAATTAGCAACACAGGCTGATGACATAGGCAGCATTGTACAGTGGTTGAGAGCACAGCCTCCAAGGCCAGACTACTTGGGTTGGAATCTTGCTCTGACATTTATAATCTATGTCATCATAGACAAATCACGTATTTTCTTTGTTCATATTTTTTCAAATAATGATAAGTACTTCATTATTATTAAGATGATGAAAGAGGAGAGTGTGTAAAACTCTTGAAAAATGTCTGGCACAACACTACATAAGTTATGAATAAATAAAGATGCAGAGAGTACCTGGAGATTATCTATCATCAAATCTTTGTATTTTGCCCATTTAATTGCTTCCATAAAGTAGGCCTTATGACTACATATATAACATACAAACATACAAACATGCATATATTCTCACACACTTACACACATGCATGATACATGCATGTGCATTTATTCACAAGTGTGAATAATAATAATACTCATGTGTGTGTATATATTATTCCTTCTAAGAGCAAGTCAGCCTTTGCTTTGCACAGTTTCCTTATGCATGATTATCAGTTACCATGGTTTAGTTAAGACCAGTCCTTCAACAACATATTTCAAATTTTACCATGGCATATTAGCCAAATAATTGCATATAGTGCAAACTTCCTGCTAGCTCTACAGTTCACAGTCTCTGTGTCAATAATGGATGCCCATCATGATCATTAACCAGTCATGCCACTTCTTTCAAAACTTGCCCGTGACCAGTCATTGTGCATCTGTTATTCTGTTCACATACAGACAGTAGGTCATGTAGTTGTGCAACTTCCTTTTCTCCCAGTGATAAACTCACATGTCATTTTACACAAATGGATCATCAGCAGAATGAATTGGCAAAAAAGAAGAACAAAGAAAGTGCAATGAAAAAGCAACTCATAGTGAATTGAATGAGCATAAATGGTGCTATAAAAGAAAGAGCAGACCAAATGAATGTTGACATTGGCTTACGTGAGAGAGAGACGAGACATAAGGCCAGAGGAACTTAGAGAAGGTGAATGTAACAACATAAAGGAGGACAATGGCTGTGACAAAAAGGACAAAGCTCTCCTGGAGGAAGTAATATCTTCACATTAAAAGAACTCTCAGTTATAGTTTAACAATATTGAAAGGTCAAAGGATAAAACACTTAAAGCCAATCAAAACTTAGAAAGCACTGTGATAATTCCCCAAAGCAGGAAAAGATACTTTGTGTATCCGAAGTTATACAGTGACCAGGCAGGAGAAAGGAAGTACTGGTCAGACTGTTTTTGATGAAAATACAAAGAAATAACTTTCATTTTTGGTAGTTGCAATGTTTTAAACTAGAATGTGCTTGGTAAATATTATTTATGATCATTGTATACTTCCCTACATATTTATAAGCTACATAGAAAGGTATTTAAAGTTTTGACAGATATTTTTAAAGGTGATGGGACAATTCTAGTTTTTCCCATCAGTTATTAAGGTCACTCTGTGTGTTTTCACTTGCATGGTCATTTTGACATCCTGCATTACCTGCAAAGTGAGGACAGCCAGTACTATGTGGGGGACAGTGCTAGTCCAATAGGGGGTGAGGAAGATCAACTGAGCAAAATCGCTCTACTAGTTGGACAAGAACCTTGGAAACCATCAAGGTTTGTTTAAACAAGGTAAATTATTGTCTCCTTTGGGTGGTTGCTGACCCAACATTTAATCACCATTAAATAGTGTCATAAAATTTATGTGATTATGCAAAAGTATTATGCTCTAAATAGTTCAAAACATTTGTAGTTTGTGTTCACATTTCTAGTTCTTATATTTTCAAGAGGAAAAACAGGAAGGAGTTTTTTTTTCCTGCAGCCGTTCAAGAGAGCTTGTCAATGGAAATAAATTATATGTTCAAGATAGAAGGTGAATTGTGTGAGATCCTGTACTAAAGGGCACAGAATGCCAATGTTCAGCTGAAATAACACAGAGAGCATTATAGTCATTTTACCCAACTTAAGAAAGAACATGAAATTTAAGGGTTTTTAAGAAGACTTGAATATTATTTTGATATTCATAGATTCCTAATGCTCTAGATTGAAAATAGACCTAAAGAGTATGGTCATCTATTTCCAATCCTTTCCTAAAAATTAAATAGAATAAAATTGAAAACTAATAGTTAAGAATTTTAACATTTTGGGCCTCCCCTGGTTGCGTAGTGGTTGAGCGCTGGGCTGCGAGGCTGCCCTCAGCCTCTGCAGCGCTGGTTCATTCCCCGGCCGCCGGCGAGGGTCCCACCAAAAAAAAAAAAAAAAAAAAAAGAATTTTAACATTTTACAGTTCTTATATGTCAGCATCTCTAAGAATATTTCTTCATTCAAGATCATATAATATTAACTCTCCCTTTATTAAATTGAGCTCCAACAAAAAGAGACTTCTACATTTCTTGGAATGCATCCTTTGTTTCTGTGTCTTCTCCTAAGATAGGACATAGTACTAGAGTCATAAGATCTTGGTGATTTTCACTCTTAAGCATTTCACAGAAAAATATTGGAAGAATCAGATAATTTCAATATAGTCTGGGTCTTCAAAGCTCTAGTAATTAACTCATGTTGCTTCTTTCTCTTTCCTAATTCTTTCCTTTGGAAAATTCTCGATATTAGTTCCAGCTACTCTTTGACTTCATGCTACTTGGAGTCTTGTAAGTTAGTAAAAAAAAATGACCAGAATGCTTTACATTCCAAGACATATAAAATACAATTAGTAAACACCTGTAACGGCACAGAACCCACAATCATAACATGTACTTTTCAAATCAGAGAAAGAGAAATAGCATGAAATAGATTTTACCATCAATTTAATAGGCAAAGCTCAAAAAGTGGACATTATGTTTTGCTAGTGGTGCTATGGGAAAGCAATCTCTCTCTCTGGATGTGCAAGTTGTGTCTTACTGAATAAAAAAGTATAAGCCTGTGTGAACATTAATTTGGCAATATTCACCAAAAGTGAAAATGGAGACTCCCTTATTCATTAATTCTACTTCTTTGATTTAGCTAATATTTTGAACATTTATGAAATGATATAGGTATAAGAACAGCCCCTGTAAAATTATTTACAGCACTAAGCAATGGAAAAATACTATATAAAAGGATATTAAAATGAAACTCTTACTGAAGCTCCTATAAAGTGAATTTTAAACACTAACACAGTCCTTAAGATCTCTACATAGAAGAATTACAAAGAGAATGTTATGGAAATGGTTTTGTGACTCTCAGATATATCATCACAGGTCAGGGATAATCAGGAAGAATGAAGAGATTGTCAGGAGGACCCATAAGGGTATTATAGCTAAGAGAGAGGGAAGGGATTTAATAGCATTCTTATTGGGTGCCATGGAGAAGACCCCTCAGACATGTGTTCCTTGAAATTGAGTGTTGGAGAGAACTTGGTGCCCAATCATGCCTAAAAAGCTCAAGTGCTCTGTACCAGTCCACTAACGTGTCTGTGTTGGGATCAGCTGTACCTCTGCTTGTCAGAGCAAGAAAGGCATGTGTGTTCTCTGTGGACAGATGTGGCTACTTGAATAGTGAGTGTGTAGACAGAATATTAGCCTCCTGAAGATCTAAGCCTAAACCCAGGAGTCTACAAATGTTTTAAACTACATGTCAAGGGAAATTAAAGTTGCAGATGGAATTTAAGTTGGTAGCCAGCCCACCTTATGAGGAGGAGATTCGATTCTTTTTCGGTCCGACGCAGTAGTAAGCATAGATCCAAGAGTATGCTGAAACAACAGTGATTCTCTAGCAAAAAAGAAGAATTTGGAGTATGCCTGGGTTTATACTACTCAGGTTACCATGAACTCCATCTTCTAGGATTTGCATTAGAGCCTCAGCTTGTGTTCAAATAGCAGGTTGTTATGAATGAGACATTCCTCCAATTTAACAAGACAACTTTTCTGGGTCATGGTGACATAGCAAGTTAAAAGCAAATGACTTATAAGTGTCAGGAGTGGAGAATTTATTGTGACCTGAGCAGTATGCCCACAACCCACAGCGGAAGGTTTTAAGTGCAAGCAGGGACTGTGGGGGCATAGAAGGAAGCAGCAGAGAAGAATTTGGGACAAATCATTTGATAGAAGACAGAGTATGACCTGAAATTCTGCTGAAGAATCAGAAGAATATTGTTGCTTCCAAACATTAATCTTGAGCATTCTTCAGCTCTTAGTGTGATTTTAGAAAATATGGGTAAAATTACATTAAAACCAACATAGGCAATAGAATTCTGACTCATGATTTTCTTCTATATTCTATATTAAGAGGAATAATTCTCACATTAGGAAGAGTAGAGCCACTACGACTGAGAAAGAAAGTTAAATACCAATATAGGTGAGGAGATGATTAGAGCATATTTCTTGTATAATGAAGTTGACATGAAGTGGAGCCAATATAAATTTTCTTTAAAAAAATCACAGAAAATAGAAAGCTCCCACAGGATTTTCTTTCTTTCATTTCCTTTTTTAACTTTTCTAAGAAGACCAAGCTCTATTCAGAGGCCATATATGTGATTTCAATTTTAATATATTTCTAAAAAGAATTATGAGGATGGTCTTTGGATCATAAAGAACAAACACAGATTCACCATGAATATCTAATGTTATCTTGATACTCTTAAGTATATATGCTAAATTCCTTAAATTTATTCATGAATGAGATCACAAGATATGACTTCATTCATAGTGATATGATGACTACCCTCAATTTTGACCCTGTAATTTTCAGCTATTTTTTAAAAACTTGATGAAGATAAAGGCAGCCAATTTATCCAGTTTTTGCATGATACAAACATAAGCTTCTAAAAGATGAACATTCTTAACTGGGTGAAAAGATGAGTTAAAATTAATCAGATGCTATTCAATAGAAATGAATATAAATTGTCATAATTATGTTTAAAACAATAAATGCAAAGTACAGATTTTGGGAACTTAAATGTAATGAAAATTAATGCAATGTTTCAGTTGGCCAGTATAACATGAATGGATGTGGATGATGAAAAGACTTAACTAAATTGTGTTTTGCATAAATGAAAGTTACTACCAAGAACTAGGAAATTGAAAGCTCTCTGTTCTCTGAAGAGAGATGACCCCATGAAAACAGTGGATTCATTTTTATCACATTTTACCAAAGATTTGGACACATTAAGGCATAATTATCAAAGAATCACAAGAATTAGGGTAGTTAAAGGAAGTTTAACTTGGAAAACAGCAAGCTTTGATAATACACAAAGTTTTGGGAAGTGGAATGATGAAGAATTAGATTTGTTTTCCAGCTGATCAATGGCACACATTGCAATATGATGATGAGTTGATTGCTGGGACCAGCAGTGGTTAGAGGCAACCCTGGAAGATAGAAAGGGTCCGAGGCAGGGAGAGGCCAGACATGTTAAGGCGGGTGGACAATGAGAAAACAGAAGGGCTGAAAGGTACGGAAAAACAGGTGCAAACTATATTTTTGATGAATCTTTTAGGCTGCACTGGGAAAACAGAGGATGCCACTCAAGGAGGAGGTGGTGAAAAGGATGCTCAATGAGTGGGAGTCCAGAAAGGTAACCTCCAAAACTGTAGATTGTAAATTTGAATGTACAACTTTGGTGAAAATTGAAACACTGTTAATTGTTTTGTTTTTGCTTGTTTGTTTGTTTTTCAGAATTATCTTATGATCACAGTGGCTGTTATAATTAACAGAGGCCGGGTTTACTGTTACTTGAGAAAATTTCAAAATTCTAATCTACAGTTAGCTCACACAGAAATACAGTGAATGAATAAAAGGAACTCTATAATAAACAATAGACTGGGTTCTAATTAGCAGGGAAAACTAATCACAAAACAATTCAAAAGCAGCTAGCTTTAGACTGGCTTAAACCTCTAGAAAATAAGCTCACTCATGATGATGGTGATGGTAACCATCTTTCAATTATGATTTTTCCCATCATATGATCATAACCACCACCAATATAAACCCCCAAACATCCATGACTCCTGCCAATATGGTGTAATTTCATTTTCCAGTCAAGGAGGCAACAATGATAATTGAAGAGATGGTGGATTGAGAATAACCAATGTCACATCATGATGAAAGAATGTTCTGTTATGACCTGTGTAAGGAAGACTAAATCCCAGAGGTTAAAATGCTGAATTTGTTAAATAGAGTCTACACTTCATTTCTTGACTAGAATTACTTATTGATCTGAACTATCCTCATTCACTTTATTAGCATGATTAGTGTCATCAGTAAAAGCCTGCAAGTGGTGACTTTCCCAAGCTTTTCATTCTATATCAAGGAGCTCTCATCAGCCACATGTGTATGCCCCATTGAGCTAACAATGGAGGTAGAAAAGTTTGATACAACAAGAACTAGATTAAAAGGTTAAATTGATTGGGGTCATGGTTAAGTCTGGGTACCCTGAAAGCAGTATGAGTGTGGTCAGATCTTGAGTCTGCTCTTTACAAAGCTTTGTGACTTGGTATAAATTGCTCAGTACTGTGTGACACTATTTTGAATAAATAACCTATCAAGAACCACATAGGCTTGGTAATTAGGCTTAAAAAAAAGTTGAAATAAAGTCTTATGGCTGTGCTTGAAGCATGGTAGATGTTGAAGTAATGTTACCTGATGTCCTGAGTCCTGCTCTGGTGTGCAGGCTAGCCCGCATATCAAGATCTTTCCCTTTATTGGATTTTTCAGTTTCCTCGCCTCTAAAATGAAGGTAATGGACTAGATGTGGGCAAATAATCCCTCCAGTTTTCCTTTGTTTATACTAATGTAATACTAGTATAGTCATTATTAGTGATGACTGCAGTCATTTGTACATAGTAATATTAAGTATAGTCATTATTTCTTTTTAATATCTTCATTTATCAGCTATATATTGACTGCCTATTATGTACAAGGAATTACATCTTGGAATATATGGATAATTTATTGATTCTCAAGAGTTCACAAAATATAAAGGTGATCAGGGATACATAGGGATGCAGCTATATGCAAGAGTCAGGGACATCTTTGGCGTGCTCCAGACTGTGTATAAGGTTCAGAGGGAGCACTGGATTGGGAATAAAAGAGAGGTGCATTTGGGTGGGGGGTAAAACAGAAAGCAAAAGCATGAAGGTGTTAATGGACAAAACTATTTAGGAATGGGACACATGCCGATTTAATGTGGTAGTGAGTTCATGCAGCAGGAGGAGAGTTCATGCAGCAGGAGGAGGTTGGGTCACATTAGAGTATCCTGAAGGCCTGTGTGACAAGTGTGGTTCATACTGTAAGCCAAGGGAAGTTGTTGAAGATTCAGATTGGAATCCTCCTGGTAAGAGAGAAGGGGGGAATATTGGTGACAGGAGAGTGAGAAGGTAAAGCCCCTATAAAAAGTAAAGCCAATTCCCCTTTAACAAGTGGATTGACAACCTTCTCATGAACTTGCATGGCATTTATCAGTTCCTTGGACCTCGATTCATACTGGTTCCTACACTCAGCTCAAGTTCCACTTAGGGAGGTCTCCTTTCCAAAAACCTGAACATTTCATAACTGTATTTCCCTTTATTATGGTAGGAAGAATTGGGAAGACTATCTCTCCCTGTGAGAATGTATATTAGATGCATGCGTTATCCAGTCACACACAAGTGTGCTTAGATGCTAATACAAGTAAATTCTGGGCCTCCCTGGTGGCACAGGCAGTTGAGCGTAGCGCTGTGAAGCTGTCCGCAGCCTCTGCAGCGCCGGTTCCTTCCCAGCCAGACAGCGAGGGTCCCACATGGCACAGCAGACCTCTCCTGTCTCACCTACTGCTCCCCTCAGCAGTGTATTTTGTCAGTCTGCCTGTTCTGTTCCCCACTCTGTCTCTGGTGAATCCTCTCATCCTTCCACGGATCTAGCCTGTACCCCGGTTCTTGTATAAATAAACAAACAAACAAACAAACAAATAAATAAATCTAAAAACAAAACAAAAAACAAGTAAAATCAGAATGTTTTTTTACCTGGAGCTTTTGTTTGGAAAGCATCTCTGCTTTCTGAATTTTGGGGGCCCAGGCAAGGCAGAAGCCCCGAGATCTTTTCATCTTTCTCTTAAAGTCTTATGCATAGCCAAGTCCTAGGTAACCCTCTTTTATTTGCCCTCCCTATTTCTGTCTCTGTCAGATCTCCAGAGTTGAAAACATGGCCCAAAAGGAGCAGCTTGCCCCACATCTTACCACACCAAAGAGAAAGCAGGAAGAGGGAGATTTAGTAAGCTCACGAATCCTCCCAAAGGTTCCACTGGCCAACCCCTGAGCAAGGCTTTGAAGAGCATTGCTGCAGGGGGTGCTTTTAGGTCTTTGAGGGAACTTTCCATATTAGTATTTCCTGAGGAAGCTAGAGTTAAAAGGTTTGGGTGAACGAAACAAATGATACCCTCTAAAAAGCAGGAACTTTGGAATCAAACCTGCCTGGATTCAGATTATAGGTCTACTACATAGTGGGAGCAGATACTTCTCCAGACCTCTGTTTTCTCACTTGTAAATAGACAGAGTACTGACACTGTGTTTTCAAAGCATAGTATTGAGAACTCAATGAAAGGATATAAGGGGGAAAAAACAAATCTACCAGTAGATGTTCATTAAATGTCACTCTCCCCACCTCTTCCTGCAGGAGGCTCCTCACACCCTCTTTTTTTGGTATTTGGTGTCTCTGATTGGTTTATTAATTCCAGCTTGTGGCAGAAAAGAATTTGCTATTAATTACGTTGATGATTTCAATGCTTTACTTCATCTTGAAATATATTTAATAGTAAAATAAATGCCCATGATTTAAATATTTCAAGCATTTTGCATTTTTGAAGTACTTTTGAATGCTTTAGAAATTGAAATATTGCAGGGGCCTCCCTGGTGGCACAAGGGGTTAAGTTTCAACACTATGAAGCTATCACCAGCCTCTGCAGCATGAGTTCGATCCCTGGCCAGGGAGCTGACCCACATGGTACATCAGACCTCTCCTGTTTCTCCTGCTGCTCCCCTCAGCAGTGTATTTCAGTAGATCTGCCTGTTCTGCTCCCCACTCTGTCTCTGGTGAATCCTCTCACCCTTCCCCCCACACCTCTGGTCTGTACCTCAGCTTTTGTATGCATAAATAAATCTTAAAAAAAAAAAAAAGATGTCTTTTTCAAAAAAAAATTAAGAAATGTTCCCTATTCCTTTGTTTCCCTAAAGCATGTATGCATGATTGGAATTACTTCTTTATTTATTTTTTTAATTAATTAATTTATTTATACAAGCGCTGGGTACAGTCAGACGCACGGGAGGGTGAGAGAATTCGCCTGAGCGGGGAGCAGAGCAGGCAGAGGGATCGAAGTACACTGCTGAGGGGAGCAGCGGGCGGCAGGAGAGGTCTGCCACCATGTGGGACCTTTCTCTGGTGGCCGGGGAGCAGCTGGGGATAGAACCGTCGCTACAGAGGCTGCGGGCAGCTTCTCAACCCAGCGATCAACTGCTGTGCCACCGGGGAGGCCCTGGAATTACTTCTTTAAACATCGGTAAAAACTATGAATTCATCTGGACCTGAAATTTTGTTTTTGTGAGATTTTAAATTCAGCATTCAACTTCTTTAATAAATAAAGTGCTATTTAGATTTTATATTTTCTTGTGTCAGTTTTGGCAATTTATTTTTTCAAGAAACTGTTTCTCTACATCTAAGTTAACACATTTATTGGTATATATTTGAGTTTTTTGTTTGTTTGGAGTCTATTGCTGTTTTTAAATACACTGTCTTTTATTTTGTAGTATCTAATCTGCTCTTAAGCTTTTCCAGTGAATTTTAAATTTTTAGTGTATTTTTTACTCTCCAAATTCTACTTGATTCTTTTTTATAGTTCAATTTCTCTTCTCAAATTCTTCATGATTTCTTTTAAATCTCTGAATCTATTAAAAACCTTGTTAATCAATTCCATCATCTCAGTAATTTCTGGGCCTATTTCTACTGATTGATTTTTCTGTGGTTATTGGTCATATTTCTCAGCTCCTTTCCATATGTAGTACTTTTTTTTCATTGGATTCTAGGCATTTTGAAATGTTTAATTGTTGACAGTCTGGATTTTCTAGTCTTCCTTTAAAGAGTACTGAGTGTGTTTTGGTCACAAGTCTAATTACTTGGGGATTAACTTGATCTTTTCAATGTTTGTTTTTAACTGTGGTTAGAGTCAGCCTAGAATATTCTTTACTGTATAGCTAGGTTTGGCTTAATCCTTAATCAAAACCTTTCTCTGATCTCCACTAAATATTCAGAGTGTGTGTCAAAATCTCTTTATTTTTGTTGGACCTTGAATATAGTTCAACTGTCCTTAAGCTCTAATGTTTATTGAATTTATGGCTTCCCTGGCAGTTATTGTAACCTTGTGAAGTGTCCCTAAGCCAAGATACTTTGTGTCAAAGTATTAAGGATAGAAACCTGCAGTTTTCTAAGAGCCCTTTCTCTTTGTACTCATTCCTATCTATTATTCTAGCCCACTATTTCACCTGAACCTCCCCAAACCCTGATCAGTGAGGTATCTTTTGCCTGACTTCCTCTCCTTGCCTTTGCCTTTGCTAGAAAGCCTCAATTATCACAGTGTTCACCATTTTCTTGTTTCTCATTTCTTAGAGATACTACCTTGTGCTACCTATTTCAATGTCTAAAAATATTTATATATTTTGCTTACTTTCTAGTTCCATATAGAAGGAGTGCTAGTCTAGTATCAGTGCCTCCATAATAGCCAAAAGTGTGGGTTCCTATTCCCAACATACAAATATTTTAATCAGAAAGTTTTCTAACTCTAAGGAATTTTATGCTAGAAAATGTAATTTTTAAATCAATTTTTTATATGTCTAGCATAGGCTAAGACCTTTTCGTTTCTAAATGAACTCTCTTTTGAATAAGTTATTTCTGCATAATTTTTAAAATTGATGACGATCCATTGATAAGACTAGTGCATATTAAATTTTACTGGTCATAGCCTCTGCAATCTGCTATTCTAATTTGTTCTGGCAAAGTTTACCAATGACATAATTATGGGCAAAGACAATGTTATCATTCAGTCTTTATCTTATTTAATTTTGAAATTGTTTTTCCCTTCCCTTCTGAATTATGACTCTTCCTTAGTAATCCTCCTTCCTATTTAAAAATTCTCTTTTGCTAATTTCTCTTCTAATGATGGTTATGTATTTGTGTTCTCTGGGACTCTGCTATTGGGACTTTTTTCTCTAAATAAGCTCTCTGGATAAGCTCTGTGTTTCAAGAATCACCTACATTGATGACTTCAAAATCTGAGCAAAAAAAATATTTTTATCTCTCCTAGCCCTCTCCTTCCTGAGCTTGAGATTTATGAGTCTCAACAGCATTCCTCTGAGTGGTATCTCAGGTATGTGGCAACGTGTCCAAACTGACCTCATCATCTTCCACAAACCTACCTTTCCTTCTGTGATCCATACTTTAAAGGTTTGTCAAGCTGTTCAAGCCAAAATACTGCCTCACTCTAGACTTGTCTTTCTTTCAACTCTGATGTCTAATCAGTAAGTGCATTAAATTCTGTCTTCTTTTTTTTTTAAAGATTTATTTATCTATGCATACAAGAGCTGGGGTACAGGCTAGAGATGTGGGGGGTGAGAGGATTCACCAGAGACAGAGTGGGGAACAGAACAGACAGAGTGACCGAAATACACTGCTGAGGGCAGCAGCAGGCGAGACAGCAGAGGTCTGCCCTGCCATGTGGTTTCTCAGTGGCCGGCCAGGGATCGAACTCTGCTTCATAGTGCAGTGCTCAACCCCTTGTGCCACCAGGGAGGCAGTCTTCTTAATTCCCACTTCTCTAGTCTAGATGCAGATTCTCCTGGTTCTCATCTTGGTCATGGTGGTATTTCCTAGCATGCCATTGCAGTTTCAAACCCTCACATACCCTTTAACCTCTACATACCCTTGCCATTGTGAGTATCACTAATATGTGATAATTACTTGTTCAAAATGTATCAATTTTCTCCTTTACCTTGAAAAAGGAAAGAATTTAAGTTCCAGGATAAAAATTCATTTGTATCCATCTATGTCAACTGTGACCCTATGCCTTTGTTGCACAGAAACTAAGATAATCACCCAAGTGGCAGGTTGCTTCAGCTCTCCATTTGCTGTGTGCCTGAAATTTCCTTAACATACCTTTAATTTTCTTTTTCTTATCCTATTCCCCCCAACAATGCATATTCACAGTAGTGGGATACAATAGTTATGTAAGATGAACAAATGAATGAACAGCATATAGAATTACCATGTATATTCAGAGTAAACAATGCAAGCTCAAACTTTCATGTTTACTTACACGTAAATGTAAACATTCTGATATTCTTAAATTCTGTTAGAGTTTTGATAATAATTCTAACTTGGAATTAGTATTCCAATTGATCTTTTAAAAGCATTTTGACAATTCAAACAAGTTAGAAAGAATATTTTCACCTACAATTAAAATATTCTGCTGTTATAGTTAGTTAGTTTTAGGCCTATACACATTATCGTTTCTAATGAACACATTGCCACCATTTGTTTCTTTACTGTTCTTATGGTCACTTTGGAACCCTTGTTTTCCTTTAATTTGGAATTAAAGAAATGCAGAATCCACACTGTTTGCATGAGTAGTTGGCTACAGTAACCAAATTGACATTATATAATTCATTTCAACAATTTGGCAGAGAATTTAAACAGAAGAAATGGAAGAACATGTAAAACTTAATACCTTTCTCTTCCTTATCTTTCCTTCTCTTCATTTATTTATAGCAAATCTTTTTACTTTCTCAGAAATGTTTTTAGACAAAATAAAATATCTGAAACTCCCTGATGAAGCATAAGACCTTCATTTCAGAAACTGTAACATATACTCGAAGTAAAAGGTAGTTTAAATAATCAAATTATTTTTTAATTTAAAAATTACTCTTCTGATACAGAGACTAAGGTTTAAAGAAAATCTAAAGGGTAAAATAGAGATGCAATGGAAACAGAGAATATCCAGATCTATTAGTATTCATAATCAGGAAGCAGATATATAGAGCTTAACTGCAAAGAGACAGGTCAGCTCTTGGTCAGTTCTGGCTAGGAACATTTAGTTACTCTAAGATCAAATGTGAAAAGAAATGTACTCTCCTGGGTCAACTTGAGCCATCTGGAGAATCACTGATGTGCCCTCAGCACACTGGTAAATTATAATTAAAGCCTGTTCTATAAATACAGAAAGAGATGGAGAATGGTGAGCAAGAAAGAGAAACAAGAAAACACTCACCTCCCATTAGTTACATAAGAAAGATATTTGACTGAGCATTTGGTTCCAATCTATAGTTGTGTGAAGGAAAGGAAAGGAAATTAAAAGATTCTGGCATGGAGATCATTCCTTCATATTAACGATGGTTGTTAAGTTATGACACATTAAAACGGGCTGCAGGAAGCAGTGAGTAAAATGTGAAGGAGTTTTAGGGTAAATACCTTAAACTTGGAAAGGAGGAAGGGAAAGAGAACAGACCACCAGTCCCCTTCCTGTAAACTGTGTCAATATTTTGAAGCCTAATAACACAAGGAAATTTCTAAAATGACCAAAAAGACAGCTTCTTGTGGTAGACTAGATTACCTGTTGATGAGCCATGAAATTCTGTAATAAAAGTGAATAAAAGTCGGGGCCTCCCCTGGTGGCACAGCAGTTGAGCACTGGGCTGCGAAACTGCCCGCAGCCTCTGCAGCGCCGGTTCGATCCCCGGCCGCAGGGCGAGGGTCCCACATGGCGCGCAGACCTCTCCTGCCGCCCGCTGCTCCCCTCAGCAGTGTACTTCGGTCCTTCTGCCTGCTCTGCTCCCCGCTCTGGCTCTGGTGAATTCTCTCACCCTCCCGCGCTTCTGACTGTACCCAGTGCTTATATAAATAAATAAATAAATAAATCTTTAAAAAGAAAAAAGTGTATAAAAGTCATGCTACTAAATCAGACTCTTTGAAGCGGTATTTGTTTCTCAGTCAGGCCTTCATTTTACCAATCACCACATTCTTCCAGGTGAAATAGATAACAATGAAGAAGCAGAGAAACATTTCTGTAGAAGTTTATGGAACGACATGACATTTTCTGACTCAGCGTTTCTAAGGAATAAGGCGCATTCTACCAGTGACACTGACCAATGGAAGTGAGGGGGTTGGAGGGGACAGGATGTGGGTGTTTCCCATATGTTAATCATGCACTTTGCAATATTTGCATACATTTACTCCGTATGTGTAAATTCCACTTGCATCTTTAGTAGCTGGAAATTAAAACTCACCTGGAAATGCATCCCAGTCCTATCCCTTATGAGATGATCTTGAAGAAGTAACTGAAACTCCTTGATTCTCAGTTTCTAGTAAAATGGGGAAAGTGCCATATCTCCTACGATTCCTAAGAATATTCATTGAGCAAACAGGTAGAGTTCCTGGTATAAGTGGCATACAGTACTTGCTCAATAAAACATGAGTGACGGACTTGCTCCTGCCCTCATCTTAGCCATTTGTCCATATTTATAAATTAGTAGCCCTCTTCAGTGGTCAGTATTGTGTAACCATCCCAGGCTGGGTAGGTTCACCATTTGTTTTGAGAGAATTTTGGAGTCCCTGGTGTCGTCATCATGGGATTTAACAGTGCGCAGGGCAAACCAGCCAGCAGGGAGACAGCAACTTGAGCTCCCCACAGGATGACGCTGCCTTTTTATCGCCTCCCTCCTAGGCACAGGTGCACACACTTGCACATGCGCACACACCCATGCATCAGGTGTCCACAATCAGGCATGCATGTCCGACACCCTTGTGCCTTCTGTGTTAACACGATCAAGACCACAGGTGGTAGCCACAGAGGCTAGAGGCGTGAAAAGCCTGATTAAATCACTTACCCTACAGCAGATAACTTCATTTCTGCTGTTTGTTTCCTCATTTAAAATCTGTTCAAACTGGAGCTGGAGTTTCCTACTCAATGCTGGGCCACAGGTCCTGACTCCCACGTGAACAGGGAGCTGCCAGGGGGAAGCAAACTTGCTGGAGCTGGGCCCACAGGGTCACAAGGCAGCCATTGTGGAGGGCAAGATCTTCGAGGTCGAAGTCTCCAGGCCAAGGATAGGCCTGCCTTGTGCTTGCTTATTGTCATATGTTTCGTGTTTTCCTAACCTTTCTATTCTCATAAACTCTGTCTGAAAACAAGAAACTCTTTAGTCTCTGTACGGTAAGGAAAAATGTCAGGCTTTTCTGCCCTCCCGCCATCAGGATAGATGATGGATCCTTGTCCTGAATGCATGCCTGATGGCGGGCACCTGGAGCAGAGTGTGGGCCTAGGTAGATGGGATTCACCTGGGCTAAGACTGTGCTTTTAAGGGCGGCGTCACGGGGATGCCAGTAGAAGCCAAAAGAGAAGCCAAGAGAGAAACAAGAGAAGCAGAAGCTGAGAGAAGGCCGGAGAGCCCAGAGTGAAGACCTGCTGGGGGCTGGGAGGCCTGCCAGCACCCCTGCCTGCTGTGTACCTGGTAATCCCAATAAAAGACCTGCAAAAAGCCACTGAGGACTCTGACTCGTCCTTTACCCGGTCTGCTAGATCCTAGAAAACCTGCCCTGTAGTCTTCCTGACCCTACAGTCTCTTTCTGCATATAAGAGACATGCTATTTTGTCTTTGTGACTACTCAGTTCCTTGGGACATGGCTCACATCTGTGAAAGACCGAATTAGCTCTCCTTATAGTGGCATGGGATAGAGAACTTCTTTTGCTAATCCTCTTATTTATGAGAATGAAATAAATTATGTCAGAATCAACATTTCAGAATTTTGTACAATAATCCTTGCTCAGAGTCAGATCTTACATTTTAAAGGCAACTTGTTTTTTGGTTCTTCCCCGGAAGCCAAGTCCATTGTTCACTCTTCGAACAACAGGTCCCTGGAAAATTGCTCCTATTGTGTCTACCTGGATTTCTCTTTAACCCTAGAACTCAGGCTTTGTGTATTTTTATCCGATTTTCTATTTCCTCTTTTTCTTTCCCAAAAAGAAGTGCCATGGTCTGATGGATGGATGTCCAACAAGGGCAGAAAAATATTAATTGATTCTAGTTTGTTGTTTATTCCTTGCTCTTTGAAATGTGGAAGAGTTACTGTAAGGTAAGTGAAGTATCAGGCTTTTCTACTCTCCCACCATCAGGATAGATGATGGATCCTTGTGGTCCTGAATGCATACCTGATGGCGGGCACCTGGAATAGGGTGTGGGCATAGGTAGATGGGATTCACCTGGGCTAAGACTGGGCTTTTAAGAGCAGCATCATAGAGACACCAGGAGAAGCAGAGAGCAGAACCACGAGAAGAGCAGAGAAGTAGAGAGAATGTGAGAGAAGGCCGGAGAGCCCAGAAAGAGTCAAGACTTGCTAGGGACTGGGAAGCCTGCCAGCCTCCCGGCCCCCTGGCCCCTCTTGCCAGCTGTGTACCTGGTAAATCCCAATAAAAACCTGAAAAGCCGCCTAGGGCTCCAGGACTCACTCCTCCTTTTCCCCGTCTGCTCGGGTCATAGAGATCCTGCTCCGTGCCCTTCCTGTCCCCTACAGTTACTGACTTGCTTTTTGACTCATTTCCTTGTTCATATCATGGGACTTGTAGTTTGGTCACATGGCAAGGTGAGAGGCACCCTGGAAAGCCCAAATCTTCCTGCTCAAAATGGGTTCTGCCACCCACAGCATCAACACAAAACATTCTCTAATGAATAGGTCGTCAATGGAAAGGAACTTTAATACAATTAGTATGTGAAAGAGAAAGAACATAGTTTCCAAATCAAGCACCTAAAGTTTCCCGTCCCCTCATGGGTAAATGTCCAGCCACATACAGTTGGCATAAATCAGGACCACAGAAGCCCAAAACCTTGCCACAAGTCTAAGGCACCTTCCTGTGGGAACGCACAGAAAAGGGGCAGAAGGGGAAAAACAAGTTGGACGGAAAAGAGCAAAACCAAAATCAAGATAAAGGCTGCTGTTGTCAATCTCTCCTCCCACGATTGTTTCAAGTATCTCCTTCCATGTCCCCCAAGTCCCTGGTGCAAGTCCAAAGCTGAGAAGCAGGCCCTGTGTCTTCAAGTGTCTCTGCTCCATGTGCCTCCTCCAGGTCTCCTTGATCTCCATCTCTCTCCGCTTCTCCTCAGCCAGCTTATCTCTCCTCTCTCAGACCTTCTCTCAGTCTTTTCTAGCTCCACCTTCCTCCCGGTGGGGCAGGAAACCTGGAATCTCCCCTTTCCCTGAGGATTATCCTGTTACAGTTTTAACTTAACTACCCACTTTACACCTCCTTCCTGGACATCTCCTTGGAGTCTACATGCAAAAGCCATTCTGTCTGGGGGAGTGAGGCTCTGGGTGCTTGTAGTGCCAAAATAGGCACTGAGCAGGCTTTCTGTGATTGGAGCAGACCAGGTAAAGGAGAGTTCTGGAGCCCTCAGTGGCTTTCTCAGGCTTTTATTGAGCTTTACATGTAGTGCAGCAACCAGGTACACCGCAGGCAGGGGTGCTGGGGTTGGGGGGTGGCCAGGAGGCCAGAAGGCCTCCAAGCCCCCAGGCAAGTCTTCACTCCGGGTTTCTCTGGCTTCTCTCTCCTTCTCTCTCCTGCCTGTCTCCTTTAGTGACTATCTCAATACTCTTCCCATGGCCCAGGGAAGTAAGACAGTTTGCAACAATGTAACAACTGCAGGTACCACCCCCCCCCATCAGGCTGGGCAATCTTTGTTTTTTTTATCCTAAATAGAAATCTTTTTTTTTTTTTTTAAAGATTTATTTATTTATTTATACAAGCACTGGGTACAGTCAGAAGCGCGGGAGGGTGAGAGAATTCACCAGAGCCAGAGCAGGGAGCAGAGCAGGCAGAGGGACCGAAGTACACTGCTGAGGGGAGCAGCGGGCGGCAGGAGAGGTCTGCGCGCCATGTGGGACCCTCACCCGGTGGCCGGGGAGCAGCTGGGGATCGAACCTGCGCTGCAGAGGCCGCGGGCAGCTTCGCAACCCAGCGCTCAACCGCTGCGCCACCGTGGAGGCCCTGGCTGGGCAATCTTAATGCTAGGAGGACAGAAAAGCCTGAAAACCATTTAACCTGCAGTGTTCTTCTGGGTGGTGATTTCCTTGGGCACCTGCCACCATGCTGTGTGGGGACAGCCCCCAAGCACCTGAAGAGACTGTAGTGGCTACTGCTTCATGGCTCACCATTCAGTGTGACCTCCAGGGTTAACCTCACAACCAAGTTATAAGCAGTAAAGGTTTTTCTATTGTTAAATTCCTATCTTCAAAAGACAGGAATTTCATTATATGAATGACCTTAAAATTTGGAATTCCAGAATACAGAAGAGTAAATAAAATTCCCATTTCCAGTATTTTTATAAAGTGGCATTAAACATCTCAAGATTGTTCTAGACACTGAACTGATTAAAGAAACATCCAGTTATAAGCAGTTTATAAAATCTTAAACCTGTTATCACCAACCTTTAATTCTCTTTATCGCAAAATGACCTCTTTTTCAGGACTTTGATTTCAATCAAATTCCCTTGTGAAGGGAAAAAAAAAAAAACCCTCTCATCTTCATTCTGCTTTGTAAGGAATTTCTTTACCCTTTTCTATACTTAACACCTTATCACTTTTTAAATCAGCTTAGCAGAGCAACCATGACCTTTCCAATTGAAACCAAAACATTTCCTTTTTTATCAACTGGAGGTTGTGGCTTTTGGCAGGAAATTACCCCAGGTGATTGATTTATTAATTTTAACATTTTAAAACTGATTCACCCAGACCCACTGTAGGGTAAATGGTTTTCAGGCTTTTCTGCCCTCCCGCCATTAGGATTGCCCAGTCTGATGGGGCACCTGCAGTTATTACATTGTTATAAGCTGTGTTGTTTACTTTTGTGGGCCAAGGCTCAGTATTGAGATACTGGAGGAGGGGAGCAGAGGCAGGGAAAGGAACAGGAGCAGAGAAGGGGAGAAAGATGCCAGAGAAGCCCAGAGTGAACACCTGCCAGAGGGCTTGGGGGCCTGCCGGACTCCTGGCCCCTTGGCACCCTTGCCTGCCAGGTACCTGGTTGCTGCAGTACATGCAAAAACTCAATAATAGCCTTAGAAAGCCACTGAGGGCTCCAGGACTTCTCCTTTACCCAGTCTGCTCGGATCATAGAAAGCCTGCTCAGTGGCCCATCCTGCCACTACACCCACCTAACTGACAAGTTTCCAGATAATAAAAAGGCTCATTTCAGAGTAGAAACAACTCCAACTCAGATCTGAATTTGCTTTAGGAATTTTGGTCCTATCAGATAACTCACTTGACAGTAAATTCCAAGTGTGTGATCACAAAATATGTATGTTTCAGTCAGACAGCAGAGAACCTTAATAAAACAGAACCCATAGTCTGCATCCCGCTCAGCAGGGCAATGAAAACACAGGCACTAATAAACTGAGTTTGGAATTGTCTTTCTGGGAATATCTGTATGTTGCAGCAGGCGCGTTCTTCTGCAGACTGTGCTTTCCTGGGAGCGGCTGTCAGGGGGACTTGCTGTGCTCGCCTGCTTGAATCACTTGTGCGCAAAGCAGGGTAATATTGTATCATCCAGCCAGCTGACAAGAAGAGATTAAACACTATTTCAACTGCAATACATTAAAACTCCAAATTAGTCCATGGAACTAGGTGACCTCCAATGAACCTTTGCTATGTGACTCAGAAGCAAGATGCGACCAGGTGGTAGCCAACATGAATTTGGAGAAAAGGCACATTTTGACTTTTCTGCCTCACTGGCTTCAGTCTACAGTGCTGACCCCAAAGTTCTTTCACTCAAAGAGAGAAAATAGCAGAGTCTCTCTTAAAGCAGTGCCACCAAAAGGGCTCAATGGAAATTTATTTTAAATGAAAAGAATTATTTCTCAGACTGATTTAAGATGTAAATGGTCACCCTGGGTTTCCTCGTATACCACGTCTCTTTGGGGAACACTTACTGTGTGCCTCAGTGATAGATGGAAACCCAAGGCCAAGGGGAAGTCTTGAGGTCTATGTCCTTTCTTCTTTCTTCGTGGTGGATGTATTTTCCTAGTTTCAGTTCAAATCTGTGCATTTGTGTTAGCATATCATCCGCCTGGTTACCAAGAAAATGTGCCTGAAGAAAAAACTCACATGTTCATGGTCATTAGGCATGTGCCCTGAGCGTGAATCAGCAGTTTTTAACCACACAGCTGGGGAAGACACCATTCTGGGGACCCAACGAGGAGCAGATCTCCCTGGTCTGGGTACTCTGCATCCGCCCTGGCTACCAAAGAGCTGGGGGAACCTATGGCTAGGAGGCTTCCCATGCACATGCATCTGTGTTTCTGATTATTTTAACAGACAGTGGCCAATGCTAAGGACAAAACATACATTTGTAATAGTTATGCATGCACGTTTGTATTTGAAAGCAGCAGAAATAAAGGCCAAAAAAAGTGAAAATTAATTTCCTCTGATTTGCTTTGGACGTGTTATATCACTGGTATTTGAACAGTACTGGTAGGAAGGCTGACTTATGTCATGCATAGTAAATGTAAGAGATGCAAAATGATTTTAAACCCCTGTAATGCCAGCAGCAATGTAGAAGATTGACAATCTGTTTTGTTCCCTCACAAAACACCTTTAAATCTTTATTGGCTGGGGAAATGAAGGCACAGGCAGGTCAAGTGACTTATTTGAAATGGGGAATGTCATTTGATATAAGCCAGGCTTTGAATTCAGTTCTCCTGGCATTTCAGAGCTTCCTCGTTCCACCACAATTACTGCAGCTGTCATGTCTACCACTTGTCAGCACTTTGGGGGAAGGTTTTGGGAAGATTTTCAGCGCTTGGGAAGTCTGTGATCAGTGGCAAATGACCGCCATGATCCATAATGAACAACTTCCAGTAACTCATCACATAGACTGCTTTTTAAGGACTCACAAAGTACAACTGCCTCCAAGTGCAGCCTCTAAGGAAGATGGGAGGAGCAGAGCAGAAATGGGACAATATTTAGGAGATAGGCAAGGGAGGCCTACGGACACAGGATCTCTGAGTGTTCACCAGAGGGGAGGCAGGAGAGAGCAATGCTTAGAGCAGACTCCACTTTCTTGGCACTTCTGCACATTCCATCCTTCTCATTCTTTTGGTTCAGTTGTCAGCTTCCTGTGCCTTTCTCAGGTGATTCTCCAACGTGTACATTCACACTGGAGAATGTGGGAAGAAGAGTTACAAGCAATCCAGTTATAAGGCATTTTGACGGCTTTAAAGCCAGAATTTTCCTATTAATGATATCATGTTAATTATTTACATACTTCTCTGCATTGGGGCCCTTTAGAGCAGTAGGAGTTTTTATTTATTATCTTTTCAGGTTCATATTCTTGGGCCTTTTGATGAATGAGCACAAACCAATAAAATGTGCTGCTATTTGTACACTGAACACTGCCTTTGCTACATTTCCTTTCCATTTTGCAAAAAAATAATATTTTTTGGTATAATTTAATAAAATGATCAGAATATCCCTTCATGAGAGTGCAACCATCTTAGGAAACTAAATGCTTATGGGTGAAGAGAGACATAAAATACTGTGAAACTAAATCACATGAACTTTTATGTTGACTCTAGCAGTCAATTAACTTCCTAAAATGTGCTTATAAATTAATGAACATTTTCTTAAAGACCAAAAATTATAAATAAAAGTCACCCAGAGGAGAAAACATTGCCAAGATATATGTGGATTCTTAAATGATTCATAAAGTAGAAATTAAAACAGGAACATTTGTTTAGATGCTTGTTTGTTCATAAAATGTTGTCAAAAATCATTTCACAGAAACTGTAACTGCTTTTACTCACATTTAATTTAAAACTCTTAAAAACAGACCACTATAATGTAGGATTTGCCATCATAATGGGTTAGACAATTAGAAGCCAATCATTATGGCACCATTTCATCAAAACTTAACCACAAATGCATATCTGTGCTTGGCCAGGTATGCAGGGTGGGACATATGGGAAGTCAGTTTGTGCTCTTTCTTCTTCTCATCTGCTATAGCTCTTCTCTCGCAGGGCACTCCAGCTAGGACAAGATGGCAGGAGACACTAGTTGCATGGGTGGTAAATGGATCCCCCTCTACAGGAAGGTCTAGTTGAAGAAGAACTCATGGATGTTTTCTCCTTGGGGGATAGGTGGTGTCCTCATTCATAAAGTAGAACTATTAATGATATCAACCTCCTAGAGCTAGAGTGAAAGTAGAAATCCAGGGTGTCTGTGAAACCCTTTACAAGTTAGAATGCGGTGCAACTATCAGCTACCTCTTCTAACTAGAGGAGTACCACTCCATGACAGTGGTGGTACTCTGTTCTGATGGAAGTACCAGATGGTCTAAACATGAAAGAATTCTCAACCTGAATATTGGTCGAAACAATTCAATGGGTGTATGCGATCCTCATATGTATATCAACAGAGCTAGAGCATTTTTTTATTTTATTAAGGTAGGGCTGAGTGAAAAAAATATCAGAAACTCTGGGATACTGTCCACTTGCAAAAAAAAATTAGTTTTGTCATCTCAAGTCACTTAACCTTTCTAGACCTTGGGTTTTTTTTTAATTTATAAAACATAAGATTTGTATTGGAATACATTATGGGTTTTAAAACCATGAAATGTGATAAGTTTACTGCCATAGCTCAAAAGGTAGCTGACTTATTATAGATTGAGGTCTGAAAATAATTGAGAGGAAAATAATTATCAAGAAAAATAGTTCATTAAGCTTATGTTTCTCAAAATTCATGTTCTCAAGATAAGAAATATGATTCGTCTGGTAGAGATGAGAAAGAAGAGGGACATGATGTGCTGCTGTGCAGTCAATCAGGAGGCCATAGGTTTGCGTGAGGAGACACAGTTTGTTCAAATGAACCCCTATTCACTGTCGGATGATGAGGAAAAGGTGATCTAGAATCCAACTTTGAGAAACAACTTAGCACCAGAAAAAAGGAAAATGGAAATCACAGCTCAGAAATATTTGGCTTAAATGTTAAAAAAGAAAGTGTGATTAAATATCTGTAACAATATGGACCCTGTTTCTCACTATTCTGTTGGCTGAATTCAGCATCTCCCCTTGGAAGTGCATCTTGTCTCCTGTCTCTCAGCTGTGCATGTGGGAAGACTCAGAGACGGGAAGCAGTAGGAAGGAGTGTTTCAACCCACGGTGACATGGTGATGTGGGAAGAACAGTTACTAGCAATCCAGTTATAAGACAAACTTAGAAACAAAGTCTTAGAGACAAAGACTTACAGTTGAAGTGAGCTCCTACAGCTGAGGTGCTGCTCACACAGAACTCACACACATCTTTGTCCTTATTCTCTGGAGAACTTACAGGGAAAATACAATGTTTTTCCCTGTGTCACTCAAAGCTTTGGGTTTGGATTTTTTGGTGGAAGGAGGAATGATAAAGGGTAGGAAAGAAAAAAGTAAATCATTTAGGAAGAAGGTAGAGATGCTAGAAATAGTCTGTGGAAAGAATATCATATGATATGTTTGCAAGAAGGTATATTTTGTTGCAAGGGAAATGAGGAACAAATCAATAGGAGGTACAGGAGGTGCCAACTCATAGGAAAGAGGAGAGACAGAAACATTTTTTGGACTTGTCAAAACAACTCATTATTGGACGCTGTATGCCAAGGTCTTCCGAGTCAGTCCATTTATTTATGTTTGCTCCTTGGACTTAGAACTAGTTTCAGCAATCAGTTCTACTGTCAGACAAGCATTGCTTAATTCCTGAAGTACTGATGGTGCATACTGTGCATTTAGTATCATAACTTGGCATACTCTTGTATAAGTAACTGATATTATGGTTTCTCAAAACTTGGTTAAAATATGCATTTTTCTAGCAACGATTTTGAGAATTTTCCAAATAGTTGGAGACACCACATGCCAGGATACAGACTATGAAATACGGAATGTCAAAGGCACTTGCTACCAGAATGATCAGGAGTTAAAAGAAAAAAATGCACACCAAGGCCGACATAGGAACAAATCTCCAACCTGCTTGAACTGAGGAGCACACTGTAGATAAGTGGATGGTATTCTTCCATACAAGTGTAAATGGGCAAGGTGCTTCATCATCAGACTGTCTTGTGCTTTAGCAGGTCTGCATCCAAAGATAGCTCTAAATGCACATAAATGACTCAGGCTCTGTAAGCCAGAGAGAGTGACAGGACAGAGAGAGATCAGTCAATATCTCAGAGAGTTGGAGCCAAGAGGGTGGATGTAAAAAACAAGAGGGACAATCTATTCCCAGGACTGGATTTAGGAGAGCATTAATAAAGAAATAAATACCCAAAATTCAGAGAACATGTCCAACAGGAATGGTGTCGTAGGTGTAAATGAGAAAAGTCATTTTGCTACCTTTGTTACTGGTATTATTGCATTTTTACGGAAGAACTAAGCTAAATAGTAACCAGTTAATGTACATATCCTCTAGCAAAGACTAATGTACATATCCTCTAGCAAGGACTGAAGTTTCTTGTGCTTTATCAAACTGCTCTAAAGGAAACAGTATCTTTTGGATGTCCTCAGCTTCCTAAAAGAAATTGCAGTAAAAAGTAATGAATTTGGTGTTCCAAATTCCAAATCTGATAGAGGTTTTATCCTATTCATGTGAGAAATTTTATTTCCCCTGTGTGTTGGAAAGCTTCCAGGACCCTGGGACTTAGAACCCTCCACGACAACACTACATTTGAAAGACCTTCCTACTTCCTTCCTTCCTTTCCCTTTCTCTCTCGTGTGTGTGTGTGTGTGTGTGTGTGTGTGCACACACGTGTGTATATGTATACACATTTTCCCCTATGAATCTTTGACATAGTCAGTAATTTATAATATATAATTAATGTTATATTTATAATACAACTGTAAATAGCTTTTGACTATATGTTAAAAACAATCATTAAAGAGCATTTCCCCAGAGAGCCCAGGCAGCTGAATACTCCATCACTATCAGTATTTTTCAGCAACCTGCCCCAGATAGTGGTGACCCTACAAATGGTTGGGCTACTTGTTCTCTGATGGACTGGTTATACCTAATACAGTCAGGATACACTCACCGGCCCCCAAAGAAAAGAAACCTAGGATCCTGTCTCCAGGACAGCCAAAGGCAATAGGACACTCACTAGATGCCTTACTGCTGTTGGCCTCCTGAGTTCCACCTTCAGAAGTGTTGTCCATTCTGTGACCAGCAGAGTGGACTCTGCATTCTCCAGGACCCATGAGTATCAAAAAAAACTGCTTCATTCTCCATTTTCAAATGCAAACATCAAAAATTTCCTGGGAGAGTTGAGAAAATTTAGTGTTTTTCTTTTGGGCTACGAAGTCTTCTCTCTCAGAAGGCTCCAAGGTAGCTTATGTTTTATCCATTTCTTTTGATATGAGTCTGTGTAAAGTATCAGTCTAGAGAAAAAAGGAACCTATCTATTTATTGAACTAGATCAATTTATTGATCAATTTATTGATTGATTTATTGATCAATCTATTTATTGAACTAGACGCTATTTATTGAACTAGATCATTTGTCCTTAGTGAAATGAATATTCAAGAAAATATTATGGATTTCTACAGGAATAATTGATCTGCTGCTTGAAAGAAAATCTGGGATACTCCATTTGCTTTGAGATACCAAAGTGAGTCTGTTCACCTTTCACAGTGATACGAAAGTTACCTATTCATACTCCACAGTAGATCTTGATTTTATGAAAGGACATTAAAAAAAATCTTGTTTTTCTATCACCTTTATTGTCTGACTGAGGACAAATACCTCATGTTTCACTCAGCCGGTTCATTTTTCAGTGTGGGATTCCATCCGTAAAGGTGTTGTGAAATCTCCCAAGGTTATCAACAGAGCCTGGTTTTTAAAGTTGCTTTCTTAGCTTAACATAAAAGAAGAAATCAATCTGTGCTTAGGTATTTAATTCTATTTTTAAGGTGTATTTCAAGTTGAAATACGGAATTTTGTAAAATGATTTTAAAAAATCTTTAAATAGTGTTTGCCATGCAGATACAATTGCAGGAAAAGCATGCCATGGAATCTGGCTAGAATAGAAATGGTGTTATATGAAGATAATAAAGGGTGGTATCCTTGGGGTTCTATCAATATTCACCCAGGTGATACTGTATTCACCAAGCCACCCTAAACACTCACGCAATCTCAGGAGAGTGGTGGGCTTAGTCTATAAATTCAACTTCGAGAAAATCTTCCAGGCTCCTTTTCCTTTTGCCACCCTCAATTCCATCCTGTGTAGAAATTCATGTAACTTAAAATTTCCTCATCTCTTTCCATCTTATTATTAAGCCATGATAAGTCTTTCATTCAAGCAATTTATAAGTGGATAATATTAATAATCACCATATAAGTGATAATACTGGTTAAGCACTTGCTTATGCACTTATTATTTTAAGTGCATTATTAACCACTACCTACAGACCAGACCCAATTAAATATGTTTGGTGCATTATCTCATTTGTTTCTCACAACTCAGTGCATAGATACAATTATATTTGCTGTTTTAATAGTTGAGAAAATGGAATCTCAGAGACATAAATAACTTGCTGAGAGCCACCTTGTGAGGGGTAGAGTAGAGAAGCTAAACAGGCTGATTGACAGGAAAGTCCAAGCTTATAACCATCAGGCAGTATTGCCAAAAGGTAAAGAGATATTTGCACTTTTAGAGTCTGTGCACACTTGCTGTGTGATGGCTGCTGGAAATAAAATATGAAAATAGCTTGGCTTGTGCAGGGCAGAAAAATGTTTATTCTATTTCCTAGGATGTAGCCTGGTGACAGAAAGTAGACCCTGGAGAACAGAAGCACTGTTTCCAAATAAAATATATGCATTAAATATTCAGCTTTTCTGCAGTTTTGTCTGAGTACACAACGAGAAGAATGGGCAGCTGGCAAGGGCTCAGACTTGGCACAAACAGATCTCTACCTTGGCCCCATGAAATCCTAATAACTTATCAACTGGTGGGATCCACAAGGGGGGCCAGTGGCACAGAGTTTCTTGAGGGCTATTGCCATTTTCTTTCTGGTTATGGCATGTGGTGAACTGATATAGGTTAGTCTCACACAACGAATTCTCTGCAGCGCCAGTCAAATGCAAAGCAAATGTGAACTCTCAAGTGAGCTGCTGGTAAGTTCAGGACAGCTCAGTACCTTTACTGTTGCCTGGACAGCAAATGTGTCTGCTTCCCTTAGGATACCGGGGCATGTGTAAAGGTGCAGGCCCTAGGGAAATGACCAGAGCTGACTCCAGCTAGCGGTTTGTGGCCATTCCCAACATAAAGAGGAAGAGAAGAGCCAAGTTCATTTCACAACTGGAGTTCTTTGGGTATTCGGTCTCTTTGTAATAGACTGTTAATTTGATTAAAATGGAGGCATTTAGATTAAAATGATTGTTAGAATAAATTAGAGACATCAGAATTGGCAGACTTTAGGTTTTGAAGAACTCCGTTCTGTCAGCCCTCCCTGAGATTTAATCACTTCAATATCAGCTTTTTTTTTTCCCAGGATGTGAATTTTGATGGTGAGGAAATCCAACAGGGTCATAGTTTTGTGGAGGAATTTGCTGCAGTTTGACACAGGGATGATGGAGATTCCAATGCCCAAGAATGTTTTTTATAAGGACCTAAGGGAAAGTTGCTATTAATTATTTAGATTTCTTTAAAGGAGCTGAGAGAGGTTTCTCTCTGTGTGTGTGTGAGAGAGAGAGAGAAAGAGAGAGAGAGAGCGAAAGAGAGAGAGAGAGAGCGCAAAAGAGAGAGTACATTAACTGCATGTACACAGAACCTGAAAACAATTAAGTGGAAATAATTGTTTTGTTCCATATGCTGTCTTTAAACCCTTTTTTATTCATCCTTCAAAAATAAGAAGCAGGGCCTCCCCTGGTGGCGCAGCGGTTGAGCGCTGGGCTGCGAAGCTGCCCGCAGCCTCTGCAGTGCCAGTTCGATCCCTGGCCGCTGGGTGAGGGTCCCACAAAGTGCACAGACCTCTTCTGCAACGCCCTCTGCTCCCCTCAGCAGTGTATTTCGTCAGTCTGCCTGTTCTGTTCCCCACTCTGGCTCTGGTGAATCCTCTCACCCTCCCGCGCTTCTGACTGTACCCAGTGCTTGTATAGATAGATAGATAGATAGATAGATAGATAGATAGATAGATAGATAGATAGATAAAAAAATAAGAAGCAGCAAAATTTCAAATAGCAGTAAAAACACCCCCCCACACACACACACACTTGTGCGCACAGATGTACATACAGGGAGAGCATGCAGAGTGAAAAAAAGCTGCAAAAGTGAGAAGGAAGCGCTGCACGTGCATTCGCACACACAAGCACATCCCCGAATGACATTTTGGTTGCCTGGGCAGCCAGCAGAAGGTAATTGGGAAGAGTAGAATTAGCCACTTCCTGAGGGTCTGACATGTCTCAGACAGTTCAGGTAGCTTCTGGGTAGCTCAAAGCAAAAATTTTGAAGGCAGCAAAATTGACTGTTTCTTTGATGATATTTATGCCTCAGACTTCTGGGCTTTTGCTTGGTTTGCCTGTATATGCTCAGGCAACTTAAATCTAGCAGAAAGGAGTGCAAAAGAGAGGTTGGATTTAGTGACTTATGAATTAATAAGAGTTTCCGAACCAGCTATTTCCCAAATGACACATCTCTTTCCCTTCCAAACACACACAGGCACAACAAGCATTCAGGATTCTCCTTATTCTACATACATGTGTCTTTCAGATTGGAAACAACAATCATTTTCATGGAATTTTAATGATTTCCCTGCAAGTTATCCAAACAATAGCTTTGGGGGAAAAACACAGAAGTGGCTACCTTCAAATTGTCTTTTGAGCAATGCTCTTTCTAGTCATGAAAATAAGCTCTTTCCTGTCTGCCATGGGCAGTTCTAAAAAGGAATCAGGCAGTGGCCTTAATGAAAATACAGTTGAGGAGTAGAAGAAATTTAATATACTGTGACTTTTCTTGAGTTCATGACTGCACTCAAGAAGTTTACAGGAAATAATATTTAGGAGTGGAAAGCACTATGTGTAAAATAGGCACTGGGCAGTGAGCTTTAACTTACTGTACTCCTGCATATGCTAGAGAACTGAATGGAATCTTTAGTTCCTGTGATGTATCATCATGGGATTTTTTTCACATGATCACACAAAAGGCAGAGTGGGCTAAGGGCCTGGGGTCCAGGTTCTTTGCATTTTAGGCCTTAATTCTGTCTAGTTTGTCACCTCCAACAAGTTAATTTCCATACTGGGACTTTTATTTAGCTGAAAACAAACCAAAAAAAAGATTAATATGATCTAACAATCTCCACACTGTGGTTGAGAAGAACAGACAATGCTCAAATTTCAAAGTATTTTGAAATTATCAAAATGCTCACAAAGATAAGCCATGATGTTAGGGAAATGAATGTCTGCCATCAGAAAGCACAGGGATTTTCTAAAAAGGGAGTCACAGCAAAAGAATGGGCTCCTAACTCTCCTGCACTGTTGGAGGGAGTGCAAACTGGTCCAACCACTATGGAGAGCTGTGTGGAGATTTCTGGACCTACTAAACATAGAGCTTCCATATGATCCAGCAATTCCACTCCTAGGTATTTACCCAAAGGACACAGAAACATCAATTCCAAAGAGCACCTGCACCCCTATGTTTACAGCAGCACTGTTTACAATAGCTAAGCTTTGGAAACAACCCAAATGCCCCAAAATAGAAGACTGGATCAAGAAGATGTGGTACATATACACCATGGAATATTACTCAGCATTCAAAAAAGATAAACACATGCAATTTGCAGCAACATGGATGGCGCTGGAAGGGATCATGCTCAGCGAAATAAGCCAGAAAGAAAAAGAAAAATACCGGATGGTCTCACTCATAGCAGGAATCTAGAAAACTCAAATAAGGGACCAGGAAAATGAATAACTATAAGAAAGTAAAAATCAAAATCAACAAAAAACTATGAACCAGAGACACTCTGTGGGGGGCAGGGGGCGGGGAGGGGAGGGACTGGGGTCAAAATAAGGGGGTTGCAATTGTATGAGGAATATAAAAATAAGATTTATTTAAAAAAAATAAATCTTTAACAAAAATTAAAAAAAAAAAAAAAAGAACAGGCTCCTAGAAAGCAGGGGGCGGTGTCTGCCATCATGGCACGAGAGAGTGCTGGAAGTCCATTTCTATCTCCTTCTCCTCTCCCAAGTGCCTACTTGGTTCATGTGCCAACAAGGTCAATTTGAGTTGACTTTCCAGTTTGCTGATGCACGTTGATATCATTGTTATAGAAAAACTTGTATTTAACCCATAGATTATTTAAGATGCTTTTCAATTAAGTCTGAATTTCTGGTCTTTCTTTTAATGCTAAGGGAATGAAAGCAGAATCCTTTTGTAATGATCCCAAGCCCTACATGATTCTCCAGCTGACTGTAATTGTGAGTCTCTGACCTCAAAATCCATTCTTCAGTCTGTCACTGGGGGAGCAATGGCGAGAGGGACAGCCCCCCGTGAGTGCAGCTGCATTAACCAAGGAAAGGGGGCTGCGCAGAGGGCTCCGCTGCAGACAGGAGCAAGACTTTTCCTGCAGGTGTGTGAAGCTCAATGTTTTGTTTTCTAAAAAAGTTACAGCTTTTCAAATTACTAGCCTGCTCAGTACCCTAACACTTTACATACTAGTCTTTCTAAAAATAGCTTATCTCATTACATCCCAGTTAAGTCTCTGTCTGGGTGGCTTTGTACCTCATCCTGGCTTACTGGGCATAGAGTCTTGGGCAAAAATGCAACTTTTTCTTTTCATCCTTTGGCAAAGTAGAGCATTGGGTTGCAATGAAAGATGAAGGCACTGGTCCCCCCAGCAGGACACCACATACAACCTGTCCCAGTCACCCTCAGGAGTCAAAATAAATGGCAATTTTATAAAAAATGTGATTGAACTATTAAAAGGATATTAATAAACTAGATAAATCATAAAGCTTAAGATAAATGTACTCACATAGAAGCATATTTTTCACGTGTGTATGGATATGCAGGTACACATACATACATGTATATTGGTGCCGTGCATATGCATGTATGTACCTACACATTTTGTAACCATGAACACATTAAAATTTTAAGTAGAAGGTAAGAAGACAGTGAGTGCCATCTCATGGAGAGACCTACCACTACATTTTCTAGATCCTCTACTTCTAACAGGCAGACCTTTGCCTGACAAGTCAAGAAATAGATTTCCAAGCAGCAATTACTGGGTTAGAGCTTTTTTCATATGATTTTCATCACACTCTTGAACCCATAGACTAAGAGGTGGAATCTGATATTAATCCCATTGCAGATGAGAAATCCAGTACATCCAGGTTTTTGCCCAGTGACCCAAGCTGGTGAATGGTGGTCTTAACTTGGTAACTGCTTAGTCCTGGACCTGATGATTTTACACAGATGTTAATTTTGTCAAAAGCCAATGAGTACTCTCCCTACAGACTATACTTTCTGTGAATTCTGTTATAGAATTTTAACGTGTAATCTCATCTGATTGTGCATATTTGTCATGTTTCTAATAGACTTCATACATAAAATCAAATATCATAACCACATATGGACGCTTAGCTTCAATTACCAGCCCAGTGATGTCCCACCAGGGTTTCTACAGGGGAGGAAGGAGGAAAGAAATGTAACTGTGCCTCTACCGTACTCATCTCACCACATCAGGAAAGCAAGGGCCTTACAAGACAGGGTCTCCCCACTCCATTTGCCTGCACCGTGGTTGCAGCCCTCCGCGCAGCTCTCAAGACCAGCCACTGGAGACAGCAGCGCACTCACGAGCCCAGTCTGCCTCTCCCTGCCTCCCAGAAGTGGTGGTTGCTCACCTGGCTTTGCTCCTGTCTCCTAACAGGTCTGCACATGATGTAGCATTTATTCCAGGTGAGACAAGGCAAGATCTGCTTTCCCATAGCAACTGGGACCAACACAAACAAGAACTACTTAAAATAGACGAGGTCGTACTTTCAGGTTATATTTCCCATTATTCTTTAGAAAGAGCTTTTAGATCACTGGTTTTACTGCCATAGAGTAATGTTCTCATTCCCTGAGAGTGAGACCAGCCTGGGTGTCAAGGGTAAATGGGAACTTGCCTGGTGACAAACTTCACAGCCCAAATATCACAGGTGAGAATCAGTTCTAGACTGGAGTCCTCCTGAGAAGATTGAAGAACCTTTTTTGATACTTCTTTCCAATTATTAAAACAACAGTGAAAAGGTTTTGGGAACGTAAATTAAATCCCTCCTGCTTTAACATTTTTTTCCTCCTGTTTCTGAAAAGACTGAATAGTTGATTCATTGAATTGATTGGCTGCTTGAAAACCACTCAGTTGTCCCAAAGCTCTTTTCACCTCACAGCAGAGCTAGAAGTCACAGGTTATACTCTGCTTTTGCACAGACAGACATTAGCTATATCCACTTCTTTCCTGTATCTTTTTCCTTCCCCCCTTCTTTGGTTCTCTTGATTTCATGGGTGCCTTTCTATCTCTTATAGAAGAATTCTTCATTATTTGAAGACTCGGTACTCATCTAAAGGTTAATCCATAATTTTAGCATGAAAGATGCTGCTATGTATCTTATTTTATATGGTGATTGCAGGGAAGGGGAAGTCCTTGCTATAGGGAAAGTGACAGGGTAAAGCCTGTAGAAAGTGGAGGTGAGCTGCCTCAGCACTGGGCTCCCTAAAGGGCTTCTGATGCCCCGGCCCCAAATGGAAGTAGCCACATTTGTCTCTCCTGGATGGAATGCCTTCCCTTACACTCCTTGATTCCTACTTGCCTGAGGCAATTTCCTTTTTTTCTCTCTCAAAATTTTCAGATAGGAAATAATATTAATGATAGTAATCATTACTTGAGCATGTGCTCCATCAAACACTTCCTGTTATTTGTCTATAAAAAAAATCCTGCATTTAGCACATAAGAAAAGAAACGCAGAGAGATTCAGAGATTTATCCCATGTTACACAACTGCTCAATGGCAGAGCGGGAAATTAAACCCCAAAAGGCGTATTTTGAAGCCCTCCGTCTTCTCAATGGCATGACAGCTCTGTCCCAGAACCATATGCCTTTGAATAAGGAATTTATTGAAAAGGTGAAGTTCCCAAAGGTAACTCCCACTCCCTGGACAGACTGTTCTTGAGACTGGGTCCCTGGTGCAACCTGTCCAGACACACTTGGGGCGCAGACACATGCTGAGCTCTCTTCAAGGATCTGAAGGTGATAACATGGTTTCCTCCTCTGGCTCTATAACCTACCTCTTTCCTGCACAGTCCAAGTTGTGGAGGAAGTCCTTAGGAACTAGTAATTTTCTTTGTGTTAAGAATAAGGGTCATTCATGCCTCTTTAGCAGAATTCTATGATATCGGTCACAAGAGATGTTTACCATTTTCATTGCCATGCCCAGGATTGATGGCTGGTTTTTTGAATCTAGATTTAATCAGCTTTAGGAATTAGTAAGCATCTCATTGACTGAATTTGAATTTGATCTGTTTGTGCTTTAGAGACTAATAAGCATCTGCATGACAGTTTTTTTTAGCACATTTAGTATTTCATTTACACTGAAATGCAGGACAATAAAAAGTCTAAAATTTGTAACCAAATTGAATCCGTAGAAGTCTTCAAAGGGTCACCATAAAAAGTCTCCAACACATCTTTAATTTGGGAATATGAGCCTCTTTCCATGGACACTGATAGTTACTAAAGGCAGTTTTCTTGTCTCTCAACATTTTAATTATTTTCTATTTTATTCCAATTGAGATATGCCCAATCTTCCTCTGCTACAGGTAGAAGGGAATTTTCTAGAGTCTTCCCTTTCCTGTGGCTCCTGCAGAATATAATTTACTGGTAAATCATCTTTAAGACATGGTGCTTGGGTGAAAGGTGGTCTCTCGACTTGGGGTCCACAGGCTGAGTTCATCTGAAAATGACTTTTTTTGTTAACTTCAATGCTGTCCACTTGTTTAGCAATTTTCTCAGGAAACTGGTTTTTGTTACACTAGCCCACTCAATCTTTTTCTCACAAAAATTTTTAAAGCCAGTTTTTCTTCATCCTTAAATCTAAAATAAATTAAATTTAATTGAAAAAGCAGACATTGAAACATCTTCAAAGGGAGAGTTTTGTATTCATGCTGATGGAATTTCATCTTGTTAGTGTAAAAATATCTTTTTGGCCTTTTGAGATGTTTTGAACTGTGGGGGTGGTGGAGAAAGTGATGGTACTGATAACACAAAATGAATTATGTGAAGAAAATGGTTGTAGTTAATGACAGGTATACACACTGCCTTCCTGTCTATTTTTCCTTTGTTGGAAATTTTCCAAAATAAAAAGTAAAAAAAAAAAAAATTACCCATGCATTATCTTCTTGTTTATACCTAATCTTAGATATCTCACTTAACAATACAGCAGAAAATGTGTCTGTAATTTTGCTGAATTCAAAATACATTCTGTCAAAAAATACCTCTCAGTTTATTGTCTGTTAAATTTACCCGAATTCCTCATAAATTGGAATTAAGCAATAAAAAGTAATGAGAAAGAAACTGAAAACTATCAGAATCTTCTGTTTTGTTTCCAATCTTGGATATCCCCTTGGACATTTTATAATATTTACTTATTACCTTCTTGCTGCCTCACATCAAAACCAGTCATTTATGTTTATTTTTGGGAGTTTCATTATTAGCAGAGCTGAGTGAAAGCATTGACAGCCCTGGACATCCATCTGTGGGGAAAGCTAAATGTCCCAGAGTGCAAAGACATCAATGGAATAAGTAGAATAAATGATATTTACCAGGACTCCTCTAGTTAAAAGGAGTTGGGGGAATTACTTTACAGGACTCTGGGGGTAAGAATAGAGACTTCCAAGTCCCATGCTCAGGTTACAATAATGTATCTCTAACCTCATTCCGCGAAGAGTGAATTGGATCTGGACAAGGGATATATTTGCAGAATGAGTATTAGGTACATCTGGGATTAGGCCAAATTCCTCAAAACAACTCAGCATAGGCATAAGCAGCCTCCTTCCACCTCCTGACCCTACAGGACATAAAACCACTCTCAATACATGGCGAACAGACACTTTTAAGCCATCCATTTGAAGGGCAACAAATTATTAGTCAATCCTGGGTCTCAGGACTTAATCTGCAAAAATTAAAATTATAACCAGATTATTTGAAAGCAAAGAAACCCCATATGATCTTTACTTAGTAAAGATTCCCCTCATTACCGCAACTGAAGATTTATCTGTCAGGATGATTTTGCCTCACTTTGCTTCAGGAATTGTAACATGCCATGGTCAGACTCAGCTGGACTTCGCTGGTCAGTGCTCAAGGATTCAGAAGAGCTAATGCTCAACTAGCAAGAAGTGAACCGCCATAGACAATGGACCAAGCTCCAGCTCAGGAGGCCCCCCAGACACCCCCAGGGCCATGAGACTCCACTAGGATTTTGCCAAGTGACTACAAGAACCAATCCTGTCATTTCCTGTGGACACTAGAAACACAACCATTGCAAACAGAGAACATCCAACATCCAACTCCACTGGAAGAGACGGGCAATTAGAGCCAGCACAGTGGTTGAAAATGTCTAATGAGCGTTTTCTTTTCTTTTTTGATTCTTCCAGAAAGCAGAAATGTGAAAGGAATGGCCTTGATAGACCTCCACATCTTTCTCATCAAGCTGTGGAAAATTAGAGTCTCCTTTTGTTAAGTAGAAAAGGTTAGCATTTAATAGTTAATGAAGGCAAGAAAATCTGAACAGATAAGAGCCTGGCTGCACAGACAGCATTTGGCCAGTCACAAATCCTCTTATCTCTTCTCAGAAAGTCTGCTGTTTGTGAGATATTGTTTTAAGCAGAGGGAGGGCAGAACCAGTAGCACAGATGAAAAGAACTGCTCTCTTTTGCTAAGAATATTAAAGCAGAGCACAGGAAGAGGTACTGCTTTGCAACTTCATGGGATACTACAGTGACATGTTATGTATATATTTCCTCTTGGGCTCAAAACACCAATCCCCTATAGCTGAACTTTAAAACATTCACGGCATTGTGGATATAAGAGCCTTAGCTGCCCTTGCTGCATGCATTGCTCTGTGATCTAGATTGCTTTACACCCACGTGGCTCTTGATCCTCAAATGAGCAAAGATCCTCATCTGAGTCAAACCCAGGAGGGAATGGAGAAGGGGTTAAATGTTTTCTGCTGGAGGCTTGCAGCTAACATCTTTGGACTCAGAGTTATTTGCAGCTAGACACTAAACAAATGTATGTCTGTCACCCCCATTCAATGGTTTCCCTGCTTTTATGTTTCTCTCGGGACAAATCTAGCCCAACCTTCCCAAACCTCTAGAAACTACCAGGAACCAGGCCATGGTTAATTAACTTCTTCTGTGAACACTTTATTCATCCTCCCTGACGATGTCCATCCACAGTCACTGGGGTCTGATGTGACAAATGTCTCCTGTCTCTGTTCTTTTGGTGACTGTCCAAAATAGAAGCTCCTTTTCCTCTGTGCTCCCTCATCCTCTCATTTCCAAACATGTCTATGCTCTTCCTGTAACCCAACATTTCCTTCTCCCCTCCACTTGACTTGATGTCCCTTCTGAGCCTACGTTCAATAACTCCCTCTGCCCTCAGCTGCTTCTCCGAATCTCCCTCTGTAATTTTGCCTCTGCTGATGTTTGGCTCACCCTGAGCATATTGTGTCTCCCAAATAAGGTGAGCAACTCCCAACTCCTATCACTGGGGCAGCATATGCCTCACCCTGCAAGCTGCTTCCAGTCCATGAATCCTTTTCTTCTGTGAAAACACACTTGTTCTTTGGAGAGTCAACTAAACGATCACCCCTCCTCATCTTACTCCTTGACCAGATTTTTAGATCTTCCTCTCATTCTTTGGAAGTGTTACAGAGCAACCCCCCCCCCAAAAAAAAAGTGTTGCCTGACTGTGGGTCCTCACCCGCATGCTTAAAGGGGACTCATGAATGCTAAACTGCAGACACACACAAAAGGTTAATAAAAGATTTATTTACAAGGGAAGGGTAAATGGGGAAATGAATAACTCAGGGAGAAAAAGAGGGAGATAAGTTCGTAAATGCGTCCTACCGTTGCTGACCTGGAATCCCAATGACCCACCCAGCAGGGGAAAAAGCCTAGCGTTTAGCATGGCCAAGAGGGCAATCCCTGCCGCATGGCCAGTTAAATACTCAAACCGAGAACCTGGCTGCTTAACTCCACCCTCAGGACCTTGCAACCTTCCCTTTGGGGATGATGGGATTTGTAGTTCCCAGTGTCTTCATGGAGTGGGGGTGGAGTCCACAAAGCCTGCATGGAGTTTGCTCAGGACGTCCTTTCCCCTTAACAGAAGCACCTGGTTTATAACCTTATTCTCCTCCACAAACCTCACCTCCATCATGACGCACCGTCCTGCTCTCATGGGTCATGCGTACAGCACCCCAGCCTCCTGAGACTTTAATCTTCTCAGATCCAGCAGGCATCACCTTCCCCGCTTCAGCTGCTCCTTCTCAGTGTCTCACACTCTCCAAGTCCCTTCTCTAATCACGGGGTCTTATACTTTAGTCTCCTCAACCCATGCTGGTCTATAACTTCTGTTTTTTTTAGCTTTGTCAAAACATTAACCCCACCTCTACTATTGCTCTATCTTTCTGTCCATCGACTCTTCCCAACTTTAGTACTTTCTTGTACAACTTAGGCCTGATTGTACATCACTCAGGCCCTTTCTTTCAATATCCTTCCTTCCTGTCCTCCGATCCTTCCTTCCTGTCCTCCGCCTTCACCAATGAGCCTCAGATCTTGGCCGGGCAAAGGCAGATGGCCAACTTTGAAAATCACAGTTTAGGAGACATGAAATGAGTGGCGTCCAGGGAACAGACAGCATATGCTTGGCATCACATATTTGCTACCTACTAATTACAACAAAATAAACTGGGGGTTTTTGCTTGTTGCCAACGACTTAACATTAATATTTTTCAGTATCTGTTATTTAGTTCCACAAAAGATGTTATTGCTTCTGAGGAATAACCAGTTGCTGGACCTCCAGGTCTGTTACATCTTTGCTCTATGACCTTTCCAAGCTCCCATTTTCAGTGGGAACTACGTTGACTACCCTGAATCTTCTTTTTTATTTTTTTTTACATCATCGTTCATTTTTAAACAATATTTGCGGGCCTCCCCAGTGGCGCAGCGGTTGAGCGCTGGGTTGCGAAGCTGCCCGCGGCCTCTGCGGCGCCGGTTCGATCCCCGGCTGCTCCCCTGCCACCGGAGGAGGGTCCCACATGGCGTGCAGACTTCTCCTGCCGCCCGCTGCTCCCCTCAGCAGTGTACTTCGGTCCTTCTGCCTGCTCTGCTCCCCGCTCTGGCTCTGGTGAATTCTCTCACCCTCCCGCGCTTCTGACTGTACCCAGTGCATGTATAAACAAAACAAACAAACCAGCAAACAAATAAAAATAAAGCATGCCTCTATAAAAAAAAAAAAAATAAAAAAAATAAACAATATTTGCTTCCCCCCACCCCCTCAGGTGTAGTCCCCATAGAATTTCCTTCCCCAAGGCACCCGTGCACCATCACCTCAGTCCCCTGTGCTCCTCCCTCCTCCTCTGATCCCTCTCCCTCCTCCTCCCCTGCAGGATGTCTCTGATTTATAATTGTCCATTTTTGCTTTGTAGTGTTTTGTACTGTTATTATTTTTTTACACTGATGTCTCATTTGGTTCCTCTACATTCCTTCTATAAGTGAAACCATCCGATATTTTTCTTTTTCCTTTTGGCTTATTTCACTGAGCATAATTCCTTCTAGTTCCATCCACGTTGCTGCGAATGGCATGAGTTTATCTTATGTTCAACATCCCTCATAATCAGGGAAATGCAAATTAAAACCACATTGAGATACCACCTTACACCAGTAAGAATGGCACATATCAAAAAAACAAGCAACAACAAATGTTGGTGAGGATATGGTGAAAAAGGAACTCTCCGACATTGCTGGTGGGAGTGCAAACTGGTCCAACCATTGTGGAAAGCTGTGTGGAGGTTCCTCAGTCTACTAAAAATGGAGCTACCATACGACCTGACAATTCTACTACTAGGGATCTACCCAAAGGACATAAAAACACTGATTCAAGAGGGCACCTGTACACCTATGTTTATTGCAGCACAATTTATAATAGGTAAAACCTGGAAACAACCCAAATGCCCCAAAATAGATGACTGCCCTGAATCTTTGAGGAAAACTTGCAGTTTCCTTCCAGTTCCCCACAGGTAGATCTTCATTCATGACATGTACTATTACCCCCATTCATAAGTTTCAGTCATAACAGAACTACTTGGATGAATATAAACTTGACAACTTTGAGAGATTATATAAACTTCAGTCTCTACATATTGTTAAATTAAAAAAGAAAAAAAAACATGGTATTTATATTCTGAGACACAGTGTGGAAAGTCTCAATAAAATTTACCCTCCAATTTTCAATCAATAAGTATATCATCCACCCAGTTTGTCATTAAGTACATATTTGTTTCATCTGCTCTATTTAGGGCATTATGTGAAACCCCATGGGGCAAGGCTTCCTGGCCAGCTGCATCAGCATCACCACAGAACTTATTAAAAATATGAATTTGGGGGCCCTACCTGAGAATTACTGAATCAAAAACTCTGAAGTGGGGGCCAGAAATCTGTTTTAGCAAGCTTTCCAGGTGATTGTGATGCAGACTAAATTTTGGATTCAAAAAGATAGCAAATAAGCTAATTCCAAGCCAAGGAGATCAGACAAGAGTTCAAAGGGCACCCACACAAGGCAGCGCCCAGCAGCTGTGTGGGTGTGACAGAGCTCCTGGCCTCCAGGAGGGCCAGGCACTTGACACTGAGTATCCATACAGAATTCACAGAGAGAATATAGTAACCAAGGACAAACAGATGGCAAAATGCAGACAGACTAGACAAGGGCTCAAAAAGCTGCAGGAACAGCCTGAAAAAAAAAAAAAAGGTGCTTTTGGGGAGATTAGTGATTAATTCACAGAAACTCTGGATGATGGACCAGGAGAGGCAAACAAGTATGCATTATGGAGAATGTGGAACACTGTGCTAGAAATTTATTCCCAAGGCAGTTGGAAGCCTTTAAGCTTTGGAGGAAGAAAGTTACTCTAGCTGACCTGTGTTTTAGAAAAATAACTCTAGTAGCAAGTAAGAGATTTAACACACAAGACTTTAAAGGCAGATAGTGCTACAGCCCTGCTATGAGTGACTGAGTTCTAATTTACAATCTCCAATGTGCCTTACAAACTGCAGCTTGGAAACAAAAATTGTTTTGTTTAGAGCAGAAAAGGTGTCAGTCTGACTGCATTCTGATGCACACCATGCATTTCAGACAACTGTAAATCATGTCATTAATAAATGCTTAGTTGAGTGCTCTTTTTTCTGTTACAAAACAAATACAATTAAATAAGACAGTGTTCCTCTCCTACAGCTTTCTTGTTAAGAAAAATGTGCTTTCAAGTCAATGGTCTTGTGCTTATGCATCACCCTAAGTTCCTCTTTTCTGCTAAGATGACACAACCTCCCATGTTTATCAGCCCAACCAGCTTGTTTGTCTGTTCTTCCTCCCTTCATGACGTGAGTTCAGAATTACCCTACTGGTGGCAGCCTACTTATCTCTCCAGGCAGTTCATTTCTCACATTCCCGGCATATCAACCCAGACCTCAGCTTCTCTTTGCTAAATGCTGCCCCATCCCAAGCCCAAAAAGCCAGTCCTCAGCTGGGAAATGTCAATGTGACTTGGCTGGGTCAGTCAAGTCAGCCCCACTTGAAGGAATATGAGGGGCGGAGGTGGGCATAGGTGTTTGAAACATATTGGATATTACATTTGGGATTTTCTTAACCTGAATTCTTACAAGCAGTGATGTGCAGTGTTAGGTCCAATGAACTGATTTTTGAATCTCAAACTACTCACTGTGTGATCTTAAACTTCTCATTTTCTTCAGAGTACTTTATGCGACAACTTTGGCTATAGTGACAACTATTCTGTTTCATATTGAAGAAATTAGAGCATCAAAAAGAGAAGGAAATTGCTTACATTAATAATATCACATTGTAACAGGGTGGGCCCCAGGAAAGAGGGAGGTTCCAGGTTTCCTGCCCCACCCAAAAGAAAGGTGGAACTGAGCAGGGAGAGAAGCTGCAGAGGAGACTGAGAAGGAAGGAATCAGGATAGAGAGCCATGTGCCTGGAGGAGGCACATGGAGCTGGGAGACACATGAAGACACTGCACTTGCCTTTTGGTCGTGGACTGGGTGATACAGATGTGGGTGAGACCCGTGGGGAGGTGACAATGGTGGTTTTTGTCTTGATTTTGATTTTGCTCTTTTCCTTCCAGACTTATCTGGTTGTTTCTGACCCTTTTCTGTGGGTCCCCACTGGAAGATGCTTTAGACTTCTGGCAGGCGTTGGGGACTTGCGCTGGGCCAATCCTGCTTGGGTGGACTTTTACCCACGAGGGGACGGGTAACTTTGGGTGCTTGATTTCGAATCTATATTCTTTGCCTTTCCTGTATTGTTTCCTGATTGTATTCAAGTTCCTTCCCATTAAAGTCCCATATGTTTTGTGTTGATGCGGCGGATGGCAGAACCCATTTAGAATAGGCAGGTTTGCAGGGTCTGAGCTGCCCCTCTCCCTGCCCTGTAACAACATGAGTGGCACCTGTAGAAGAAATAACAGTGAGTCTCAGGGGTGGGTGAGAAACTACCAGGCAGAGCAAAGAGGATTTTTATTTGTATGATGCTAGAATGATGGATATATACCTGGTCTTTATACATTTGCCCAAACCTAAGATTGAATACACACCAAGAGTGAATCCAATGGTAAACTATGGACTTTAGGTTATTACAAAATGTCAAAGTAGTTAATCTTGACAATAATTGTATCATTCTTGACATTGATATTGATCTTGGAGGAGGCAGTACATATGTGGGGGAAGGGAGTATAAGGAAAATCTCTGTACTTTCCTCTCAATTTTCTGGTAATCCTAAAACTGCTCTGAAAAAGTAAAATCTTAAAGCAAACAAACACCGACTCTCCTTCCTTAGGATGGAGCTGGGGCTGATTTGACCATAGAGATCTATAGAGGATAAAGCAGAGATTTTAAGAACATTCAAATGAGGGCCTCCCTGTTGGCGCAGGCGGTTGAGCGCCGCTCTGTGAAGCTGTCTGCAGCCTCTGCAGTGCAGGTTTGATCCCGGCCGGCTGGCGAGGGTCCCACATGGCACAGCAGACCTCTCCTGTCTCGTCTGCTCCTCCCCTCAGCAGTGTTTTTCATCAGTCTGTCTGTTCTTTACCCCACTCTGTCTCCGGTGAATCCTCTCACCCTCCTGTGCATCTGGCCTGTACCCCAACTCTTGTATAAATAAAATAAATAAATAAAAAAGAACATTCAAATGAGAGAAGGGAAAAGACAATAATTCAGGGCAAAACCTATTGCAATGACCAAGATGGGATTTTAGAACTATTCATTGATATGTGAGAATATAAATATTAACACTAATTAACAAGTTCCGACACAGTATACTCCTGGCGCCTGATGGAATAGGCAGGGCATGACAAATGCAAAGTGTCCTGGTGAACCTGAGAATGAGAAATACAATATATGATCTCTGTCTGGTGTATAAAACCACAAATCCATTGCATGAAAACACCCTCTAGTGTATGAAACCACATACATTATAGCAGATATATCAAAGTCATCTAAAAGATCAGAATGATTGCAGGCCTTTGAGATTAGACAACTACCTGATAGGAACTCATATCAGCTCTAAAAAATGTCTCCCTAGTAAAAGCATTGACCGAGTGTGGAAACAGAGAAAAGGGAGTCGGCATTTAAAGCAAATACTAAAAAGTCAAGAGAGAGGCTGTAATCCATAGTGTTTGAATGGCACTAATGCACGTGGTTGTGTGATAATCACCAGAACCATCATGGGCGAGAGGCAGGGAAAGGAGCGGACTTACAGCTAGACTGACTTCAGGTTGGGAATCAGCTGGGAATAGGTCACACAGCAAAGATGGAACAGACCTGGAGTCCCAGAGTCTCCTGTGCACACCTGCCACCTTTCCGCTATTCCTCAGAAACAGTAGATCTTTTGTGGAACTAAATAACAGGTACTGAAAATATATATTAAGTTCAAGTCTTTGGCAACACGCAAAAAATCATCCCAATTTTTCTGAGTGAGTGGTAATGAGTAGGTGGCAAATCTGTGACACCCAGCATATGCTGTCTGTCCCTAGGCAATTCCCGGTCGCTACTCATTTCATGCCTCCTAAGCTGTGACTGGAAAGTTGGCCATCTGCCTTTGCCTGGCCAAAGTCTACGGCTCAATGGTATTAACCTTTTTTTTTGTTTTAACTTAACTTATGCGTGGCTCTTTTTTTCTCTGGGTAAATAGAACAGATTAGAGCTGCTGCCACCCAGAGGTCGGAAGTAGTCAATGAAACTGATGAATTACGAGTGAATGTGGAGAGCAAGGTTTTATGAGAGAATGATGAATACCAATACTTAATTTATCTGCTGCCAGAGATTAAACAGTAACAAGTTCAAGCCTCCTCTATGACAATCAAGGTCAGCCCCGTGCCACCCTTCTAGTGCAGAGGCAGTGCAGAATGGAGGTAGTACAGGGTAGAGATTGTACAGGGAAGAGGCAGGGCTGGGTCGAGATAGTACAGGGTAGAGGTAGTGCAGGATGGAGGTTGTGTGGAGTAGTGGCAGTGCAGAGCAGAAGTAGTAAGGGTGGAGGCAGTGTAGAGTGTTGTTGTAGAACCGAGATCACCAATATCATCTATGAAAATGTTAGAAGGCAAGTTCTGCATCAATAAAATACAGAACCCCAAATTCAGGGTGTGGTGCCCAGAAACCTGTATTTTAACAAGCCCTCCAGGTGACTCTGATGTAGGCTGAAGTTTGAGTAACTGCTAGTGTTTAATTATCAATAAATTAGACAATCCTCAAAACTTCAATTCTCTCCGCAATGATTATCAGTAAATTAGAAGCAAGTAGTGCTCTAGGCCAAATTCTGTCGATATTCCAGTGTGGTTTTTGGTGTTTTTTTTTTTTTTTTAATTTTTGGAAAGGTTTTATAAGAATGCAAAAGCTTGGATTTTCCCTGTGTTTTGTTAATTTTAAGTTTCATTTCATATTGAATACATATTTATGAACAAAAACGTTAAGCAATAGTGTAGAATAGGATTGCTGAGCCTTCTACATACTCATGAGCACCCAACTTTCACTGATCTTGTAGTAAGAAAAGGAAGAATTGATAACAATAATATTGAAAATAATAAATAGTATACTTTACTTAACTTGCCATAATTCTCTATACATCTAGAAAAAATACCATGGTATAATATCTCCACATAGTAATTCAGAATGTCTCTGGATGTCTCCAAGTTTATCAATTTTTAATTCCATTTCATAAATATTTTGAGTTCATGAACTAACTTTTGAAACAATTATACTTTAAAATTCTATGTACTATGTATAATAAACTGATGACATTAGCAATCTTATTGTATTTTAAATGTTCATGTTTGTTATCACTTTTATTTTTTCTTATGCAAGCTGTCTATAAATTACAGTTTGAAAAGAAATGCAATTAATTTTTCTCTTTGTATTTTTTAATTTTATTTTTACATTTATTTACTTTTTATTATTTTTTTTTCTTACACATTGTAGTCACCATAGTTTTCTTGCCACTGCGAATCATCACATTATCTCTTTTTTAATATATTCATTTTCATTGAAGTAATATTGCATTATATCATTATATAAATTTCAGGTTTTCTTTTTTTTTAAAGATTTATTTATTTCTACAAGCACTGGGGTACAGGCCAGGGGTGCAGGAGGGTGAGAGAATTCGCCAGAGACAGAGCAGGGAGCAGAATAGGCAGGAGGACTGAAGTATACTGCTAAGGGGAGCAGCGGGAGAGACAGGAGAGGTCTGCCTTGCCATGTGGGGATCTCCCTGGCAGGCCGTGAATCGAACCGGCGCTGCAGAGGCTGCAGACTGCTTCACAGCACTGCGCTCAACCCGTTGCGCCACCGGGGAGGCCAACATTTCAGGTTTTCAACATCCAGATTCAACGTGCCTATATAATGAAAGTCCAAATCCATACCATTGCCTTTTTTTTCCCAATTTATCCACCTCTCTTCCCCTCTCCCTTCTGGTAATTATCAATTGGTCTTATATATATACATATTTATATATAAATATACATATATTTTAAAGATTTATTTATTTATGCATATGAAAACTGGGGTACAGGCCAGAGGTGTGGGGGGTGAGAGGGTGCACCAGAGGCAGAGTGGGGAACAGAAACAGAAGAGGCATCTCAACTGAAATACACTGCTGAGGGGAGCAGTGGGCGAGAGAGGGGAAGTCTGCTGCACCATGTGGGTAGCTCCCTGGCTGGCCGGGGATCGAACTTGTGCTGCAGTGTTCTATTTTCTCTGTATACCACATGTGAGTGATACCATATAGTGCTTGTCTTTTTCAGAATGGCTTATTAGGCATAACTCTCTTTAGGTCCATCCATGTTGCAAATAGCAGGATTTCATCTAAAATATTATTATTGCTGAACAGTATTCCATCGGTAGATGTACCACATCTTTATCCATCCATCAATTCTTGGGCACTTAGGTTGTTTCCAGTAATTGGATCACATAAAATTTTTAATGTTTTGAGGAACTTCCAAACTGCTTTCCATAATGGTGATACTAATTTACATTCCCAGGAACAGTGTCCAAGGATTCTCTTCTCTCCACATCCTTTCTAATACTTGTTTTTCTTCATTTTGCATAATAGCTATTGCCCCTGGCATGAGGTGATATCTTGTTTTGATTGGAATTTCTTTAATAAAAAGAGATGGTGAACATCTTTTCATGTGCCCATTGGTCATCTGTATATCTTTTTTAGAGGATCTGTATTTAGATCTTCTGTCCATTTTATAATTGGATGTTTTGGTTTTTGTTGTTGAGTTTTATGAATTCTTTGTGTGTTTTATTTTGCACAAGAGGGCCATGAAAGGTATGATATTTTTGGCTGAAAGTTGTTTTTGAGTATTCTGAACATGTCATTCCATCCTCCCTGAACTACAGAGTTTCTCCTGAGAAGTCTGATGAAGATCTATAGGAGCACTTTTATAAGTTACCATTTTCCCTCCTATTTGCCTTCAATATTCTTGCCTTGTCTTGAACTATTGGTTGGTTACTTCTTTTTCTAAGTTTTGTGGTATCTCTTTGATTAGCTTTTAAAGTTCTCTTTTTATCACTTTTTTTTTTTTGCCTTTCTAAGTTTTCTTTCTTCTCTTTGAGCTTCTTTATTATAGCCATTTTGAATTCCATATCTGGTAGGGTGATATAATTGTCTATGTCTTTGTGGTTGGATTCTAGAGAGTCGTTCTCTCTATGCGATGTCATAGTCCCTTGAAGTCTTGAGTTGTCACGTGTTATATTTTTTGTTTGCCTATTTAGCACCTTCAAATTTCCCATTTTTTAAAAAAAAAAAATGTGTTGCAGTAACATAGAGAATTGAGCTACTTTGAGTATTCCAGTAAGTGGTGTTGTGGCTTTATTTTGTTTTGTTACTTTGACCTGTGAAGGCTTCCATAAGTATTGAGGAATGTGTTCACAGTTGCCATTTCATCAGAATAAGGGAAAGTTGGGGAGGGGTCCTGGTTCATGTTATAATACTGCTGGTTTCAACATTAAGGTAATGTTGCATGTAAAATGTAGTAAGGAATATCCCTCCTTTGGTTTTTAGAAATAATTTAAGCAAGATGGGCATAAGTTCTTTAAATGTTTGATAGAATTCATTTTTAAAATCATCTGGCCCTGGACTTTAAAAAACTTCCCTTAATAAACATTTTTAGCTCCTACAAGAATCCCATATAAAAAACTGTCACCTTGTTCCCCTCACCTTCATCTGTGATGTCCCGGTGCAGCCCTGCTTTTGCAAGTGGTCAGCAGTCTTGTCCGAGAAGACTGTCCTCCAGTTCGCCCTCTGTATACATTCTCTTTCCTTCTCACAAGGACTTCTGCCCCTCACACTTCACTGACATTGTCAATATTATTGAAAGGGGTCGGGGGAATATGAGTCAATTTTAACGTACCTTATTTTACCAGAGGTAAGCAGAGCATACTACTGCCCTGCTGCATGCTGGACATACTGATGCTGTGGAATCTTATGCACATTTGGAAAGCTTGCTTATTTTAGGGTTTTCTTTAGAAATGAGTCACTTGAGCTTCTTTTTTTCCTCTTCTCTTTCTCCTTTGTGGCTCTGTTTCTTAGAATGATAAAATTACCATCTAGCAGCCGCAGAGAGCAGATTAGTATAAAATGTATTATAGTAAAGAAGCTCTTCCAGTGAAAGTGCTGGGGGACATGTCACAACAGATTTGCAGTTTGCACAATAAATAAAGGGCTAGGAAGCCTGAATGGAGGATTTGAGGTGAACAGAGGATCCCCTAAAGTGGTAAGATCTGAGTGTGTGGGTACCATGAAGACCCTTACAGTGCCCACCAAGTTGTTACGTACACAGACATTTGAGTAGGGACATCATGGTATTAGGAGGTAAGTTTGTTACTTAGGTGTAGTTACCCTAGAATCCATTATCACAGATGGATTGATTAAGCACATAAACCATAAAGGAAAATTAAAAGGACAAATTATGGATCCAGATATTTGGATTTGGGTGGTTTAGGCAGTTAAGTGGAGAGGTGAGGAGATTATCTGAGGGAAGCATGCCAGCCGAGTCAAGCCTGTGTATGAGGAAAACAGTGATGGGTAGGACTTCATAAATCAGTTCAGTGTATGTTTTTCAAAATATGCTTCCCAATTTTCTTGCAATCATTTTATGAAATGTTATCAAATTATGAGTGAACATGTAAAATGTGATCCTAAATAAACTACTAAAAGCTTGAAACATTAAATTCTTCTAAAAGTCCTATTTATAGGTAGTTATTTTTCAAAAGCTCTTCCCTTTGAAATTGAGCCATCATCTAAAATTGAGCCATCATCATCATCATCTAAAACACATCTGTCATGTGTTTCGGTGCCCATAAGCTTTATTACACAGGTTTGGAATAACAACATATAACTACTATCTTCATTATTCATGCAATTGTACATACAACATTTTAATCTACATTGTCTTGTATAGACAAGTTAATGTCTCTACAGTCTCCTGAGAAGCACAGTGTATTTCTGTTATTGGACTGGCAAAGGAGTTAATGCAAGGTGAAAGGTCTTGCTTCTCCAACGTCCGATTTCTGAACACAGATCCAGCTGAAACAGCTGAGGCAAACTGTTGACTGTGAGCAAATAGAAAGATAAATGTTTGCCAGTATGATTGGAAAGTGTGAGTCATGTTTACTTGCCCTAGAAGGCTTAAAAGAAGCAGGGATCTGGAAACAATTAGGAGCCCCATATGCATTCCCATTTTTATGCTCTAAATATAAGTCAGACTCTGATACCTGGGAACGACACCAGAGTCCCCCACTTCTTTCCCTTTAAGGAGACAGGCAGCTTGCTTTCCTTAGACCTCCCTGTTCTCCTGCTTTAGTTCTAATGGGACCTTCTCAAAGTGAGCTTTTACACAATCAGAGAGTTTGCAACAATCTCTCATGCCAACCAACCAACTTCAGCCATTCTTTGACCCCATGCAGGTGAATCTCTTCAGGTCAAGTGAATTCATGGCTATCAGAGGAGAGCTGTTATTTTTTTTTTTTTATTTCTAGGGCCAGTATAATGCCATTATTCTTTCTTACTGATTTTATTTTTTTGGGGGGAGACATTGTTAATTGATTTGCCTAAGAAAGTACTGATGAAATTAGCATTATAGTAACTTTGGAGGATCTGGTAGAGCAATAGGTAGGTTATTAGGATTATGTGTGTATTTATCACTCATGAACCCAAATGTTTCTCTTGGTGATTTTCTGTATTGGCTAATTCATATTGAAAGAGTTGGGTCTTCAGTAAGCTGTAGAGGTTTGCCTGGTTCCACCACTTACTAATTATATAAATTTGGGAACTTGGGCAAATTGCTTTGTTTCTTTAAGTATTATTAGTTTACTCATCTATAAAATGAGAGTACATAATTAAAACAAAGCATGTAAATAATGTATAGTTCATACCAAACATTAAAAAATTGTGACCAATTATTTCATAGCAGTCATATTTTGATTGTCAAACATATTAAAAGACATTCGACCTTTTTGTCAGTCTAACAAATTCCTTTGAATTTTTTTGAAAAGTGTCCTTGGGCCTCCCCGGTGGCGCAGCGGTTGAGCGCTGGGTTGCGAAGCTGCCCCCGGCCTCTGCAGCACCGGTTCGATCCCCGGCTGCTCCCCGGCCACCGGAGGAGGGTCCCACATGGCGTGCAGACCTCTCCTGCCGCCCGCTGCTCCCCTCAGCAGTGTACTTCGGTCCTTCTGCCTGCTCTGCTCCCCGCTCTGGCTCTGGTGAATTCTCTCACCCTCCCATGCTTCTGACTGTACCCAGTGCATGGATAAACAAAGCAAAACAAAAAAAAAAAAACCAAAACAAATAAATAAATAAAACATGCCTCTATAAAAAAAAAAAATCTTAAAAAAATATTTAAAAAAAAAAGAAAAGTGTCCTTAATTTTCTGCTCCTAAAAAGGAAATAAAACCTTCCTTAAGAATGAAAAATGGCTTGCTTAGAACCATTAAATGTCTCTAGCAGCAAACCAGCATGTCTCTAGTTTTATGCAACCTCTGCCTGTTTCTGAAAAAAAATAAAAAAATAAAATAACTGACTATTCACTACATTTCACTCCAATCTTTCACAGTCATCCTTCTGGCTGACCCTGAACTTTTTCAACATTATTTCTGCCATTTCCTTACCATCCACTTAACTTCTGGAAACTAGAAGTAGATAAAAATGAAGCTGATCTGCCCACAAGGGACTAATTAAAAGAGGAGGGATAGCAGGAGGAGGGATAGTTCATCTTGATCTTGGCAGAGGACAGATCTTCAAAAGATGGGTGCCTTAAATTTAGCTTAACTCTCGACTTCTTTCTCCTCTTAAGGAACAGTTCTTGTCTGAGCTATTTCTCTTGAGATGGTGTCAGCAGAGAGGCAGGATGGTGGCAAAACTCTTATTGACTCTGGCACAGGGCTGTCCGCAGGACAGAAAATTCCTTCAAAACTAAAAAGCAGTCTATGGTTGGGAAAAATTGAGCCGTAAGAACTGGGAGGAGAAGGCTGATGGGTAGTGGGTATGTGCAGGATGCAAGGAAGCAAAGTGGTATCAAAATCCAAAGATGTCATCTCGGAATGAAGCAGGGCTCTGTGGAAGGAAGCAGGAACCTTGTTCTTTATCACAAATTGTGTTTGCTCTCCTCAGACAGGCTGACTGGGGGTTTATCAGAAAGTCTTTTGTTTACGCGTCCATTCCAAAACAGAATATAGAAATGAACATGGCTGTTCTCACTTCCAAAGCATTAAGAGATGTAGGAAGAGAGTGGTTGCCCCCAACCTGATATCCCAAGTAGGCTAGTATAAAAGAAAGGGTTAGAATAAGTGACTGTTTTGGGAAAGCTGGTCATTTTGGTAACATTTTTGTAACAACATTCAAATAAAATATATCAATATCTTGCACCTATAAAAGTTTCCTTTGATATGTGTGCACATTTTAAAACTAGCATAAAAGTCACTTAAAGTTCTGATGTTTCCTTCTATTGTAGTTTCCCTAAAAATCTACAAAATCTACTTGAGGAAAATGACTAACCTCATAAAGTATTCTAAAAATATTTACAAAATTGAGGCAACTCTTGTAATTTCTTCTTTTATCTTGAATGGCTTTCTTTCATACTAAACCTGATCATGATGGGGCCTCCCAGTGACGCAGGCGGTTGAGCACCACACTGTGAAGCTGTCTGCAGCCTCTGCAGCATGGGTTCGATCCTGGCTGGCCAGCGAGAATCCCACATGGCGCAGCAGACCTCCCCTGTCTCGCCTGCTGCTCCCCTCAGCAGTGTATTTTGATCCTTCTGCCTGTTCTGTTCCCCACTCTGTTTCTGGCGAATCTTCTCACCCTCCCGCACATCTGGCCTGTACCCCAGCTCTTGTAAAAATAAATAAACAAATAAATAAATCTAAACCAGGCCATGGTTAAGGTTTTGGTTTGACTTGGGGGCATCTGTGTCTTTCTCTTCTTACAAAGCCCTGTTTTGATTCTTTTGAAAACAAAAAGATTTCATCGCTTTGATACTACTGCCCATGTATCTATATTTGTTCTTAATATCTCTTTAAGAAGTTTTCCTTTCTCTTATTACTTTAATACACATTTGGGTCACTTTCTTTAATGGGAAGGGATAACTACATGTATAACCCCAAACCATTACCATAAATCTGAAAACCCACACTCATATAGTTTTTACTGAAACTGTCCTCTTACAACTCTTCCTTGTGGTCCATTCTAGTTAATGTTTTACACCTGAGGAAATTCAATAGCCTTTAAGCAGTGCTGTGATCTTACTTTAGGGCCTTATGCTAAATGGTTGATTTTTCTAGGCCTGATTTAAACTCTTGGGTGACAAGAATTTTACTCCACTATCCCATCATCTCAGAATGACTGGGAAGGAATTGGAAGCAAGAAGCTTAATGAAACCTTGGCCAGGTGTGATTGGCTGAGCCTGAATACACATAGGCAGGAAGACACCGCTGAGTTTACTGTAAGGGTTAGGGAGTGTTGGATTGCTTTCAATAAAAATATGCAAAGACATTAATTTAGGCATTCACAAGAAAAAGAACACAGCAATGCTGGGGTGGATGAAGATAAGAACATGGGGGCAAGACAAATGACTTTAAGAGTAGAAATGCCAAGTGTTCAGTTCTAAGTTTTTGGTGAAGAGGCAAAGTCAACATTTTCCTTTCCTTTAATTTCTCAAGAAACTTTCAGTAACATCTGCTACCCATACGGAAGCCTTGGTAGACATGGCAATCAGGGAAGGATCCTGAGCACACTGGGTTAATGTAGAACAGGAAAGAGCAATTAGTCAGGACTAGGACACTGGAACCAGGAGTATCCAAGAGAACACGAGTTTCCAAGGAAGCTCCAAGAATCTTAAGAAAGGCAATAGATTTTTCTGGGTGCTGGTGGATATATAGGAGTCAGTCTTATCATCACCTTAATGGAGTGGCATGTCGCCAGATGACACCTGATTATGTGGCAAAGACCCTGACTAGCTTTGGAGGTTGTCCCACCCACACACTAGTGAGGTTAATATAGTGAAGGTACAAGTTTGGTTTTCTCATCAGAAAAATGGAATAATATAATAATTGTTAGAAATGGCTCTGTTAGAAATGGAGGGTCTAATAATTAGATGAAAAAGTGTTGAAAAAAGTATATTTTTCTGAGAGGTATCCCCATTTTTCAAAAAATTAAATTGGGAAATTTCTTTACTATTAAGAAATTGCCGGGCCTCCCCTGGTGGCGCAGCGGTTGAGCGCTGGGTTGTGAAGCTGCCCACAGCCTCTGCAGCACCGGTTCTATCCCCGGCTGCTCCCCGGCCACCAGAGGAGGGTCCCACATGGCGCGCAGACCTCTCCTGCCGCCCGCTGCTCCCCTCAGCAGTGTACTTCATCCATCTGCCTGTTCTGCTCCCCACTCTGGCTCCGGTGAATCCTCTCACCCTCCCGCACTTCTGACTGTACCCAGTGCTTGTATAAATAAATAAATAAATCTTAAAAAAAAAAATATCTCTTTAAAAAAAAAAAAAAAAGAAATTGCCAAACCAGGACTTCAGATGAACAGGAAGCAAATGATTGAGACAGTCAATTCTAGCACCTCAAAATACCAGGATACAAAGGGTTAAAGCTGCTCATTGCTGATTTGTAGCAGGGCAGTTAGGATACTTAATTGATTTACTCAAAAGCAATGTTGTCTAAACCACATATTTCAGTCTGTCCAGATAATAAGATTCCAACCCCACCCTTATCTGTCTTGAAAAGCCCATCAGGCCCTAAAATCATCCAGAACACGTGCAGTTCCTTGGTGACCTGAAATTCACATCACAATCATTATCAGCCCCAAATCTCTGCCTTGGGGAGGAGCTGGGTCTCCATATTCTGAACGCATCTCAAGTGTGGAAACATGAATCCCATTTGTACATGCTCAGATCACCGGCCAAAACCAGTAATGCCCAAACCCTTCAATACCCATCACTAAACACTCCTTCTCTCTTATTTCCCTTCTTTTTCCTTTAAAACTCTTTTCAGTCCTTCCCTGGGGAGTCCGTCTGGAAAAAAAAAAAATCACACTTCTTATTTCTGTTATCTGTGCTAATAGTAAACTTCTCTACCTCCCACAAAACTTGGGTCTGCTCTATTTGGGGCTGATCCAAGGGAGAAACCGTTGAGTTCGGCAATAAAATAACATTGAGACATTGTTAAAAAAAAAAAAATCAAACTTAATATTGTTAATAGTGAGAGCGGTAATGGTATGAAGATTTTGTGGGAAACATCCTTGTTTTGGGGAGATGCATGCTGCAGCATTTGCAGGTGAAGTGTCATCATCTCTGCAACTTACTTAAAAATGAATCTATATGTGTCATGTACACACACTAGTATAATATACTATAGATGTACATACATTATATGTATATGTCTCTCTATATACATACATATGGGTCTCACTATACACACATGCACATCCATCTCTCTTGCATATATGTGTGTATCTTTCTCTCCACTATATAGTGTATATATTGTATATATAATGTATATATAGTATATGTAGTATATATAGAATATATACTATTAGCAAACTGTTAACAACTAGTGAATGTAAGTGAAGATATATGTGTTTCTTTTGCTGTTCTTTCAAATCTTTCAAAATAAAATGTTTCCAGAACATGAAGTAATAACACAGGATCACGCCCAGCTTCACATCAGTTTCTACAATGCAATCATTTTACGTTGATTATCTTATTCCTTCCTTTTCCTTGACTAGATTATTCACATTCCCCTCCTCATGACAAGTCTTCTTTATTCTTATTTAGACGCACTCTGGGTCTAGTTACACTGCCCTAGAAAATGTAATGCCTGAGGGCCTCCCTGGTGGTGCAGGCGGTTGAGAATCACACTGTGAAGCTGTGCACTGTAGGCTGCAGCGCGGGTTCAATCCCAGCCGGCCAGGGAGCAACCCACATGGCGCAGCAGACCTCTCCTATCTCCCCACTGTTCCCCTCAGCAGTGTATTTCATCAGTCTGCCTGTTCTGTTCCCCACTCTGTCTCTGGTGAATCCTCTCACCCTCCAGCGCATCTGCCTTGTACCCCGGTTCTTGGATAAAAATAAATAAATCTATAAAAAAATGTAATGCCTGAAAAAGCATAAAACACTAAATAAAGGGCAGAGTACTGGGAAGTGCCAGGGCGGCAGTAATTGGCAGCGCTGAGAGGTGGTTCTTCTCTCCAAAAGGGGTGTCCCAGAGAGTTGCATGTGACATCTTTTTTATTTTGTATAAATAAGAGAAACAAGTGGTTGAGAAAACAATGATACCATCATTTCTTAACAAATACCAAAAAAGGAGCAATTTATTTCAGAGAGTGGAGTTAGTAATGCAAAACCGAGAATCTTTTCTTAGCTCTTTCCTCCCTAAGGAGATAGGTTTTAATGTCTGTGGAAATGATGAACATTTATGTGGGATTTGCCTCAGGGGCCTGAATTATGTGCATAATGATCAACCATTGCAAGATATTTCTGCCAAATCTGCTGGTCAACCTACCTAGTGGCCAGTGTGGGCCTTGAATTTTGGGATAAAGACTGTCGGTTCCTGGGATATTTTATCTTCTGCAGCTACATATCCTTAAGGCTGGCATGGTGGTAGGAAGGAGATGCAGACAACTGCTCAGTCTGAAGGTCCCTTTGTGCCACGGTGCTCTTGAATTCTACTTCTTTTCTTAGTGATTTTGTAAATTGAGTCATTTTAATAATTTTACAATTAAACGTTAATGTTCTCCTGATAGACAGGAGGGAGTGGCAAATTATTGACCACCCCAACATTTAAAGCAAGAAGACAGGAGGACTCATAGGAAGATTATTTTCTAAAACTATCAATGATAATTCCATTTATCCATCTAGCTTTCCTTAATCCTAAGAATTAATCAAAATATAGGAAAAGATGAGAAAGAAAACAATTAGTATACAATTTCTTCTAACTAAATAATAATGATAACAATAAATATCAGATATGGTATGTCAAATTGCTATGCTAATTTCCACCCAAATGTAAGCTATTATTATTATTTTAGGCCTTAAGGTTATCATGATCCTTATCTTTGCCCTCCTTTGTGTTTATAGTGGCAGAGTTATCAGAAATTGAGGAGAATGAGGGAAAACAATTCACTATTTGGAGAAAACTAATAATAAGCAAGTTGAAGGTGCAAAGCATCATAGTGAAAATTTTGAAAGCCATGATTGGACAGGAGAAGTTCAAATGTATTCAAGTCGAGCCTGGAGCAAACATGATGAGGTAAGAGAAGGGATATGACAAATAAAACTCTGATGGCAGCAGAAATGTAAATTAATAGGAGATGTGAAAGGATGGAAACTGTATTAGCTGGGGGGAATACAGTCCATAAAGTTAGATATTGATGAGGTTCAAGAAGCAATAATGTGCAACAGTAGGATTCTAAGAAAGGAAGCATGTGACTCAATAATGCTCATGAAGATGAGGTCTTTTCAAAGTGTTTGAATAGATTGTGGACAATTGAAACCAGAAGAGGAAGGAGGTTTTTAAGATAGAGCAGATTCAGAGAAGTAAAGATCTTGCTTTGATCAGCAATGTTGAGACTGAGACAATGGACGTTTTGAGAGCACAGTTAGGGCAGACATTCAAGAAGTAAGGCTTTACTAGATGTTAGGTGCCGGAGAACAAAGAAAGGCTAAAATGGATCTAAAGTCAGGAAGGACTCCCATTGGGGGCCTGAAAAAAAAAAAAAAAAGAGGGAGATTCCAGTGTGTTAGATGAGACAGAAAACCAGATTAGCATTAAAAGCCAGTGCTTTTAATGCCTTGCCACTACTAGCCATCATGGGAAATGGCTGTTCACTGGCTTCTGTGCTCCAGTTCTCTGTCTTCCCGGAGCTGCAGTGCAATAACCTTCTCTGCATCTCAGAGCTTCTGGGTTCCAGGTGTCCTGCTGATGGTCACTGGTTGCAGGTGGGGACAGAGCCAGTGCTGGGTCATCATTGCCAGCTTGCTGAGGCATACATTTTAAGTACTGCTGCAATTGTTTTGTTTTAGAGACTTTCAAAAAGCAAGTAATTTTAAAAAATGCCTCATCAATGCAACCTCTGTATTCCTAGCTCTTGCCTGCTCTTTGCAAAGAATGAATCAAATCTTGCAATGTTCTCCCTGGGTTCAAGTGTGCGGTATGAAACAGCCATCCTTGTTTCTACACAGAGAAGGTACAGTGGCTGCTGGAACTGCCTGACACCTCTGTCCCTCTGTGGGCCTCACATTCTTCATGCAATATCCCATAGTTTCCTCCCTCTGCAGCATAGTGTTATTGGAAGAAAAATCCTTTTTTAAAAAAATTATCTTTTTATTTATTTTGATAGCAGGAAGGATATGCATAAATATCCAAAAAGGATAAAGGATATCATGCAAATGTCATCATATCATATATTCATCATGAAAATGACCTTGTTTTACATAAGTCTCTAAAGAGCTGTAGGACACATCTGTGCAATATACAGTGCCCACTTTAATTACATGGAATCTTTAGCAATAAAAAAATGCTACATTTATTTAACAATGCTTATAACATAGTTCTTACTTTGTATCATACTCTATTCTAAGAGTTCATTTAATTCTTTTAACAACTCTATGTGGCAGCTATAGCTATTATCATCCTCATTGTTTCCAGGTGTGGAAACAGATGCAGAGAAACCAAGTACTGTGCCCTGGGTTATATAGTGAATAAGTGGCTAAGTGGGATTCCATCCTAAACATCCAGGTGCCAGACTTTAGACTCTTAACCCCCATGCTATACAGTCTGTTTAATTGAAGACAGATATCAGTGTACTTCCAGGGAGCACTATTTAAGAGTAGATTAAGGCCTGCAATTTATAAACTTGGAAAGAAGCCTCATAAGTTAAAAGATCACAAAGCCTGTGGGTTAATTTCCCCCATAATTGTCCACTTTGACATTTTCTCTGACTGTGGGGATGGAGAAACTAAGGAATTACAGATATTTCTACAAATTTCTAGGCTATGAGTAAAAACCTAACATCCTGACTCATATTCATAACAGCATAGGCATCGTAAGCAGGAACTTTTGCGGTCCCTGACCTCTTATTGTCTCTGCTTCCTACTGCTATCACAGGAACGGCCAGCCTTGAGACTCCAAAGATAACTGGTATAAATAATTTTTTTAAGATTTATTTTTATTTATGCATACAGGAATTGGGGTGTAGGCCAGAGGTGGGGGAGCGTGAGAGGATTCACCAGAGACAGAGGCGGGGAGCAAAACAGGCACATCTACTGAAGTACACTGCTGAGGGGAGCAGCTGGTGAGACAGGAGAGGTCTGCTGTGCCATGTGGGTCAGCTTCCTGGCCAGGGATCAAACTCAAGCCGCAGTGGCTGGCAGTGGCTGGTGATAGCCTGATAGGGCTGAGGCTTAGACTTTAACCCCTATGCCACCAGGGAGATCCCTGGTATAAAGAATTTAAACACAATTCTGGGCAGAGGCTGGTCAGAACACCATCTTGGGAATTATTGGGTTGCTTTTGAATCAGTTGCTCAAATCCATTTTAACCATGGTTGTCCATCTATGCAATTAATAAATTTAAGTAAGCTAGGGTTTCATTCCTGGGCAGAAGTCTGTGAGCTAGGTAGTTACTAAAAGGTGTGTCTGGGTATGGCAAGTCTACAAATCCCAAACACCTCCACACCAGCTCATGTGTGTGCTTACTGAACCCCAAGCCTATTTTACATTTGTTTTTATTCTTTGGCGTATGCCTTTTCCTTGTTGGTAGTGTCTTTTGTTTCACTTCAATGGCCTAATTCTTTCCTATCCTCAAAAGATCAATTGAAATCATTCACGAAGGCTTCCATGTTTATCCCAACGAGAGGACATTGCTAATGATTATGTGATCCCATGATATTTTAATTTACATGGCAGTCATCATTCACTGCTTTCTATAGTCTCTTCATGCATCCATGTCTTATCTCCCCAACTACATGACATGCTATTTGATGCCACATAATAGGTACATAATAATGTCTTGCTAATTGAGAGTCTCTTTTGTAATCTCTGGGAGCTCACTGGGGTCTGGTTATCTCTTATAAATCAATCCCTGAAGAAGTTCCCACCTCCCCTGTGATTCTAATGCCTTAGAAGTGTATTAGGGACCAACTCAAGAGTAAAATTCTATATCTCAACAGAGGGGAAGGAGAGCAGCATATGCAATTAAAAGAAGAGGCTATGACAGGGGATACAATGACTTTGGTTACCTAATTTCACAGCAGCAAGGATCAGCAAGGATTTCAGGCTCCAGAATCCAACCCAGTGCAAGAAAAATCACCAAAACAATGGAGCTAGATGGTTGGATTAGCAGAACTCCACTGAGCTATGTATACTGCAAACAAATATAAATGAGGGGATTCCTGGACTAGAACATCAATTTACAATTTAGGAGTCCGTCAAAGGCTATCTTAGTTTGACCTCTAGTGCCCAGTCTATTTCAGACTAAATTTTATTATGGAAGAAGCACATTCCATAATACATTTTTTTAGTGAGAAACAGAAACTAATCAGAGTTGACAGTACCTCCTAGACTCCGCAGAACAGCAATCTGAGCGACAAAGTACTTGTGTGAGAATCTGAAAGGAAAATATGGTGGATCTTCAAGAAGACAGAGCCCAGTGAGCTCAAGGTGAGGCAGACACACTGCAGCTCATGGATTAGACTCGCCATGGATAACAAGTCAAATAACTCACTGCACTGGCACAGGAGACAAAGTAAATGCTGTTCAACCAAAACTCAAATGGGAACAGAAATAGGTTAACTGTATTAACTCAAATTAGGAAAACTACAAGAGAAAGACATGACTTCAGAAATCAATTCTTTGGATTAAAGGGATTACTATTGAACTACTTTATCTTTCTCTAAGGAGCAGAAGGAAACAAAGTTTAGAACCGCGGAGCATGTCTGCTTTGGGAAAAAAAAAAAATCATTCCATTCTCTGGTTTATTTTTCAAAATTACATCTGGGTTCTAAAGAGAAATCTTGTAATCATTCTGCAAAGAATAAGATATAAAAGTATGAAAAGATAAAATGACTTCCTCACAGTTAGGCACTGAGTCAGCATGGGTCCAAGTTTTGGAATATAGAGTTCTCGGCACCAATGCTGGGAAAATGCTTTCCAACTCTAAAATCCTATAAAAATGAAGAGAATAATTATAATAAAGGCCAATTGCCTTTCATACTCTAAGCACTTTACTCATGTTGAATTGATTGTACACAGAGAATTATTTTTATGTTCTTTTTTTCTCTTTCTTTCTCTCTTGAATTATTTTATTAATTGTTTTATCCCTCTGGGTAACATCTGTTCACTATATAAATTTGAAAGCTTTCCTATTTTTATTCCCATATGTAACCACTTTTGTTAGTTCCCATGTAACCCTCCCCAAGCTGGCTAATGTACTCTTAAGCATATATGTGGAAGCAATTATATTTTCACATTATTTTACATTTTGATTTTGTAATTAAACTTTTGCCATCTGAAGTTTTCTGTAGTTGCCTGTCTTATCCTTAGGAGAAACATAAAATTTCATGGTATATATTTATAAGTTAAAGATATATATTTAATAGTCTTCTATAGCTACACATTTAAGTTTCATTTTTTTTTTGTTATTTTTTGTATTGCCAGAAGTACTTTAGTTATATAATATCTTTGTTTGAAGACATTTTTTGAGTGAGACACTTTTCCTAAAATTGGAACTTACTGGGTGAAGCATTAGGGTGCATCTGTAATTTTGATGGATGTGTCTATAAAACTATCAACTTACATTCACAACAACAAAGGATGAGAATGCTACTTCCTGCATACTCTTGTCAATGAGCAAGTTACTTCACTTTAAGAACATTGCAAATTTAATCCATGTAAAATGTTATTCAATTATTTTAGTTTTCATTTTTCTTACATTGGATGAAAATCTTACACTTTTTAAAAACTATTTTCTTTTTTAATATTGTATTTATTTTTGCACAGAAATACTGGGTGTGGGGTGTGAGAGGATTCACCTGTCACAGATTGGGGAGCAGAACAGACAAGTCTACTGAAATATACTGCTGAGGGGAGCAGTGGGAGAGACAGGAGAGGTCTGCTGTGCCATGTGGGTAGCTCCCTGGCTGGGGATCTTGGTGGTAACTCTGGGACTAAACCCCTAGGCCAACAGGGAGACTCCTGATAATCTTATATTTTTATTTTTTTTAAAAGCTTGAAGTTTTACATCTTTTTTTTTTTTTAAAGATTTATTTATTTATGCATACAAGAGCTGGGGTACAGGCCAGAGATGCAGGGGTTGAGAGGATCCACCAGAGACAGAGTGGGGAACAGAACAGGCAGACTGACTGAAATACACTGCTGAGGGGAGCAGCGGGGAAACAGGAGAGGTCTGCCTCACCATGTGGATTTCTCCCTGGCCGGCTGGGGATTGAACTCATGCTACAGAGGCTGTGGGTTGCTTCATAGTGCAGTACTTAACCCCCTGAGCCACCAGGGAGGCCCAATCTTATATTTTTAAAAGTCACTTTAATTTATCTTCTTGAATAGCTCACATTCTTTTCTTTTCTTTCTTTTTTTTTTTTCCAAGATGCTAAAATTCTTTTATTTTCTGGCTAAAACATTTTTTTTAAATAATAAATTTATTTTTATATTCCCCATACAATTGCAGCCCCCCATTCTGACCCAATCCCTCCCCTCCCGCCCCCCACCCCCCAAAAGTGTCTCTGGTTCATAGTTTTTTGTTGATTTTGATTTTCACTTTCTTATAGTTATTCATTTTCCTGGTCCCTTATTTAAGTTTTCTAGATTCCTGCTATGAGTGAGACCATCCGGTATTTTTCTTTTTCTTTTTGGCTTATTTCGCTGAGCATGATCCCTTCCAGCGCTATCCATGTTGCTGCAAATTGCATGTGTTTATCTTTTTTGAATGCTGAGTAATATTCCATGGTATATATGTACCACATCTTCTTGATCCAGTCATCTATTTTTGGGCATTTGGACTGTTTCCAAAGCTTAGCTATTGTAAACAGTGCTGCTATAAACATAGGGGTGCAGGTGTTCTTTGGAATTGATGTTTCTGTGTCCTTTGGGTAAATACCTAGGAGTGGAATTGCTGGATCCTATGGAAGCTCTATGTTTAGTAGGTCAAGAAATCTCCACACAGCTCTCCATAGTGGTTGTGTAACAGGGTGGTCCCCAGGAAAGGGGAAGGTTCCCTGCCCCACCCAAGGGAGGGTGGAGCTGAGCAGGAAGAGGAGAAGCAGAAGAAGAGACTGAGGAAGGAAGCAGGATGGAGCCAGGAGACCTGGAGGAGGCACATGGAGCCTAGAGACACGTGAAGAAGCTGCGCTTGTCTTTTGGTCATGGACGGGGTGACACAGATGTGGGTGAGACCCATGGGGAGGTGACAATGGCAGCTTTTATCTTGATGTTGATTTTGCTCTTTTCCTTCCGGGCTTGTCTGGTTGTTTCTGACTCTTTTCTGTGGGTCCCCACTGGAAGGTGCTTTAGACTTGTGGCAGGCTTTGGGGCCTTGCTCTGGGCCGATCCCATATGGATGGAGTTTTACCCACGAGGGGACGGGTAACTTTGGGTGCTTCATTTAGAAACTAGACTCTTTGCCTTACCTGTATTGTTTCCTAGTTTTTATTAAAGTTCCTTCCCATTAAAGTGTCATATGTTTTGTGTTGATGCAGCGGATGGCAGAACCCATTTAGAATAGGCAGGTTTGCGGGGCTTGGGCTGCCCCTCTCCCTGTCCTATAACAGTTGGACCAGTGTGCACTCCCACCAACAGTGCAGGAGAGTTCCTTTTTCTCCACACCCTCGCCAACATTTGTTGTTGCTAGTTTTTTTAATATGTGCCATTCTCACTGGTGTAAGATGGTATCTCATGGTAGTTTTGATTTGCATTTCCCTGATTACAAGTGATGTTGAACATTTTTTCATATGCCCATTGGCCATTTGCATTTCCTCTTCAGAGAAGTTTCTTGAAGAGCTCACATTATTTTCAAGAGTGTTCTCAACATATCTTTTAATTATTAAACAAAATTTTGAATTTTTAGCAACACTTAAAATATATTCACATCTTAGTGATAAAAATTGTCCCATTTGCACTGAAACTCTCATGATTTGTCTGAGCTTCTTCATTTTCTCTTCCAATAGTGGAGAGTGTGTGTGGAAGTGAAGAGTCCCCAAGACGGTTTTATTCAGCATATCACTTAGGTGACTCTTTGGTGATCTTATACATCTGTCCCTTTGTTATCTGTCTTCAACATCAAAATATCCATGAGTACAGCCTGCATATATTAACCAATAAACACTTGAATTGAGTTCAGCGTTGTAGAATGTCAGAATAAACTGAGAGTTAACCACTTTTTTCCTTTGAAAATGATTTATTAGAATTTTCCCTTGTGATGAGCAAATTTTGCAAATTTGCATGACTTCAATTCACAGTTAAACTTGAGTCCCTCTTTCATCTTTGAGATCTTTTCTAACCTCAGGACTGGAAAGGAGGTAAATGACACAAATCTTTCAGCAGAGCATGAGGTCAGTGAAGGAAGCCCACGGAGATAATGTTTACTGGAAACAGGACTTATTTCATCTTTAAACACACAAATGAAGTCTGCACTGTCGATGAACACCTCCTCTGTGAGACCTTGTGGTGGATGATGAATGCCTCCCCTTACATCAGCTTTAAACCTCCCACTCTAATCCTATTCCCATGAAAATGCCAGGGGAGAGGATGTCCCTGGACAGTGGACTGTGTCACATGACTCAACAGGGTGGATCAGTGGTGTACAAAGGACTGTGCTGGTCTCTTGTCAATTTTATTGACAGAAAAATGACTCATTAAAAAAGGGCATCTGAAATTACAGACCTAATTTAGTTCTTGTGTATTAACCAGCAATTCAATAAGGCTGAGAACAGTATTCATGCACCTGAAGCAGCTGAGTAACTGGTTGGGAAATCTGTTTAGCAAGAAAAGGCAGAAATCTCCTAATTTCTCTCCCCTTCACTTAAAAAGACCCCTTGCAAGATGATAGCAGCATTCACAACCTTCTTGACCTCTTTCTTTAAAACCATCTTGGCATTAAAAGTAACTTGAGGGCCTCCCCTGGTGGCACAGTGGTTGAGCGCTGGGCTGTGAAGCTGCCCGCAGCCTCTGCAGTGCCAGTTCGATCCTGGCCGCCCAGCAAGGGTCCCACATTGCTCATAGACCTCTCCTGCCGCCCGCTGCTCCCTCAGCAGTGTACTTCGTCCATCTGCCTGTTCTGCTCCCTGCTCTGGCTCTGGTGAATTCTCTCACCCTCCCGCGATTCTGACTGTACCCAGTGCTTGTATAAATAAATAAATCTTTTTAAAAAAAATAAAAATAACTTAAGTCATTTGTTTCCTGATCTGAGGATTTGATTTTATTCTTCAAAGATGTTTCATTAAAATCCTTTGCTTTTAAATTTTTGATACCATTGTTGGAATAAGATATTTGCTCACAAAAGTTGCCCACTCAGCAATAGTTACTACATTATATATTATATATTTATATTAATATATATATTGCATATGTTATTTATTTGACTGCAATTGTTATTGGAACATTAACTCCTTTGGTGAAATTACAACTGAATATGGGAATAATTAGGGGAAAATTAACAAGCAGAGAGGTTTATTAAAAAATTCTAAAATTGGGTCTCCCCTGGTGGTGCAGTGGTTGAGTGCTGGTTTGCGAGGTTGCCTGCAGCCTCTGCAGCGCCAATTCAATCCGCAGCCACCGGCGAAGGCCCCCCTCCCAAAAAAAAAAAACATTCTAAATGACTGTAAATTCTAAAATACTGAATATTTCAGCCTTTATACTTTTGCTTTTTATAAATGTCTTAATATTTTAGATCTAAAGGTTACAATTCAAATTAAAAAATATTCTGTGATTCTATTTTCAGTGGAGTGCTCTTATACAAATATATTTTTTAAAAATAAGAAGCTACTCAATATTGTAGGATTATACTCTGAATTCATACTGTGTATTCCCAAGACTGTAATCAGAGGACAGCGTTTTCCTCTATATTCAGTGTCCTTACAGGTAGAATATGGCAAAGCAGATGTACAAAATTTATGATCCGATGACTGAATTCAAATTACATGCTTATAGTTTTTCTTTAGGCTAATAATAACCATCTAGAAAATATAATGAGAAAAGGATACCATTAAAAACAGCAACAAAAATTTACAAATCCATAGGAATGAACTTAAAATACGTGACTGCCTATAGGAGAAACTACCAAATGTTTTTGAGAGTCACAGATAATTTGAATAAATATCTTCCAAATGGAAAATATTGTGCAATGTCAATGCTCTCTAGAGGTGACTTTTACATTTAATTCAATGCCCTTCAAATACTTATATTTTTGAGAAATTTCTTAAAATGCATACAGAAGGATAAACAAGTTAGACTTACCTTTTTTTTTTTTTTAAGATTATTTATTTCTGAGTAGAAGAACTGGGGTGAAGGCCAGAGGTGCAGGGAGTGAAAAGATTCACCAGAGACAGAGTGGGGAGCAGAAAAGGCGGATCTACTGAAATACACTGCTGAGTGAGCAGAGGGACAGATAGGAGAGGTCTGCTGAGCCATAGCTGCTGAGCATATCCCCTGGCTGGGGAATCCAACTCAGGCCGTTGTGGTAATAGTGCTGAGAAAACCCCTAGGCCACCATGGAGGCCCAATGAGAATTCAATTTTTGAAAGAAAATTGTAAGATGGAACTTGCATTCCAAAGATCTGAACTTATTACAAAGTTATAAAACATGAAATGGTGTGATAGCAGTGCCAGGACTCACACTCAGATATATGAGAATGGAAACACTAGGGAAGGATCTGTGTGTAGAAGTTTTCATTGTATTATTAAATGACATTTAAAGAATGGTGGAAAGAATGAATTACTCAGTAGCTTGAATGATTGACTAATACATATTTTTAAAGCCATATCTTTGCTTCCCTTCCCCAGGAGTGCCCATGGTTTGCTGGCAGTGAGAAACTGGAATGTAATTCCTTCACTGACTAAGGTGACAAACTCTGGCTCTGAGCAGCCTTACTGTTTGCCCCTTCATGCCATGAAAAACAATCATATTCTCCAACCACTGTGGAGAGCTGTGTGGAGATTTTGGATCTACTAAACATAAGCTTCCATATGATAGCAATTCCACTCCTAGGTATTTACCCAAAGGACACAAGAAACATCAATTCCAAAGAACCCTGCACCCCTATGTTTATAGCAGCACTGTTTACATAGCTAAGCTTTGGAAACAACCCAAATGCCCAAAAATAGATGACTGGATCAAGAAGATGTGTATATACCATGGAATATACTGCATTCAAAAAGATAAACACATGCAATTTGCAGCAACATGCGCTGGAAGGGATCATGCTCAGCGAAATAACCAAAAGAAAAGAAAATACGGATGGTCTCACTCATAGCAGGATCTAGAAAACTTAATAAGGGACAGGAAAATGAATAACTATAAGAAATGAAAATCAAATCAACAAAACTATGACCAGAGACACTTTTATTGGGGTCAGAATGGGGGGGCTGCATTATATGGGGAATATAACAATAAAATTATAAAAAAAAAAAAAAAAAAGAAAATCATATTCTTCTATCCTATGATACAAAACAGTGGAAAGCACTCTCTTTTAATAAGCACTAAAATAAATTTTAAATGAATTTAATAACTAAATGCAAATACTGTAAAAGATCTAGCAGAAAATGTAAATAAATATTAAGGATCAGGAGCCTCTTTGGAAGATAAAACAGAAAATAGAAATTATAAAGAAAAATGAATGAGATTTTGATAAATTACAGAAAGATTTTTGTATCACAGTAGCACATGATTAACATAATTAAAGGACAACAGACAAAATGAGAAAAATGTGTCAGAGAGTGTTAAATGGATAGAAAGATCCTACAAATCCAAGGGAAACATACATACTTATATATCTTAAAAAACAAAAGTCATGAGCAGCCATCTCATAAAGGTGATTTTTCCAAACCATCAAACAGGAAGGTTGCTAATAATTATTAAATATTAAATATTGCTAATACAGAAATGCAAACTGAAACAACAATGAAAATAAATTTGATCATTTGTTGATGTATTAAATGAATAGAAGTGAAAAGATTCATAATCCCTTGGGTTGTTCAGGCTACTTTGGTAAAGAAATATATAAACAATTAACAATAGTAAACAGCAAAATGTAAATGACTTTATATCAGTGTTAGATTGTAACTAATTTTTCTGTTTTAAATTATTCTCTGAATATGTATTCCTTTGTAACTGTATTAAAGAATTGATTCTACTAAAATACAAAAAAATGAAAATGTTTATTCTATTTCAACTAAGAAATAGCAAGATTATACAGGCAAGATTTAAGTGATGATTCAAATTCAGTCACATATCAAGGCTCCGTAAGAACAATCGGTCTTCTGGGCCTCCCCGGTGGTGTAGAGATTGAGTGCTGGGCTGCAAAGCTGCTTGCAGTTTCTGCAGTGCAGGTTCAATCCCTGGCCCCGGGGAGGGCCTCCCACATGGCGCAGCAGACCTCTCCTGCTGCGCCCGCTGCTCCCCTCAGCAGTGTATTTCGTCAGTCTGCCTGTTCTGTTCCTTCTCTGGCTCTGGTGAATTCTCTCACCCTCCCCCGCTTCTGACTGTACCCAGTGCTTACATAAATAATTAATTAATTTTAAAAAGAACAATCAGTCTTCTGAATATTGATTTGCTGTAATCACAGACTATTAGCAAATATTAAAAGATGAGTTAATTATAGAATATTAGCACATCTTACCAGACATGATGGAAATATTCAATAGGGTTCTTGCAAAGTTCTTCACTTTTAGCTTTGCTGAATATCCCATTGAGAAGTTCATCATCTGAATAAGTAGTATCTTGTATAGAGTCAAAACAAATTTAATCATTTGTTTTTTAAAATTCCCCCTCATATTCACTCACAGTGCAGAAACCTGGAATTATTATTCTGACAAAAATAGTAATACAAAATTTAGACTAGCATTCATATTTAAACTATGTAGGTTGGGCCTCCCCAGTGGAGCAGTGGTTGAGCGCTGGGTTGCAAAGCTGCCTGCGGCCTCTGTGGCTTTGGTTCGATCCCGGCTGCTCCCCGGCCACTGGAGGAGGGTCCCACATGGCGCGCAGACCTCTCCTGCCGCCCGCTGCTCCCCTCAGCAGTGTACTTCGGTCCTTCTGCCTGCTCTGCTCCCTGCTCTGGCTCTGGTGAATTCTCTCACCCTCCCGCGCTTCTGACTGTACCCAGTGCTTGTATAAACAAACAAACAAACAAAGAAATAATACATGCCTCTTTGAAAAAAAAAAGAGTGCCCCCCCCAAATAAATAAACTACGTGGGTGTTTGATGTTTATTTGATGCTGTTTTAATCACATGCTAGTTAATTAGATTAATAGATTTAACTTTCGATACTACATATTGAAGGGGAATCTTTGCTTCAACCTGCCCAGGTATCACTTTAGATAGTGGAGTTTGCTAACTTGTCCATAAATGTGCAAAACTCATAAAATTTTCCTTACAAATCCTACTTATTTTAATCAGGTAAAATACTGAAATCTGACATGGCAGGGATATCATTACATTGACAATACATAGTGTTATTTGAAGGTTTAGAAAGCTGAAGCAAATAGTTGGATTTAAAGGAGAGAAAGAGCTGTAAATGTCTTAAATATTTAGGAATATTTAAATATTCCTTGTAACTCAAGGTATTCAGTTGAAAGAAATGAATCAAGGAGGACATGGTGGCATTTGTGATATCTTTTCCTAAGTTCTGAGAAAAGTCTGGCGATTTGGCATGCTTTTGACTTCAGATAACACATTTCCCCTCCTAGAGAGTTTAGGGCTGACCCTCAACCTAGAATGAACTTGTAAAAGACCCTCCTGATGAAGGTCAGAGAGGTACCTTAACAGATAATGTGCAGTAAGCGCTCCACAGCAGCAGTCACTGGGGTTTCGAAGCAACCTCAGTTTCGCCATTACATGTTTCCATGGTTTCCACACTTAGCACACTCTACCTTGGTAATGAGCACCAATAAAATATGACCTGACTGGATCATAGCGAGAGAAGAATCTGAAGCACACGCTTTTTATAGTTTCTTCTCTTATACAACACTTGACTGCCTTGGCTCAAGCCAGCCTCGCTTTTACTGGCGTGTGCAGTGTGAAATCATTGGCTCTCAGCATTTCAGTAAGTTCTCTGCTGCAGTGAGATCAATATTATGTGTTCTGCCTGTGTTATTAGGAGAAAGAGGTATCTCCTAGGCGCTGGAGTGAGAAAAGAAATGATGGAGAGAGGTATTAACAGAAAAGTGCCCAGGGCTGTCAGTGTTTCGAAAATTCATGAAACGAGCAAAAATCTGCATCTCTAATGGATCAGTAACAGATGGAGCTGTTAGGGAAAGGCTTAAAAGAATTGATTGTAATATAAGGGATCCTCCAGAGCTGTGTGCAGTGTAGACACTGCACCGTGCGTGCAGCTTGTTAGGGCTGGTTGAGGTGACAGCCAGATGGGAGCAGTTTTCCATGGTGTGATGGTTTAAAGGTCACTCAGTCATGCTGAAACTTTTTTGTGCAGGATTGAACATCTAGTTATGTTTCCTGGGTCATGTGGGTGGCCTTTTCAGTGACAGGAATTCCCTGCCTGCATTTCCTTTTGTAGGACACGCACCATGCTGGGGATGAAAGAAAGATCAAACTCCACCTTCCTCATCTGCAACATTTTCACCCTTTCGGTGGTCCAGCATCTGGAGGTTGCCTCTTAGCTTCCCTTATTGGGTGGAAGGCTTTTCAGGGTACCCATTTTGGAGGGTGAAACCACACAAAGGGTCTTGTACTTCAAGCATTTATTTTTAATTTTTTTTTTTAAGATTTATGTTTATTTATTGTGTGAGAAGTGGGGTGCAGGCCAGAGATGTGGGGGAGGTAGCAGTGAGAGGATCCACCAGAGACAGAGTGAGGAACAGAACAGGCAGACTGACAAAATACACTGCTGAGGGGAGCAGCGGGTGAGACAGGAGAGGTCTGCTGCACCATGTGGATAGCTCCCTGGCTAGAGACTCATGTCGTAGTGGCTGGCAGTCTCTTGATAGCGCTGAGATAACCTCTTGTGCCACCAGAGAGGACCCTGTACTTCAAGCATTTAACAGAATGGTATAGGTAATAAGCCCAGCGCTCTGCTCCTCCCTAGGCAGTACATTCTTGCTGCTTGGGCTGAGGCTTTCACTGCTGCTGATGCCTGCGTCAGGCCCAGAAAACCCCTGGCAAAGTCACAGGGACCTGACTTCCCTGAGCATTGGGAAAGTCCCTCCAGTGAGCACCAGTTTATTTTCATTTCTTTCCACAGGAAAGGGGTGGGAGGGGTAAAGGGGGAGAGAGATTTTTTTAAGGTGAACAGAGGTTGCACCGTGGCCATGAAAATGCTATTTTCATGTCAGGTATCTCGGAAACCAAAGTTAAGATTCCCACAGTAGAGAAATCATCTTGTTGCAATTCCCAAATAGTTCTGTCCAGGTAGAGGGTTTGAATAGTGGCCAAGTTACCCATCCCATCACATGCTAGTTGTGTTACCTCCCACCATCTCTTACCACAGGTTCCTCATCTATAACATGGATGACAGTGATTCCTGTAACATGGTCATTGCAATGCTTGAATGGGACAGTGTATCCTGTGATGTAGCACATGATGAAAAGTCAACAGTTGTCACTTATCACTATTATGATTTTAGGAGAACAAATATTTTTTCTAATTACCATACAGTTTCTGGCTATTGTATACATAGACTGCTTTTACTCAAAAACCAACCAACAAACAAAACCTTTAGGAAGTGCTGTTAATTCCACAGGGCTTCTAAAATGTCTTTTGTTAGAAATACTTTTGCTTTCAGTTCAACAGATATGCTCAGAATCTGGGGTAGAGAAGTCTCCGGGTTCCATGCCATCATGCAGAGAACATCAAACGCCAGACAGCTGCTTCCCTAGGCATGCTTAGAAATACCCTCGGCCCTGCCTGAATCGAATGGCAGCCACACTCGAGCAAGCTACACAGTCAAGAAATGATTTATGGGCTCATCGGTCGATTTCATTAATTCTTTATCAATTATGTAGTGAGCATTTATTGAGTTCTATCTGTGCAGGGTTGTAGCTTAGCTGCTTCGGGACTTTATAAAGATGTATATGACAGGATCTGGTGACCCCTAGGACCATATGTATAATAAAAAAGTATTACATGTAAAAATCACCACAATAAATGCAGGTGTGGAAACTACTATCTAAATCGTGTAAATACAGGAGTTCAGAACATTGACTGTTTTCCACAAAAACAGTTTGGATTTTCTCTGGATAATTATGCATTAAAGGGAAAGGCATTCAAGAAGAGCCCATGAAATAAACAAAGCTATGAAGATGCTGATGATTATTACTGTTATAATAAAAGGCAACTAATCTACATGTTCTCCTATGTACTAGGAGATAAATACATGTTTGTAGGTGTATGTATCAGATAAAAAGAACATAGCAGAGATACATGCTAGGTGAGATTATGTAGGTAGATGTCTAAATATATCAGATTAGGGGCCTCCCCTGTGGCACAGCAGTTGAGTGCTGGGTTGCAAAGCTGCCCGCAGCCTCCGCAGCACCTGTTCGATCCCTGGCTGCTCCCCGGCCACCGGAGGAGGGTCCCACATGGCGTGCAGACCTCTCCTGCCACCTGCTGCTCCCCTCAGCAGTGTACTTCGGTCCTTCTGCCTGCTCTGCTCCCTGCCCTGGCTCTGGTGAATTCTCTCACCCTCCCGCACTTCTGACTGTACCCAGTGCTTGTATAAATAAATAAATAAACATCTAAAAAAAAACATTTAAATATATCAGATTAACTATGGTTGCTAGAGAATGGGTTTTAAGTTAGGCAAGGGATTAAGTTGCAAAGGTGAACTGGGATAAAAGTAGGATTTCTAACCATTCATGTCAGACCTACCTAACAGGAATAGGGGTTTCTGATTTGGGGTGATTTTATGACTGTGGTACCTGGCTGCAGTTGACTAAGCAAATGTGGGTCTGATGTGTAGCTTCTGGAATTCTGCACCTCACAATAGTATTATGAAGTAGGTAATAAAGATAGGGTACATATCATGTACATATTAAAGGTACTGCAAGTGAGATACAAAAGGCATAAAGTGATTAAGCCAGGAGCACTTAAGGAGTCCACTTCAGAACTGGAACTTGTATCCAAATCTTGCTTGGCTGACTTCCAATGCACTGCTCAACTCTAGTTTGTTACCTTGTGGCTCTGATACATCTCATGTTGATTTTAGAGCAAAAGGCAAAACCTTATGCCCAGAGAGGACTGTAATAGGTTCTAATAGGTGGCAGCAAGCCCAGTGTGCTTGGGTTACTTGAACTGCATGTAAATTGTAGACATGCTAGCAGTTGTGTGTGCACTAATATTTATTTGTGCATATTTACAGGGGTGGCACCTAATGACTTGTGAAAGTCTAAGAACTGAGCACTTAGAATGTACAAGTCATAGAATTTCAAAAGTGGAAGTCAGTTTTGAGATGACATAATATTTTAATTTTAATAAAGAAAGTAAGGCGCAGAGAAAACTGGTGAATTGCCAAGGTCTTGTGGAGATTGAGTTAGGGAGGGCTAGGCCTTTTTACTCTTAATCCACTAGTATTAGTATTAATACGGGTTGTCCATAGAATGAGAGAGAAAGAGATACAGAGAGACAAAGACAGAGAATTTATAATGAGGAATTGGCTCTTATCATTATAGAGGCTAGAGTGTCCATGATCTGTCATTTCTCAGGGGAAAATAATAAGAGCAAATTCTGCCTTCGTCTGCCTTTTGTTGTATTCAAGGTCCTCAAAGAACTGGATGATGCTTACAAACATTGGTGAGGGCAATCTATTTGACCATGTCTACTGATTCAAAATTTCAAATGCTTATCTTATCTAGAAATACCCTTATTGACACAGCCAGATGAGTGTTTAATCTGGGCACTCTGTGGCCAGTCAAGTAGATGTTTAAAATCAACCATCACACCACATTTGATGGGAAATAAAGTCCTGAGCACTTAGTCTTTTTAGAAAAGTCATTAAAAGTGGCAACAGATGAGATGAGCAAAGACAGGATGTATTAAAAACAGAGAAGGAAGGACTGAACAGGACCTTGTGTGTTCAGAGGTGATTTGACTCTGTGAACAAATCCTGGGATCTTTGCCAGAGCTGGAATACAAGTGTGAGATTATTAAGCAGCCTGACTCTCCTTTGAAACGCTGTCTTCGATTTAACCATGTTGAATATTGCCATGTTCCTCTTCCAATGAGAAGATAGAAAAAGGTAAGTGGTCATGAGTACCTCTGAATTTCTAACCTAGAGTGACTGAGAAAACACCAAAATTTAATATATTTAAATGGGATTTCTTGGATTAAGTTTTTTACATAAGACAAAGTTCAGAGACATACATTAAAATTTAGCTTCAGAAAATAAAGTTATGGTTCAGAAATATTTGTGGAACACATAGTAAAGCTTCATATTTTTTACACTGGGTAAAAGATTTGTGGTGGGAAAAAAGATTCTGAGGTAAAACTAAACTGTTCAAACTTGTGACCTTATTAAAACAGAAATTTAAGATCCCTACTCTATGCCAACAGAAAAAGGCAGTGATTTGCTCAAAGTCACAAAAATGACAAAGGCTAGAGCAAAGACATGACCCATTCTACCCTTCATTTTAAGAATTTGAACAAAGCAAAGGAATGGCAGGTGTTGCTGGGTATTGTGTTGGGGAGAATTCCTTTGTACCATCTGGTTGTGTTGAGGTAACTTGGGGGAAGATAGGTGACCTGAAACCCTTCTTGGTGATGTCTCTGCTTGTAGGAGAGACATTCAGTATGTAGGGGGAAGAGCAGACCAGGCCTTCAATGATGAAGGCTGTCCTCCCTCAGCCCTACAGACAAGATGCCTGTTTGCATAAGAATCCTGGGGGCTGCAGGGAAATGAGAGATGGAAGGCTGAATTGTGATATTTAAAGTGGTAACTTGTGTTTGGGTCCCTTAAAAGTCTGGCAAGAATGACCACCAAGTTCCCTCAGGAAAAATTCATGAAAAGGAATAAAGTAACATGCACTGGGTATTTTGTACAACAACAGCCTTGGGTGTTAGACAAGAAGAACTGATTCACCTCTTGCAGATCCAGTCTGGTGTCAGCATGGCTAATGCATCGAACACAATAGTTTTCACTCCAACCCACCACCTGTCTTTGTATAAAATGAACTCTGTAGATTGAGTAAACTCATTTGTTCCTGAATAACTTGTGAAGAGGTTAACCTGAACAAAGTGATGTTGGATATTTTTCTAGTAACAATTGTAGGGAATCAATTGAGAGGTACCATGAAATAAAAAGCAATGAGGTCTTATTGAAACCAGAAGCTGCAGAAAGGGCCCATCCTGCCACATTGTTCCATTAATCTATAGATATTTCCTGTTCTGAGATCCCCTAATTTAATATTTTAAAGTGCTCATAGACTTTAAATGAGTTGGCGGATGCTATCCTGAAATAAATAGGCATGGGAACACTTGAAAAATGATGAAAGAAATTTTATGAATCTCCAGGGAGCAGTGTATACAGAGCAACTCAGCTAACTCTTTTTCCATGGTTTGCAGCACACTTTAGAATGAGACTGTCCTCATGCAAAACAACAGAAAGTGCCCTTTTGGACCATGGGAAATGCATCTCCAGGTGTTCTCTGGACTTCACAGAGGCACCCCTTTTGGGAGGCCCGGTCTGAATGCTCAGAGAAAGTTGTGTGTGGGTAACACACAGTGTTGACTAGAGAAGTGGACACAAGATAAAGTCACAGAGGAGACGTAATGAAAGTCTAGTTATTTTGACCAGTGTGTTATAATTACATGTGCCTTTGCCTTTTAGTCTTTAAAATGCAGGTTCCATGAAAATGATTTAGGATGTAGCTGATCTCTCCATTGGCTAGTTTGTGGGCCAGGTAATGTACACTTGACCTACTAACTTGACAGTTGGCTTTTTCAATCTAAAAGGCCACAGCTATGTGCACACTAGCCTCTGCACCTTCCAGACAGATGAACTCATTTCTTCACTTCCATACAGAGCCTCTGCCTGGCATTTCTTAGAGGAGCTGCATAAGTCAGATAATTAAAGAGGCTCCTGATAGCTTTGCTCTATAATTCTTTACTTACATAATTACATTTTTGGGGTAATATTTGTCCATGGCTTAGAACCACTCAATAGGTTAAATAAATGTGTGGAAGTGAATGAACTCCCACTCATGGAAACCAATTTGAAATATGGAATTTATAATGTGTGTGGCTAGACAAAAGCATTCTGCAAACCAAGTAAGGTTTTGAGCTTCTCATTGAATAGATCCTTTTCACTTGAGCTGCCCTTCTTCAAACTGGTGGCTATTAGCAGTATTTCTGGCACATGCCTCTTATCACAAATTCCTATTGATCTTTCACCTGGGGATACTGCAGGCAGTTTCATGTTTCTGATGTTCAGACCAGAAAACTCATCAAACTCCGGCCACAGTTCTGTTCTCTCAATGGCCTGTCTGCTGTCATTTAGTTTAACCCATACGTTCATATCTAGAAGATTTATGGACATGTCATAGTTCTTTAGGGAGCTCAATGACTGGTACACCCTAAGTAGGTGCAGGATTTGGAAACAAAAGCCGGCCCTAGGATCCCATTTTGCAACTGTGATCTCGGTCTCCCATACACTGACTATGCCTTGAGTCGAGCATGGACTTCTGAAGGTCTGTCTCACCCATCCGCCTCGGGACTGTATCATTGGCCAATGTAGCCAGGAAATGCACCACTTATTCTCTTACAGTTTGCCCAGTGCCTCATACTACACATTCAAATGGAAAAAAGAAACTCATCTGTTCTTCCTGGGAGCTGGGCTTGTGCAGCTGTGAGCAACCCCATGCATATTTACTGGGAAGAGCTGAAGGACTTGGAGCTCATTCTGCAAAGCCTAATCTGGCCTTAGGCTCCTTCCCACGGATATGCACACTCTAGCCAGAGAGAGGTGTAGGGCCCACACAGCACGGTTCTGTTCCTTGGACCTGTGCCTGGCCCTCCACTCCAAGTAAATGTGGGATAATATATTCTACCCTCATAAGCAAAGCAGATCATGGGAAGTATTTTATGAAAAGTACCTGGGAGTTTTGCCAAGCTCACTTTTGGTTCATTATACCATCTATTATTAATACATTATCACATAATGATCTCTCAGTCGACTTTCCTTACCCCATGAGCGCGTGGTGGATTTTCCCATTTTATGTGGGCAGACTGTGTGACCGAATCATGTTCAAAAACAAATTTTAAAATGTGATTATCTAAATATTGGCAGAAAGACTCTTTCTGGTGAACACAGTTCTTCTGAACAATTCTTAAGTTACTTTGTTACAACACTCGCCTTCCAGAAGTTTGAAAAAAAGAGAAGGAAAATAAGGATGGTGGACTTAAATCTGAGCAACTGGGAGGAGATACAGGGCGAAGTGAAATGGTAAAGGGTTTTGGGAGAAAGGCACTGTCATTTTAGAGTTCATAATAAATTGAGAGAATACAGAGAATAACACAGTAGCCAGACTTTTTAATTATCAGAGAAAAAATATAAGCACAATTCCACGATTGGAGATTTTAAGAAGTAAAACAGCTCAAAGGGAGTGAGATTCTATAAACATTCTAATGATAACATCTTGGAAGACCTTGACATGAAGGCAGTTAAAATCACTAATGCAGCAGAAGCTTCAATGACAATGATTAGAAAGATTCTGACCGGGTTAAGGAAAGCTCAAAGCATAAAGAAGAGTGAATTTTGACCAATCAGGGCCTCCCTGGTGGTGCAAGGGGTTAAGCACAGCACTATGAAGCTATCTGCTGCCACTGCAAAATGAGTTCGATTCCCTGCTGGCCAGGAAGCTGACCTGACCCACATGGCGCAGCAGACCCCTCCTGACTCACCCGCTGCTCCCCTCAGCAGTGTATTTCAGTCATTCTGCCAGTTCTGTTTCCCGCTCTGTCGCTGGTGAATCCTCTCACCCCCCAGCATCTCTGGCCTGCACCCCGGTTCTTGTCTGCATAAATAAATAAATCTTAAAAAAAAAGAATTTTGACCGATCCATAAGGGGCAGTGTTTTCCATGATGACTCAAGCATGGCCCTTTTTCACTCATCTGCATATGTCCAGCACCTACTGTAATACTAGGAGCACCATATTTCTTTTACTGATTCCACAATTGGGAGACACTGAATTCCCAAGTTCTTGAAAGTTGTTGATGTGATCCTAGCACCAATATTGACAATATATAAGATAAAACAAGAGCAACAGAGGTCTGAAAAGAGTAAAATTATTGTAGTGGGGACATCTAGTTGTCTACCTCATTAACTAGTTTCCTTTTCTTCTTTAGTAATGGAACTCTGATTTCATGAGGGGGGCATTGCAGTGCAAAGCCTGTTCTGAATGTCTGCCACTGTTTACTGTAATCAGGTGACTATTCTGGTTGATGAAACTGAATTGCCGGTGTTCATGTGACTTCTGGATGGACTGAGATCACTTATCTGAGAGGAGTGACCCTTTGTCTCTCTGTTGTTACTGCTGGCATCCTAAAATAAAACCATGTGCTGAGAACAGTAAAGGATCAACTTGGAGAAGGTTATGTTATTTTAATATATCTGATATACAGTTGAAACTAAATCCTAGCTAATAAAAAATTTCAGAAACTATAGATCAATTTCAGGGACTAGATATAAGTGTGATAAATCCCAGGAAAAAACCCTTAAAAAAGAATTCTAAGTCACCCTGATAGTGTTTAGGGATGGAAATGGTGACTTGCTGGAGACACGACACATTCAATAAGAGTAACAATTGCCCATTGCTTTCATTTGTTAGTACCTTGATATCAGATTAACAACTCTCACTCATTAACCAGCGTTTTTTTTGAAGACTTGCTTCTTGTCCATGCAGTTTTAAGTACTTTATATCTATTATCTTGTCAGTCATCATGACACATGCCATGTCACAACACAAGTAGTATTAGACCCCCAAATTACAAATGATAAAACAGAAGCACAGAGGCTAAAATAACTGACACAACGGAACAGTTGTAATGTGGTAGAGACAAGATATAAACTCTAATCATCGGAGTTCAGAAGTCACTATCTTAGCCAGTATGCTACACTGTCGTTTAGGGGAAAGACATTAACAAGAAGTATGTTTTTATTTTTAGTACTATTGTATACAATCTAAAAAAATCAGGATAGAGAAATGTGAGGTAAACATTTAGACCAATCCAAGATGCTCAACCAATGTCAGCCTGGAAGGAAATGTGCTAGTACAAAAACATGTCCAGGTATCTTAATCCTTTTCTTTTTAAGAATTTTATTAGTGACTGCAGATATAGATGATATTTATCAAGTGTTCAAGAACTAGGATAAGGTTAGCCAAGAAAGGAAGACCCATGGAGACATGAGTGAGCTCATCACTTGTTCTATAGTTTTGTCAGCCTCCAACATCATCAATCTGATGGCCTCAGGGATGGTGGGAATGCAACATGATATAACAACTATGGAGAAGATATTTTGCTACATTGTGGCATTTGTCTATATTTTCAGAAATTATTTATGCATTTACTATTTGATTCAAGAATTCCACTTCTGCAACATCACTGCAAAGGGACACTAGTGAAAATAAAACTAACAATAAAATAAATAAAAGAGGACGAATTCACAAAAGTTTCCATTGTGCATTCATTATATTGAAGCTTGTTTCTTTCACAAGTAAAATTTTAAGGAGAAAATAAATGTGATGGACAGGAATAGTTTAAAGGAAACAATTGGCTTATTAATCAATTGTAATGGTAGTCCCTTATTTATATCCTGATTCAAACAAACTGAGATAAAGAGACAAAGACAGAATGATCGCTATAGAGAGCATGTTGGAGAGTGTGAGCTTAAAATATTTAGAAATTACTATTAATTGGGGAGGAATAATAGTAATATTTGGTGTTAAAAACTCAGTCCTTATATTTTAAAGAAACTGAGTCATCCTTGATGGAATTTGCTTCAGAACAAGTCCAGGGAGGAGGGAAGTGTGTGAGGATGAAGATGAAGTAAGGCTGATCGCAAGTTGACAGATTTACAGCTGATGTTGACTACAGGAGCATGCAATATTTTATTACATCAATTCTTGCGGATGTTTGAAATTTTCCATCACAAAAAGTAAAAGTTGAACCACCTCTCTTAAATTTAAAATATTTTAATTTGCTAAAAAAAATTCCACCTGAGATGTATAGACACAGATCTTTAGAAAGGAAATAAATAAAAACAAAAATGACATCCTTAGGGAAAAGCTAATTGACTTTGAGCACAGGTCTCACATTTTTGATTTTCAGCAGAGCTAAGGATCAAATCTGGGACTCCAGAAACTTACTGCAGTATTATTTCTATTTTATGGCTGACTTTCAGTGGAAGGGCACAGATGTCAAAGGGAATTCACTGTTTTCTAGGTCACTAGAGGAGAACCAATCAACCAACGTCAAACAAAGCTACATGTTAGCTCAAAATAGCCTAAATTTGAGACTATTAAGCAGCATATTAGGCTCTCCCACCTCAGATTTTGGACAGCCCAGGTCTGGATGTCTACACAAATAGAAGCTTGATGGATATTGAAAATGTAATTCCTGTATCAACTTCAAGGCTGGACAGGGAGTCTTGAGGCTCCCTTCCTGCTCAATGATGCCATAATTCTATCATGAGGTGATATGTCCTGTTTAAACACATAACTTGTAACTCTTGCTGGAAGACTTGTATGTACTGTGAACAGCATTACTACCTAACTTGAAAGAAAAGTGCTTGCATTTCTGATACAAACTGGAAACAGACAGATTCAAATTATTAATGCTAAGTAATTAGTTTCAGTAGATTAGGTTTCATTTACCTTTTTGTAATTGAGGAAATACTGGTTTACAACACTGTATGATTTTGGTGATTAGGCTCACATTTCCTCAGATGCAGGTTGGGCTTTAATAGCTATATTGAATTCAAAGAAAATGTAGGATGCTTGTGTTACAGAAGGAGTGTGTGGCATTGGTCCAGAAATGGGCACCATGTTCCTTGTCCCCACTTCCATGCCATCAACATCTCAGATCCCTTGGATTATAATTCCCAGAATGCTATGAACTGAACTTCCTGAATGGGGGGCAGCTAGAAGGGAGGACAGGGTGAGGCAGGGATATATATTGTGGTGGAACAAAGAGAAAGGGGAGATATGTACAGGGGCAGCTCCTGGGATGTTAGCACACTGGCAGGCAGGCTCTTCCAGGATTAGGGCAGATATTATCTTGACTTTGTGGTGGATTATCCAACTTCAATGGTACATGGTGCATTGTGGATCTCTCTTTCTTTATTGGCCTCCTGAGCCCTGTCCAATCTCTTACTTGTTTTCCCCTGCTGGGAAGTGTCATGACCTCCTGATGACCTTGAAGGTCTGTGCCCAGCCCATTGGCTAAGCATTTGCCCATGAAGGGATGGGAGTTTGATTGGGAGTCTCTTCTCTATTTCTCTTCTCTCTTTTGCTATCTATTACCTTTAACCTCTTACCAATTTAAGATCTTTGAGCACACTAGAGTGTGCTCTAGCACACTAGACTTTCCTCTGTGGACATGGATGGCTGGACCTTATGAAGGGACAAAATGGGTTCTTCCCTTTAACAGTTTGGGGTCCCTAGGTACCTCTTGGTTTCAGCCAACATCACCTGGACACAGACTATAAAGGGTAAAGGAGCCAGGTCCTATTCCAAGTGTCTAAATAGGTTTGGTTCCTCCAGTTTCTCCAGCCCCTCTCCAGTGAGCAGTGTCTTATCTCCCAGCCTTGAGCTGCTTTTCCTGTATGGAAACCTGCTTCTTGACAAGGTTCTGACACTTACCTTATAGAGCTAAGTATGAATTCAATGTCCTCATTCCCAATCATTTTTAAGTTTTAGTCTAACCAGAATAAAATGACTTATTTCTCTTTAGAAATTGCTAGTGGCAACAAATAAATGGGGTGAGGTTTGAGGTGGATGTCTGAAATGACACAGTACAACCATCCTGCTATTTTGGTGATTCCAGAGAGAAACTGCATGGTCTATATTACAATGGGCCAGGGTCCTGCTGCCTCAGATGGAAGGTGACCACCATCCTGGACCTCAGAATTAACTTTGTGTCAGTCACAAAGGAAATCATCCTATACCCCTTAAGTTCTTCTAGGCTGGCAAATAATCAAGGAGCATCAGACAGATGGATAGGGGATCAAAGCTATATGCAAGTTAATAGTAATGTGTAACCTTCTGTAACTAATCCAAGCCCACATGGTTTTAGATGCCATCTTAAATAGCTGGTGAAGATAAGGGAAGTTGGAAGAAATGAAGGGAAATTCAGCTTTTATGTTTATCAGGAAAACAAAGGACTAGGTTGACAAGAGATAATGATACTTGTTGTCAGGGGAGAATTCTTACAAAGAGAAGTTTATACATATCAAAAGCAACTTCCTCCCAGTCTTTGGAGTCCCTCCAATGAAATAAACCTTTTGCCACAAAAACATATTTTGGGATGACAGATTTTTGCTCTCCTACCATTGGAAGGAATGGAAGAGAAAAGAAACAGTGCTAGCCTTTAAAGTTCTGTAAGAGTCCATTTGTTCCCTGTGATGTTAGTAGCTTTTCTGTCTCTCTAGTGGTCACTGATATGATTCTCAATTTCATTCCACATAGAATATTTTTGGTCTAATTCTAAGAGCCACTACATTTCAAGAAATGGATATAAACACCAGATGGGCATTACAAGAAAACTGGATTGCTCTGCAGTGAGTGAGACATGGAAAGGCTTTTCCTCAAAACAGTAGACAAAATTGTATTAGTAGGATGAGTTTGACATAAAATGGTTCATAGGTCAAGGGTAATGCCGCCTTTTGTAAAGCATCAAATTGTTTCTTCTATTTAGGCCAAATGAGGGTTAAAAAATGAAGATGAATAGTTTGCTAGTTATCATGTTATGAGCTGTCTCAATTCACAAATACCTTCCTATGTCTGTACTTATTAATACAGCAATAAGACTCATTAATAGGCTACATATTGAATATGTTTTCATGCTTGGTCCAGAGCAAATCTGATTTGCCCCTGCAGAAAATTATGCCAGCTCCAGAGAGTTCTATAGGATTGACTTTAAATAGGCACCTGCTAGATTTCTAACATGATAGATGAACGTGCTCTGCATCCATTACTCAATTACGACTCCTTTTTTACATTCCAGGCTGTGCGTGAATGTGCCCTTGACACTGGATTCCAGTTCACTCTAGCATTTCCCTTAACCATTTCAGCACCTGACTCACAATTTTGTTTCCTATGCCACCTCTGCCAACATTCTTGGTGCCCCAGTCAAGTTTATGACCATCCTGGCACCTTACCAATTGCACATAACACCTTGCAGGTTTTTGTAAACATTTTAATCCCCCTGACACTGTAAACATATTGAACATTGCATTTCCTCTACAGAGGCCATAATAGAGTGCTGCAAATAGTAAGAGTGAACAACATTTGCTATGATTCAATGTGTCGCAGAGATAGCTTGTTGATCAGATTCACCCTTCTTCCATCCCATGACCTCACCTCTTTCCTCCCTAGAGCCCAGTTTCTGTTATGGCTGAGAAGGAGATGTACTTTCATTTTAGGAAATTTCTTGCAAAACTTGACAGGAAGATCATCTCAATGTAAAATGTGCGCTCATTCCCTTGTCTCTCCTCCAGAGCTCAAATCACCATGTCCTCCTGGTTCATCTCTGAGCTTTCAAAGGCCTCTTTTCAGTGATGGATCAAATATCTGGTTACACAACCCAGGGCAGGGAAAAGTGGAGGCAGCAGTATTTTTGATCAGTGGGTGGTGATCAGAGGGATCTAAAAGAGCTGCAAGAAAGAGTATGCAAGAAGGAATGGGGTGCTCTCTGGCCAACATTGGTCTTCTCTAAGATGAGAAGAGATGGAGTTGGAAGATAGGTTGGACTAGGTAGGAAAAATCATTTCCAAATCACCATAATCTTACAGTCTTTGAATATATCAATAAACATTATTAAAGGGCCTCTAATATTTCACACAGATGTTTAGCCAAGCAAGAGTTTACTCCTTATACTCCACAGCAAGTAGTGAGTGTGGGGGCTGCACTTAATGAATGGCACAATCTCAAGGTCTAGGTGAATAGCAACTTTACATGAGGGAAGACTGACAAAAGGAGCGATTTCCAGAAGAAGGTGCAAAAGCAAAGTTCAGGGGCAATTTGATGAAAAATTACTGAAACTAACTTTATAGACGGCTGATTTCCTGACTCACTGAAGGTTTTGTTTGTCTTAGGTTAGTTCTTTCCCTTACCTAGATATTTCAGGCACTGGCACTGAGCTTGACCTTTCCTGTCTAACAAAACAGCCTTGGCACACCTCTGAGAAATGAACAGGAAAAAAAAAAAAGCACAAGGCTAGAATGCAGTCAAAACTTCTAAATATCCTCAAGGTTTTGTAAATTGGGCATCTGGCAAATTGTTTTTCAGAAAACTGGTGGATCAGTAAATTGACTTGCTTCCCCTAAATAGAGCTATCTCCTAAATGTCTCTGTCTTCCTTGCCAGGCTCCTGAATTTTTTACACTCAATTAAAATAAAGAGGAATGACATCTGCAAAGACATACATACCCAGCCATGCACCTGTGCAAACCACGTGACCATATCTGCACACCTGTGCGCACAAACCACTTGCAGAGTTTGGGTCACAAGGTGGAGAAACACACCTGAAAGTTCAAGTCCTCCTTTGCCATAATCTTGCCCTATTTCAGGCCTTGACAGCAAAAGTCAACAGAATGTTTGTGTTTAGTCTTCCTCGTAGTTTTTTTAGTTATTCAAATTCAGTAATCTGGATTACTGGATCCCAAAAAACAGCCCTTTATTTCCTTGGCTATGAATCTTTCCCACTAAGGGTCCTGAGTCCCTCTACACAGACCAGGCTATGCCAGGGTAACTGTTTCATCACATCTCAAATGGCTCACATGCCAATGTCTAGCACTGCAGTTCCCTAATTTCTTTGCCTGGTACCTACTTTTCTCAGATCTTTCATTACTTACATCAGAGGTTAAGCTGTTTGAAAAGGTCCTGATGGAAAATATGAGAAATTCAAGAGAAAAAGGCACAAGAACACAGATCAGAATAACAACAAAATACTGTTTGCAACCTATAAAATTGGCAAAGCATATGAAAGGCGCTATACCCATCTTGGCACTTAATTTTTGGTGAGAAAAGAAATTGGCACAGTGATTCTGAAGGGCATTTGTAAATGCACACTGAGTATCTTAAAATATCTGCTGATCTTTAATTTCTCTTCTAAGATTTTTCTTAAGGATATACAACTGTATATAAAGACTATGGTCCGAGGCATGCATACCACTATAAAAAAAATGTAAATAGATTCAGTGCCCACTCTTATGGGATCAGCTGAATATATGTTACCTTTATATGATGCATGATAAGGAATACTAAGCAGATGTTAAAAATTATCACAATAGGGCCTCCCTTGGTGGCGCAGCGGTTGAGCGCTGGGCTGCAAAGCTGCCCACAGTCTCTGCAGCACCGGTTTGATCCCCGGCCCCAGGCGAGGGTCCCACATGGCGTGCAGACCTCTCCTGCTGCACCTGCTGCTCCCCTCAGAAGTGTATTTCTCAGTCTGCCTGTTCCTGCTCTGGCTCTGGTGAATTCTCTCACCCTCCCTTGCTTCTGACTGTACCCAGTGCTTGTATAAATAAATAAATCTTAAAAAAATTATCACAATATGTTAAATAAGGAAAATAAAGACTTTAAACCAGTATATATAACATTTGTAGCATAACATACATAATGTTAGGAAAAAGTGCCATCAGTTCATATACTAAGTTAAATTATCACTACAATTATCTCTAGGTTAAAGGATTGTGGGTGCATTTTATTCTTTTTTTTTCCCAGATCGATTATATTTTCCACGTTCTCTGCATTTAACGTGTCTTCAATGAAGCAAATTTCCTGGACCTGTTCAATCAATGATCTCTGTTGTTTTGACCTCTTTCCAATTTTTCTATTTCTTTATTCTTATTATTTCTTTTTAAAATACCTTTATTTCCTCATGATATATTGAGAGAAGAGGGATCATAATAGCACTCCTACTTCCCAATCCGAACGGGCGTCATGATACCTTCCCCCTCCCTTTAATCGGCATCCTTCTTTAGAGTATGATGTCAAAAAAGATCACCAACACAATTGAGGGAAATTAAAAACAAAGGCCTTGAGTGGTAAAACAAATGGAACCAAGACGCAACTGATTTCAAAACAAGAACTCAAAACACACTCAGTTTCCTGCTTATTCTCTGAATCGAAACTCTCGAACAGATGCAGCACATTTGGGGACTGATTCCAGCCTTGCTCCTCCTCCCTCCCAGTTGTTGGAAACTCGGTGCAATTAACCCGGCGGCCTGGCCCGCAGCAAGGCGCAGGGGGGCCCGGCTGCAGGCGGTGGGGGGAGTGGCTGCAGGCGGGGGTGGGTGGGGGGTGGTTGCAGGCGGCGGGGGCCAGCTGCAGGCCTAGGGGGGCGGCCCGGCTGCAGGCGGGAGGCGGGGGGGGGGGGGGGGGGGGGGGCCGGCTGCAGGCGTGGGGGGCCCGGCTGCAGGCAGTGGGGGGCGGCTGCAGGGGGGGCCCGGCTGCAGGTGAGGGGGTGGCCGGCTGCAGGCGGTGGGGGGCGGCTGCAGGGGTGGGCGCCCGGCTGCAGGCTTGGGGGCCCGGCTGCAGGTGAGGGGGGTGGCCGGCTGCAGGCTGGGGGTGGGGGTGCCGGCTGCAGGCTGGGGGAGAACAGGACGCCCGAACGAGACAATACGCTGCGCCCTTCCATCCCCTAACGAAGTGAAGGCATACGGGAGCTGCTCAGGAAGGGGTGCCTGTAATAACTGTAATTATTTAGTCCAAAAAACCAAAAGCGCCCCCAGCACCAAGACGGCCTCTTTGGGAAACTACAGGCGCCCCGAGTTCGCGCCGCCGCTCCCCAGGCAGCTGACAGCTGGGCGCAGCAGCCAGCCGCCCAGAAAAGCTGCTGCGCCGTGGCCTGGGTCTCATCGGGCGGGCGAGGCGCCGCGAGGGCCCGTCCAGCCCTTCGGGGGCGACACGGCCCCCCGGGGCGCCCCCTCGCCCGCCCGCTGCGCCAGGACCCGCCGGCCGCGCGCGCCTCGCGTTGCGTAATGTTCGCGGGGCCGCGCGGCCCGAACGCCGGGCGCGGGCGCCCCCTGCTGGACACGCGCGGAGACGCGCCTTCGCGGCCGCCCGGCGCCGGGTTTTCTCTACCTTGTTTGCAAGTGTTGGCCCCTGTGCCCCCGCCGGCAGGAGGTTTTCTGCAGAGATGAGCAGTGAGCCCCAGCGCCAAACATCCAGTTGGAGCCTCAGGTGGACAGTTCCAACAGCCAGACGGACTCGTTCTCAGTAGCCCCCTGCCCGGCCCCAGCTCCAAGTCTTGCCCTCGCCAGAGGACAGGGAAGACCCCAGGCAGGAGTGAGTCCTCGAGTCCTCGGTGCCTGGGAGAGCGTGATGAGACCTTGTAGGGGCCGGGAAGACCACGTGCAGGTTTTCTCTGATCCAGCAGACCAAGTAAAGGGGGAGTCAGAGTCCTCAGTGGTTTTTGCGGGTCTTTTATTGGGAGTTACCCAGGCCTCCCGGCCCCCAACAAGTCTTCACTCTATGTGGGCTCTCTGGCCTTCTCTCTCTTTCGGCTTCTGCTGGCGTCCCGGTGACGCCGCCCTTAAAAGCCCAGTCTCAGCCCAGGTGAATCCCATCTACCTAGGCCCACACCCTACTCCAGGTGTCCGCCATCAGGCATGCATTCAGGACCGCAAGGATCCATCATCTATCCTGATGGCGGGAGGGCAGAAAAGCCTGACATTTTTCCTTACCCTGCTCTGGCCGCTAACTCCACATCTTGTCATAGAAACACAAAGACTCTCAGACTGTAGACATGGTCTGTGCTTCCTTCTCCCCCTCACTCCACGGCCTGGCATTTGTGTAGAGTTGCCGTCATCTTCCCTAAGGGTAAGCTGTTGCCCTCACCTGGCCGCGAACATACCAGAGAGACTCAGTCTGGCCTCTAAATCATCTCTTTCAAAGTTTTATAGCCCTGGCTAGCTCCAGCCGGGCAAAATTCCCCCATCCTCTGTCACCTCACCAAGGAGAGGGGACATATGGTTACTGTGCAGCTGAGAAAAAGCTAATGAGACCATCACCTCTTTCTTCAGCTTGTGATAAATGCGGCGCATGTCCCACCTGAGCTGAGGCTGGCGTGGCCTGGCTGAGCCAGGCAGAGGGGCTGCTCCCCAGGTGCTGGGCTTGAGCCTCCAGAGAACTCTGTCTCATTCTTTAAGGGAATTCTTGCCTTTTAATTTTGGGCCAAGTTGCTTATGTTTTTGTCTTCTCGTGGGTCTCAATCCTAACTGCCCTTGAGAATCACCAGGGAGTTTTTAAATATCGTTGATGCTCAAGCTGTCCCCTGGAACAATTAAATCAGAATCTCTGGGCAGCAGGGCCAAGATGTCTGTATTGTCTTAAAAGACTCTCAGGTGGCTGTAATGCTCATTTAAGGCAGAGAACCACTGCCTAGTCTTTATTTTCCCAGTTTGCAGGACATGACTTTATACACAATAGGAGCTCAGTAATGTTTGATGAACAAGTGAGCAAGTGAATGAACAGATCAATGAATGAGGCCTGCAAATGGCAAAAATAGACATATCCTCCTTTATCTGTAAGGATAATGAACTGATGTGAGTGTGATCAATGAATTAATGAGTAGCCAAATGTAGATCAGAGAATAAGGCAATCCTAAAGTTAGGGGTAGAAATCTCTGGGGATAGACTTAAGAGCTAGGGTCAGGTGGTTCACATGGATGGGAAAAATGCCCAGAACAAGCTGTGTTTTTGTTGGAACTAGGCTAGTGTAGGGTAAATGGTTTCTAGGCTTTTCTGCCCTCCCACCGCTGGATTGCCCTGCCTGAGGGGGCACCTGCAGTTGTTACATTGTTGTAAGCTGTCTTGTTGACTTCTGCTGACCATGGGAGGAGTGTTGATATAGTCACCAAGAGAAGAAGCAGCAGGAGAGAGAAGGGGAGAAAGAACTCCAGAGCAGGTGAGAGTGAAGACTTGGCCAGGGTTTGGAGGCCTCCCGGCCTCCTGTTCCCCCCGCCACTCCTGCCTGCCATGTACCTGGTTGCTGCAATGCATGTAAAGCTCAATAAAAGCCTGAGAAAGCCACTGAGGGCTGCAGGACTCTCCTTTACCCGGTCTGCTCAGAACACAGAAAACCTGCTCTGTGCCCATCCTGGCACTACAGCTAGTAACATTCTCCCTTCCTCCTTGGAGAGTCAGGAGGGAGGTTAGCAGCCCAGGAAGGAGCTGAAGAGAGGAGAATTTGAAGTCTCCTAACTGATGAGGCAGTGTGGATGGCAGCCCTGCCATGTTTCAGGGAATTGGTCTGGCAGAAACCCTTGCTGAGCACACAGAGCATATGGGACTAGGGGTGCCCTGGGGAGAACCTAGAAATTGTCGCGTGCTTGGGGAAGGCAGGACACAATCCCATTGAAGAGACTCAAGAATAAGAACTCACATTTGGGGAACTTAGGCAAGTGCTGTCTCTTGGCCAAACTAGAAGGAGAACTTGAAGCAGGAGCAGCATCTTTTTCCAACCCTCTCTGGAAAGTAGCTATTTCCCTGAGTATGTGGGGATGGATTGGCTTCTCAAGTGAGTGTGAGCAGTAGGGGAACTGATAGAAAATTAAGGATGGAATTAAAATTCAGTGGGATTGCAAATGGTATAAAATGCATGCAGTGACAGTTTGCAGCAGATGGAGCATGTCTGGGGCATGAGCTCAGAAGGAGCCCATGTGGTTAAGACACCCACAGAAAGAAAGTCAGTCTCAGGATAAGACTAGGTGGGTCCTCAGGAACTTTATCTCCAGGTTTGCAGCTGACCAATTCTCACATAAAACTTAGATCACTTCCGTTCTCATTTCTAGGCTCAAAATAGAATTAATCACATAGTGTTTCTCTCAATGGTGGGCAAAGCATCGTATCTTTTTAGTCACTTCAGAATAACCTGCTTATAACTCTAAGGAATATTTTCTGTCCCCAGCTAACATTTCAAATACAACTGGTTCATGTCATGCAGTGGAACTGTTGGGCAAAAGTGGAAGTACTTAGCTAAAAGTGGAAGGATGAAAGACTTTTATCCACCCTGCAGTGGGAGAGAGGCTCTTGGTGATGTCTTGGATACTAAAAAAATGTTCCCTGATTTGACATTAAAAAGCCTTTCCAAGTATAATAATCGCATAATGCCAGTCTGCTCTGATAGTGCAACCTTGAACACTTGGTCCATTTGGAAGCTTCTTCCTGCACCCAGCTTGCAAGACAAAAGGGGACAGTGGGGGCACGGTGGCTCCTTCACCTGCTAGCTGATGCTTTTCCTGTGGGGTTGGTTTTGGGGAATGGATGAATAGGGGTGAAGAGTGAGAAGTGGGTACAGTTGTCATCCAGAGCTGGTGACCTTGGGCTACATGCGTCACACTCTTTGTGTGCTGTCTGTCTTCTAGAAGTCTTTGGAGGTCCTCTCACTGGAGACCCCGATCTTCAGCTCCCCAGAAGTGGGACATATCTGTCACCTGTCATCAGGCAGTCTGCTATGACTCCCGGCTCAGTCCCTGGACTTGAGTGCTCCACACCTCTTTTGTGATCATACTGCAGCCCCAGACACTCCCCAAGGGTGAGTCTTTCCTGGAGTATCTCAAGTCAACTTCCCCTAAATCTTTGCCCCTTTTTTCTGGAAACCTTAATGCTCTGTGTTCTGCTTACCTGAGGGAAAGTTAACTGATTTGGCACCTCTGGTGCAGCCACTTGAGTCTTGTGTACATGAACTGTCACTTTCAGACTTTTCAAGCATAGTGCAGGATTTAGTTCTTAAGTTCCCCACATTTCAGGACACATGGGTCAAACTTTCCTAAGAGTCTGTTAAAACCCCTCTCAATACAGTGTTTGTGTGTGCTGGGGGTGAAGGGACCCATGCCTTTTCCCATGTTGGGAGCATGTAAGGAGCATAAAAGGAGCATAACAACTAACCCCAGGTATGTTTACTGAACCTTTCCATCTTCATCTGCTATAAAGTTTGCAAGTGAATTCTAGCACCTCACTTTAGAATACAGACGTGCTTAGCAACTATTACCACTTTAAAATATATTTAAAAATTCTTTCATAGGCCTTCCTTTGAGAAGTGGAACCTAATTTCCTTGCTCTTGTGTGTGGGCAGGACTTAGTGATTTGCTCCTCGCAAAAAGAATAAAAAAAAGAAGTGATATAAGACATCCAAGAGCAAGTAATAAAAGGCATTGTGGGGCCCTACTTGCTTTCTTTTTCTCTTCTGGATTAAATCAGCTCTGGGAAAACCAACAGCCATATTGTGAAGACACCCAACCTCTGGAAAGATCTAGGAGGTAAGACGAATGCTTCCTGCCAATATATTTGTGAGTGAACCACCTTGGAAATGGAGCCTGCCTCCCCAGGTAAGGTGACCTCAGACCCTGACGACATCTTGACCACAATCTCATGAGACACCTCAGCTTGAGTCACCTGGCTCAGTTGCTCCCAAATTCCTGACATACAGAAATTGTGAGATACAGGAGGAGTCATAGTTAAGATCTTGTTGCTCTCACTCGGCCCCCAAAATAGGAACTTAACCTTTTGAGAAGTACCAGGGAAGGCTTCTTATACTCCGCAGAAGCTGCCCATGTCCCACCCCCACAATGTATTCACTCCTCCTGCTGCTTCTTCCACAAGTAACTCATGCGTCTCCACTTGTAGGCTTCCACTGGCCAGCAGAGCCTGCTGTCCTGAGTGGGGGACACCAAGACTATTGGGGAGTTAGCTATCGTGTCCAGGGTCAGGTCTCCTCCGGTGATGAAGAGGGTTGATGGACAAGCCCCTTCAGCTGCCTCTCCCAGAGGGTGGGACAATTTTAGGGTGCACTGTATCCAGTAACTCAGGGTGCACAGCAGGATGAAACCCTCTTGTCCACAGTAGTCGTTTGCTCAGTGATGTACGCTGTTGACTTTCATGGTCTCCTTTATCCACCAGTGATGCTTCCTGGAGTCACTTCTCACATAAATTGTGTGCACTCAAATTCACCTCAGGGTCTGCTTCTGAGGAAACTCAACCACTGCTCTCCTTATACTCTCTTCCCTTGGGGAGGGTGAGGTGAGCTGATAGGGAGGTTTGAGAGAAGGAATGGAGCTTATGACTCATCCAAGGTTGGGCCCTCTCCTCTTCTCTCCTCTCCTCAGAGATAAGTGTATTGGGTCGTGGTGTGTCTCCGGCATCCCTCGGCATGATTACTAGAGTAAGCTGCCTTTGTGGGGGTTGGGAGGGAAGGACAGAGCATTGGAGCTGACATGTCTAGGGGATTTCGATATTTCAGGTAATCTGAATGTACACAAAGATCAACCCATGTTTTCTAAGTCAGTCTTCCTCTAATAAACAACTGTCATGAACCCCATTTGGTTCTTGTCTCTTTCCTCAGATTGTTTTAGGGATACCCAGGAAGGGTAAAAAATGATGTTTTTATTTGTGCCACAAAACTTCATCCACATATGGGGGTAAAATGTGCAATTATGAGTGTTTTAAATAATCTACTAAATTGATTCTAGAACATTATGCAAATTAGTAGTTTTGGTTTATAAAACAAAAGCTCAATAATCTTAAGCTGCTATGTCAGCTGTCCATCTCAGGTCATCAAGCTCTAATAAAAGGTTCAAAGGGGAAAATAACAAGAAAAGAAAAGGAGTTTCTAACCCATGCACATTTGCATATAACAGTGTTAGGAGAATCCTGGTATGTGGTTCTGGGATGATAGGAATTTACCTTCACATAATGAAATATCTTTTTGCTTAGTGTGAATTTGTTTCTGGCACAGTGGGAAGTTCTTAGTCACAAGCTTTTGGAGATTTCCTTATTAAAATGCTGCTTAACATTTACTTTCTAGCTGCATGAAGCAGAATTTCACTGCAACCCCTCACAGTCCCACTACCATTCCCTCCCTAGAAACAAATAATTAGAAATGACAGATAAAAATGTCTGCTAAGAAAAAAGGGATGTGAACCATGCAAAATTGTAATTCTTTTAGAAAGAAAAACATAACAGAAATACACATTAGATACTAGAGATGAGTCTGTGGCTCTATTGGCTAGAAACAAACATTTGACTTCTGTAGGATGATGGCTACAAGCACACCCACTGGGGGTTGGAAAGCTGAGTGGTAATCCACCCCCACCCCTCACCCCCCATAGAGAGATGAGCCTATTCGAGGTGATGCTCTCACTTGTCTAAGCTGCAAGATGGGAGGAAGAATGTAGATGCAACTAGTGCCTGGATCAAGCCACCTGCCAGGTCTTCACACAGACCTTCAATATCTCTGGTTGAACTGCTGGATATAAATGACAATATCAGACCTGGGGCCAGTAGGGAGGAAACTGTAGAATGCTTGATAGGACCTGGAAAAGGCCAGAGTTTCCTTTATGTCAAGCCTGCAAAGTCAAGTTCAAACATATGCAAGGAAAATTATTGCTAAGAAAAACATTGAACAAAATCGATACAGGAATTATTTTCAGTAAAATGCAAGAATAAAACTGTGTTTAGTATCTAGGCATTGATGTATTATATCATTTGATAATGCAGTAGTACTATGAAGTAGGACTATTAGCTTCATTTCACAAATGAGGAAACCAAAGCAGAGGGAATTCAGTAAGTAATTCTGGGATACACACTGAGTCAAACATGAAATCCTAAGAATGACTAATTGTATAATTAAAATAGAAAAAATATATAATAGTAATAAGTGACTATAAAAAAATAACAAATTATAAATTTTGGAGGGGAAAATATGGTCAAAGAATTATCCTGCATAGAAGGTAAACTTCAGCAAGTCTTGAAGGATGATTTAGTGAAGCACTATTGAGTAATTTATCTAGGAGTTGGCATAACAAGATAAAAAAATCTAATGTGTGAAATAGATGTTAACAGTGATGGTGAACAGCTTATATCTCATCATTATTCCAAAGTCAAGACGTGAGCAAATACTTGAGAAACACTATTTTATCCGAAGAGATACTGGTTGACAGTTTTCTGGAACCAAAGTTATAATTTCTTAAACTGAAAGCACATACTGAATACTGATGAAAATAAATACAAATAAACTCACACCTATATACATAGGGAAAAAATTGCAAAATGAGGATAAAGATCATGTCTTAAAAGCAAGCAGAGAGAGAGAAAAATCACATTGCACACACAAGAGTCAGAATGGTGACTGGCACTAGAACTTTGGTGGTGGATGCAGCGAGAGGTCTGTACATACCAGATGTGAAGCTATTCTCCTGAAATGTACACAGTATTGTGAATCAATGGTAAATCAATAAAATTTTACTCAAAAAGCAAGACATGACTGCACTAAAGACATTCATTTTTGTGAAAATAATGTGGAATGATCGGAAATGCCACTACTAATGGTGATTATATCTGGGCTCAAGAAGCATCCTAGTTGTTAGTTATGAGATCCTGAGACACAATGCAACTTGTCCTCTCACTTTCATAACTTGCTGGCTATAAAACATTGGGCAAATTTTTACAGGGACTTGCCTCAGAGGAGAAAGCAAATAAACAATGATTGTAAAATATATAACAATAAATAAATAAATTTAAAAGATTAAAAAAAAAAAACCTTTGGGCAAAAACCAAACAAACAAACAAAAAATCCCACCTTATCCTCACTTTTTTCCTTAGTCTCACTTTTTTTTTAAACCTGAATATCAGGGATCATAATTAATCTGCCTACCAGGATGGTTGTGATAATTAAATGAAGTATTCAACTGCAAGACAGAGCCGATAGCCCAGACTTTGCCTGTGTTATTATTATTCTACTCACATCTGCATGTTCAAGTTTATTTTTAAATGGACACATGTTAATTCTGTAAACAAATTAAAGTTTTTAGGTGTGCTGAGCTTATGGAATACTTTTTCCTATACTACATATAACTGTTCATCCCGAAGAATTTGAATAAATGTTTAAATTTGAGTACATATTAATGCAAATTTGAATACATATTGATCCATTCATTCCTGAATCTGGTGTTAGTTCTATTTCCACAATGCCTGAAAGAGATGCTTCTCTAGTTTTGGACTTCTAGGTAAAGTAGGTCTTTTCATTTTAAACACCAATGCAAGTAGACTATGCTTCGTATCCACGTATGGTATAAATACTTGCCATTTATTAATTCTTGCTACTGTCTTGTGTTGCATTTTCTTTTCTTTTTTTTTAAGAGGAAGAGAGACTTGGTCATGAGAATATTTTATTTTTATTTTATTTTTTCATTTATTTATATTTATTTATGCATACAAGAACTGGGGTGTAGGCCAGAGGTGCGGGGGTTGGGATGAGAGGATTCATCAAAGAAAAAGTGGGGAGCAGAACAGGCAGATCTAATGAAATACACTGCTGAGGGGAGCAGCAGGACAGACAGAAGAGGTCTGCTGCGCCATGTGGGTTATCTCCCTGGCCGGGGATCAAATTCATGCTGCAGTAGTTGGCAATAGCTTGATAGTGCTGAGACTTTAACCCCTGCACCACCAGGGAGGCCCATGAGAATATTTTAATACAAAAACCCTGAGCTCTTAGTTTCTACTCACCTGGGAGTGGTACCTGGGGACTGGGTTAAGAAGCTGGGAAACTCCTGGAAGTTGTTAACAGACTGCCATCCACTGCTGCAGCAGACAAGGGTCCTGGTAGCTATGTTAATGAGATTTAAGGGAAAGTCAAATAACACTAAGCTGGACTTAGATTATGTACTTGGTGACAAAATTCTCTGGTGAGTATGGTCTATGGGCAAAGAACTCAGAGATCATGGGAAAAACAGATCTTTTCCTTGAAATATAAATAATTGTTGCCTAGCAATTGTGAGGGGGGCATGGATAGAAAGTAAAAAATTAAAAGGGGAAAAATACAAGAAAACCGAGGGAAGGGTATTGAATGGATGCAGATTTATCAAGATGTCACTTTTATTCCCTGCTCTGTTCATGAAAAAATTTACATAATGAACTTTAATTTTGCTTGGAATTGAAGTAAATCAATTTGCAGCATCAAACTTTCTTCCCCTAAGCCATCCTCAGCTTAGGAGTGATTCTGAGTGGTCTGTTCCTCAGCCTTGTATCCGAGGCTTGGAAATCATTTCACACTTCAGCAAATCTTTAAATGTAGCATCAAGTTATCTCATAATTGACTTGTCTCCACTCTGTTTTAACACACACAATTCCAGCCAAATTAAAGTACAACAGATGGGAAAAGTTATTTGGAAAGAAATACTAATGAAAAGTTTTACTTTCTCTCTGAAGGCTAGGATTACTATATAGATTTCAAATAGCTGAGGGAAGGTTTCAAATCCTTCGGGGAAAATAACTTGAGAATCAAAGCAGCACCTAGAGCTTCTTTTGAGTCTTTAAGGAAATTCCATCATTTCAGATGATTCTCAGTCTTGCTGTCAGGAATCACCACCACCACCACCACCTCGCCCCCACCCCAAACACACACACCCCTCCTCCCCCGAGGTGCACAACTTGCTTCTGTGAAAGCGACTGGTACTATTGGTTTCAACCTTGTGCTTGTCAATCTCCTTCATACACAGGAATAAAGCAAGAAAAACCGTTAGTCAAGACAACTCTGAACAGGCCCCAGATGTCTAAAGGATGTGATTAGCCTCCTATTGTACTCCAGTACCACATTGAAGATATTAACGTTGAGAGATCTGACCAATCTGATTCAGGTTTTTGGTAAGACTGCTTGAATTCAGGGATGTGTGTGTGTGTGTGTGTGTGTGTGCGTCTCAATACAGTGTTAACACCTGTGTGGGTTTGTATATCCATCACTATTGTCAAGATGCTTTGCTTCCAATACCATAAGCTCACCTTCTGTTCCTCTTTTTTTTTTAAGATTTATTTTATTTATTTATACAAGAACAGGGGTACAGGCCAGATGCACGGGAGGGTGAGAGGATTCACCAGAGACAGAGCGGGGAACAGAACAGGCGGATTGACTGAAATCCACTGCTGAGGAGAGCAGCGGGTGAGACAGGAGAGGTCTGCCACGCCATGTGGGACCCTCACTGGCTGGCAGGGATCGAACCAGTGCTGCAGAGGCTGCGGACAGCTTCACAGGGCGGTGCTCAACCACCTGCGCCAGGAGGGGAGGCCCCTTCTGTTCCTCTTTTATGATAAAACCAGTTCCCCTTGCCAAACCCTGGCATCTATGAATTTGTTCTTCATTTCTAAAAGTTTTTCATTTCAACAATGTTTAAAATGGAATCATACAGTGTGCAAACTTTGGTATTGGCGTTTTTTATTGAATACAATTCCATAGAGATTTATCCAAGTAGTTGTATGTATCAATAGTTCATTCCTTTTTATTTCTGAGTTGTATTTTATGGATATGCCTATGACTATTTGTTTAATCATCCACCTACTGAAGTACATTTGGTTTGATTCCAAACTGTTGGCTACTATAAATAAAGCTATTCTGAACATTCATATGGAAGGTTTTTGTGTAAACTTAAGTTTTCATTTCCTGGGATAAAGGCTCAAGAGTTCAATGGCTGGATCTTGTCATAGTTGTAAGTTTAATTATTTTTAGGAAATGCCAAATTGCTTCCCAGAGTGAGTGTACCATTTCCTATTACTGCCAGTGATGTATCAGTGACCTTGTTTCTTCTTATCCTCACCAGCATGTGTTGGTGTCAATATTTTTCTCAGTATTTTTCATCTCAGTCATGTGGTTTTAACTTACATTTCCCTAATTGCTAAAGGTGTAGAACAATTTTTTCTTGCATTGTTTGCTAAGTCTCTATCATTCTCTTATGTCTCTTCATATAATGTGTCCATTTTCTAGTTGTTCTCTTTGTTTACTGTTGAATTTTGAGAGTTACTTATATATACTGGATACCAGGTCCTTGTCAAATATGTGGATTATCCACTCAGCATGTAGCCTGACCTTTTTTGTACTTTTCACATGTTTCATGGGGCAAGTTTTTAATTTTGAGGAGGCTCAACTTAACATTATTCCTTTTTCCTAAGTACTGTGATTTTAAGGACAAATTTAAGAACTCTTTGCCAAAGAGCCAAACCATTTTATCCTGTTTTAAAAAGGATTTATAGATTTATGTTTGATTATAAGATCTATTTTGAGTTAAAATTTGGCTGAGGTGAGAGATTTAGGTCAATGTGGTATATATACACAATGGAATATTACTCAGCAATCAAAAAAGATAGGCCAGGTTTATTTTATTTTATTTTTTTAGTGGTATAAAACAATGCCAATTTATTTCTTACTGTTCTCAGGTCAGAAGTCTGACACAGGTCGGGTCTCTCCCGTGGTGCAGCGGTTGAGCGCTGGGTTGTGAAGCTGCCCACAGTCTCTGCAACGCCGGTTCGATCCCCAGCCACCAAGTGAGGGTCCAAAATGGCACGCAGACCTCTCCTGCCGCCCGCTGCTCCCCTCAGCAGTGTATTTCGTCAGTCTGCCTGTTCTGTTCCCCACTGTGGCTCTGGTGAATTCCCTCACCCTCCCGTGCTGCTGACTGTACCCAGTGCTTATATAAATAAAATAATATTAAAAAAAAAAGTCTGACACAGGTCTTCCAAGCTGAAACAGTCATTGACAGGACTGCATTCCTTTTAGCAGGCTCTGGGGAGGCTATTTCCTTGACTTCTCAGTTTCCAGAGGCTGCCTAAATTCCTTGACTCATATCCACTGTCTTCATCTTCAAACTCAGCTAGCCTATGCAGTCTTTTCTTTTTTTATTATAAATGATTTTATTTTATATAAATTCTTATATCATTTTTAATTATGCATTTTCATTTTGGTTATATTCCCCATACAATTCCCACCCCCCTTATTCTGACCATAATCCTTCTTCTTCCCCTGCCCCCCACTGTAGTGTGTCTCTGGTCTATAGTTGCTTATAGATTTTGATTTTTACTTTATTGCAATTAGTCTTTTCCCTGGTTCCTTATTTAGGTTTTCTAAATTCCTGCTATGAGTGAGATCATCTGGTATTTTCCTTTTTCTTTCTGGCTTATTTCGCTGAGCATGATCCCTTCCAGCTCCATCCATAATGCTGCAAATGGCATGACTTTATCTTTTTTGATTGCTGAGTAATATTCCATTGTGTATATATACCACATCTTCTTGATCCAGTCATCTATTTTTGGGCATTTGGGTTGTTTCCATAGCTTAGCTATTGCAAATAGTGCTGCTATAAATATAGGGGTGCAGGTGCCCTTCTGAATTGATGTTTCTGTGTCCTGTGCGTAGATACCTAGGAGTGGAGTTGCTGGATCATATGGAAGCTCTATCTTTAGTAGGTTAAGAAATCTCCACACAGCTTTCCATAGTGGTTGATGGGTCAGGGTTTTCTAATTTTTTCTTCTTATACTTTGTTTTTGCCTCTGACACCATTGTTAAATGGTTATCTTTCTTCCATGATAAGTGTTTTTACATCTTGATCAAAAATCAGTTGGGGGCCTCCCTGGTGGTCCAAGGGTTAAGATACAACCTGTGAAGCTATCTGCAGCCACTACAGCTCAAATTTGATTCCCAGCTAACCAGGGAGCAACCCACATAGCGCAGCAGACCTCTCCTGACTCACCTGCTGCTCCCCTCAGCAGTGTATTTCAGTACATCTGCCTGTTCTGCTCCCCACTCTGTCTATGGTGAATCCTCTCACCCCCACAACACACACACCTCTGGCTTGTACCCCAGCTCTTGTATGCATAAATAAATAATTTTTTTTTTAAAAAATATCGGTAGGGCAAATTTGTGAGGATCTAATTCTGGGTTCTCCACTCTTTACTATCGCTCCATTGACTAGAATGCTGCCAATATTAAACTGTTTTGATTTCAATAGATAGAGAGTCAATCTTCTAACATTGGGTGGAGTAATTCCTCCCTTATCAATATTATTTCAGCTCTAGGATGTGTGTTCCAGGATAATCTTGTGCCCATGGGGGCAAAGACACTCCTTGGACCAGGCATCGGCTTTGGCTCGTTCCCTCCTACTGTCCCCACTGACCAGCCTTGGAATCTCAGCACAATAGGGGAGTCCCAGACCCCGCAGAAAAGGACAGTGCATCTGCTAATTATTCATTCATGGCCCCCAGCTGATCAGCATTGCTGGTGGTGTCAGCTCCCCTGGTGTTGTGAGGACTCCCCTTCTAACTGGGAGAAGAGCAAAGCTGACTTGGCAACCCTCTTCACTAGTTTGGTGATCAGAAAGCAATGGGTCTGGTGGTCAACCCAATCTTGAGTAGGAGAAGAAACGTGCCCCCCGCTGCTGTGCTGTATCTCCAATCTGGGGTCCAAATCCTGTTCGTCTTCTGTTCACCACTTTCTAGGGTTCTTCGGTTGCCTGTGGCATCCGAAGTTTATGGTGTGCTTCAGGAAGAGGAACAAGGACAAGACTAAAATTCAGTCTATTAAACAGGTATTTTTAAAGATAGATAGAGAAGCAACTGCTTATCTAAATAAAAAAGATACTGGTGTATCAAGAGCAATTCTTCACCCTTTATGAAGAATTGAATGGAAATTTTAGAGCTTGGAAAACGTGTGCTATATCCCTAATCAACCCATGTTCTTGTGCTTTATTGAAATGCTTAATCTTTTTTTATCCCCTTTGCCAAAAATAGCAATTTAGTCTGGACTAAATTTCCCAATTTGAATAAGCATATTGATCTTCCAAATTCCCTTGGCAGAATATATCAATGCAGCTATCCTCACGTTCTGTCTTCAACTAGTGGAACAGGATGGCTGTGCACACTGAGAAAGATGTTGAGTTCTACTGAGGATTGCAGGAAATGAAACATTTTTCAATGAATGATCCCAGAGATTTACACCACCAAAAGCCACAAAGCTGTGTATTTGAGTCGCCATTCTGCGTTCCCTAATTGAAACCCTTTTGTTTTCCTTGACATTGTTTTTGCATCTGTTTGATACTTTATGAAAACAAAGAAATCCACGTGCTGAAAAAATTTATGTTGACATTTCCAAATGTCACATTTGGATGAAAGGACTGGATAAAGGCCAGTGGGCATCTGTACTCATCTGGGCCCTTCACCTCCCTCTTAATGCTTCTACTGTAGAAAGTGTTTCCATCTTTAGTTCTCAGTTGAATTCCTTCTGATTAAATCTCTTTCCTAGTATTTCCTTCTGGGCCAGAGGTCTAACACTATGCATTATTTTGTATTTAGGTGCCAGTCTATTCCCCTCCCCTCCAATTGCGAAAGCTAAAAACGTAATTGGAAAGGGCTCAAAATGTGCAAAATATCCAATCAACTCAATCATTTTAAGAAGCACAAATTTAAATCAAAGAATTTATGTTATATTTAAGAATCTCTAGGTAAAGAAACTTTATATCTTCTGCAGATATATTGGAACATAGAGTAGCTTTAATTATTTCCAAGTAAACATTCAAACTGACTGGGTATTAAGGCATTCTTCATAGAGAAAATGAATTTCTGCTAAAAGGTAGTCTTTTTTCATTGTCTTTGTGCTATTTGAAATAGACTGATAGTGGATTTCTTTATTTTCCAGAGCTAGTTGCGATCATTTTATGAGTTAGTAATCCTATATATATATATATATATATATATATATGTATATATATAATTGTACATGGCTCAGTGTTCTTTACGATCCACGCAAAGCCTGGATTAAGACTCTTTGCTCTAGGGCCTCCCTGGTGGCACAAGGGATTGTCTCAGCACTATGAAGCTATCTGCAGCCATTGCAGCACAAGTTCCATCCCTGGCCTGGGAGCTGACCCATGTGGGGCAGCAGACCTCTCCTGTCTCGCCCGCTGTTTCCCCTCAAGTGTATTTCAGTCACTCCATCTGTTCTGCTCCCCAATCTGTCTCTGGTGAATCCTCTCACCAACCCACACCTCTGGCCTACACCCCAGCTCTTGTATACAAAAATAAATAAATCTTTAAAAAATTTTTTTTGCTTTATAGCCTCTCTGGTAGCCTAGGGGTTAAGTCTCTGCACTATCACCACTGTGGCCTGAGCTTGATTAGCCAGGGAGCTAGCCCACATGGAGCAACAGAACTCTCCCATGTTACCCACTGCTCTGCTCAGTAGTGTATTTCAGTAGATCCACTTGTTCTGCTCCCTACTCTCTCTGTGGTGAATCCTCTCTCCCTCTGTACCTCTGGCTTATACCCCAGTTCTTCTATGAATAAATAAATAAATCTTAAAAAAAAAGAAGAAAAAAGAATTTTTGCTCCAGAATATAAGTAATTTTGCATGAAAATGTCTCTTCTAAATTTTAAAATCCCTCAAATAGTAACTAATCTAGAGAGTAGAATCGAAAATGAGATTTGAGTGTACTAATAATGATTGTTTTGGTTATATATAAAAGAAATAACAGAAACAAGATTCTGGTTAACTTAAGGTGGGGGGAAGTAATTGAAAATATATTTGAGTAATACACAGATTTGAGTAAAAACCCAAATTGGAAAGGTCAGCAAGTGATCTTGCAGATTTTATGGTAATGGAGAGTCTTTTGGAGATGCTCACAATCACTCATATCTGCTTTTTAATTGCTACTAACAAACAAAAAAAGCATAGAAGGAATTCATATCAGAAGTTAGAAATGTCTTTTAGTTTCCATAGACTTCTGTGAAGATAAGTATGAAAAATATTTCTTATTTTAACTACCTTTGACATTTTTATTATTATGCCTTATTTCTTATTAAGCTATGGCTATATACAATATAAATATATGAATTTTGAGGAATCAGGACGCAAACATTGGTCAACCTCCAAGAAGTGCTACTTTCAAACAGCCACTTTAGATGTGGCCAAATGTAATATGACAGGAAGAAATTCTCAAAAGATGAAAGCAAGAGACATGGAAATAAATGAAAATAGAGGTTGCCTAGAGTACAAAATCAAACCTCATCAAATACCTTCTCCACTTTTGCTGGGGCCCTTCACAATGTCTATCCTGAGGAATTTCAGAATTGCTAAGAGCCAGTGATGGTATATCTTCTTCTCTTCCCCTTTCTAAAATAAGAGTGCTTATTTATTCTTTAATCTGCAATTGTCTATTGGATTGGGAAGGGAGAAAGAGCCAAAAATAAAAAAGGAAGGCTCTTTAGCTCAAGAACACTATTAAAAGGGGTTGCCATAAATTTGGGCCATTCTCATATTAACTGCATCAATATCGGCTACAGGATGAATTACTTGTTGGTAACCTCAATGGTATGAAATTAAGAACCTATCCAGAAAATGAAGCTGCCTTGAGTATGTTATGATACATGTCTCTGTGAGCACTGCAGAAAACCATTGTTGACAACCTGCCATCTGGTGTTATCACAGTCTTTTAAGGGTGTGAATCTTTTTTTTAAGCTCTGTAAACTGATTTTTCAATATTTTCATTTGAACACCAATCTGAGACATTTTCTAAAGATAATCATAAGCATATAGTCTTATTTTAATGTCACCTAATAGTCCAAGTAATGAAAGAGTGTAGCTTATTCAGTCATAATCTGAGAGTATACCCTCTGAGGCTTTGTACAATGTCCTATGGGTAATTAAAATGTATAATATATAAAAATTAATAAATAGTCCTTGCACTCAAAGTGAATATAATCCATTATATAAAGGAGAAATAAAATCTTCATGTGAAGTAGTATAAATGGTCTAAATGTGACATGCTAGTTTATCAGCCCAACTAAAGAAATAAAGTTTAATCAGTCAAATTTGAAGTATTCAGAGTGGTTCAAAACCCAGGGTTATTGAAACCTGTTAATAATAAATGAGCATCTCATCAGGAATTTTAGCTTCCCTTAAGCACTTTTTTTTTTAAATCACATCTTTAAACCACAAATGAAGCTCTTTAAATTTTCTCTAGCTTTACTCTTCTTTGTCTTTATGGAACCAGAAATGACTTAAATGTCAGTAAATTAAAAAGGAAAAGTAAATATAAGGAATCTCTATGAATCATAATTGAAAGGCAGTTTTTGAATTTGAGTTGGCTATTCTAAAAATTATTCTTATAAAGTCTACTTTTAGTAGTTTAATGACTTCAGATGAATTGCTATGGAAATGATGGTGCTAGAAAAACTTTAATAATATTTATCAAAGGTTGTTTTCTCTAACTAATGTAATTGAAAAATATTATATTGTGAAATATCCAGAGTTTGGGAATGTGGTACTCTGGATACAACTGAGGTAAAAATTGAGTAAAGTCAAGGGAAAATACATCAAAACATCCAAGTTCCTTGAGAAAATACATACAGCAACAATTTTCTATTATACGATTCATCAATGGAAAACTTAGAAAAGTAATTGATATAGTAGTTTCTCATATGATGTTGACCATTTACAGAAGTTTAATCCTCCTAGCACAATTAGAACATTGTGCTAATTTTCACTATAAAGTAAAGATGTTAAACAGAGTAGCCCAATTTCACTGATGAGTTATAATCATGATTCATAATGTTTCACCACTTAAATATTAACTGATAAATCTTTACTATATAATCTATTTACTTGGAGTCATTTTTACACAGGCAAACATCATTTTTTATGAGTTTTCTTTGTATCTGTCTAAATATACCAATCACCTACAGTGAAATGAGAGACAGCCATATGTTATTTGAATTGCTAATTCTGAGATCAACAGTTTGATAAAATGTTTATTTGAAAATAAAAGTGTTGAAATTTAAAGATTAGATAAGTGACTATAATTAACCTAATGAATTGAAAGTTCAGTAGAATTGTTTAAAGTCAAAATTAAATATATATTAATATATTTATGTATTATATTGTTACTTTATATACTGGAGAGATTTGTTCTATAGTTTCACTTCAAAAATAAATCATAGAGTGTGGTACTGTCACCATCTATATCCTACCAGAAATGAAAAACAAGGATGTTTAGCTGAAAGTTCTAAGAACCAACAAAATCTTCAACATGTAATAAAGCTATTCCCTGAAAACACACCTGTCGTTGGAAACTATTTTCTCTAAATTAAGACAAATAAAATCTGTTTATAACTGGCTAGACAAAAATGTAATAACAGCTTGAAGCAAAGCTTTTTCCTTCATAATGTTAAATTTGGGAGATATTCTGTGAAGGTTTGAAAACATTCATGAATCTATTAGAAATAATCTCACCTGGGATTTGACTAGGGATAAACCCGGGAATAAGCCAGGGTTTGGAGATGATAGGGCCGTGGTTTCTTCTCTGATGCAAATTCCATTACCGTGTGGCTCTTCTTGCCTCTACTGTCCATTTTTTCTAAAAGGTAGCAGATGTAAGGGTTTCTTTTATATGAGACACAGGCAAAAAAAATATATCAGAGTAGAATATTATATAACGCATGTGTGCAAACAGTCTATATATAAAGGGGTCTCTGATACTAAAATTCAGTACTTGGTTTTAAAAAACTTGAAGTTGAGGAGCCAGGTAAAAGTTCACTGAAGTTGTCAGCAGTTTTCTGATTCATTTATATGAAGATTGCCTTTTGTTCCGTTAAAATAAAAATCTTCAGTGGCTACTTTGATTTTGGGAAAGCCACAATCCTATCACACAGTGGAGGTGCTGGAGGTGATGAGGAATTAAAATGCTCTTATAATGATGTTTCATTATCAGCAGAGTTGCACCCTGGGGAGTATTACTATTGACACAGAGAGAGGCCTGTGATTGCAGAAAAAGAAAACCATTTACTCTGTTCTTACACTAGCCCCAGAGAAAAGAAGAGATTGACTTTTGAATTACATGGGGGATATAAACAGGTAGATGATAGGACTCTAAGGAGAAAAACTAAATGGCAGACTATACCCTTTGTCAAAGGCAATGGCTTAAGGATCGTAGAACTGTGACATGCTTGATGGCTACACTCTGATTCACACAGTGGAGGTTATTTATTGAGTTTTGTATTCCAATGAAGCCATTTATTAACTATGGTCCACAGGTGTTCCTATCTTCAGCTTTTCAGCAATCTTTACTGTTCTTGTACATGGAAATGGTGGTCTTGGTAAGGATAATACCATATCTAGGAAATATTTAAGAAACGTGTGGGAGCATTTTTGGTTGTCCCAGTAATGGAGAAGAACTACTGCTATTCAGTGGCTGAAGACCAATTATTTTAGATGATCTCCTACAATTGTTAAGTCACATGAAACAAATAATTTTTTTACCACCTGTATGATTTGAATGCCCATCTTTCATATAGTCTAAAGCAAGTTAATGATCCAAAGCTGTAACTGTGTAAGACATAGAAAACTAAAGTATTTTTGGTCCAATTTTGAAGCCCACTAAGTGATTTCAGGATTGCAAAAATTATGTACAATACAGTAGACTTAAACAATATTATTTTTGAAAATTTACCGATGGCATTATTCACCATTTTTGAAAATGTGTCACCGTGCAACCACATTCCAAATATATATTTTTATTGAGTTTCAAAATATTATATTAATTAAAAATAGACAAGAGGTTCAACCAACTCAACATTTTAATATGTTAAATATAGTTACTATAACTAATATGTACTCATGTTCCACTCACACATTCTTGTGCACATTGCACTCTCCCTCCACCAAACACCCTTGCCAATACCCTATCTACTCCCCTCCCCCCTGGTCCCTCTGGTAACTAGCAAATTGTTTTACTAAGTCACTCCAAGGATGGGCACAAACATCAGGTATCTTGAGTGTAGCCACTTGAAACATTTATATATGCTCAGTATTTTATCACAAGATTTTTATTTTATTTTTCCTTTATTTTAAATGTTGGGCACTAATGTATTTGTTTAAAATGCTTTACTAAATCTATTGCTTGGTATTTATATTCTTGCCATTTTTTTTTATTTTCCTCCTCTTTCCTAATCTACTTTTCAACTAACTGAATTAGTTATTATGTCATTTTACTAGTGACTTACCTTTTATTTTTTACTAAATGATAAAGGTTAACAATATTATACTTTTTGAAGTTGTCTAAGTTTTCATTCAAATAAGACTCATTACATATTATTTAAGAGCATTACATTAAGAACTTTCATCTCCTGCCTTCTGTCCTTCGGATTGTTTTCGTATGTCTGTGTGTTATGAGCCCCACAGATCACTGTAATCATTAATTTTTGGATATTAATAGATTTTTATTTTACCAAGTTTATAAAGATATAATAGACAAATAAAAATTGTATATATTTAAGGTGTATGGCTAAATAAATTACAGAGCATTTGTACCTCTGAGTATTATACAGCAACTAAATAGAATGATTGACTCAGAGATTTTGTATTGTTGGTGAGAAAAATCAAGATACAGGGAAGTATAAATAGTAACATATATTTTGTAAAATAAGCATGATATAATATTTATATGAGATGTGTGAAAAATATGGAAACATGCATACTAGGCTCTTGCCATGTGCTATTTTGGGGGCTAGGAGATCATAAGGTCATGAAAGTTATAGGCAAAGATTAAAAGAAGGAAAAAAATACATGAGTTCACATAAGTAAAATTTCATATACCTCTAAGTTTATATATTAAGAATTACATCTTTAATAATAAAGTGTTAAATAAATGAAAAAAGTAAGATCACCTACTAAAACGAAATGGCTTTGACTAGTAAAAATTACTACTGGACTGTTCATCTGAAAAAGTCATCAATTAGAAGTATGCTTTGGGAAAAAGTCAATTTCCTACTAAGTGTCTCAGTAAATTCATTTGTTATATTTTTCTAAAACTTGCTTACAGGTTTTTCAGTCTTACAAAAAGTACAATGTTGACACCCCTGAGGAGGGAGGTACTTATGATCTGTCCTTTATGCCTGAGTTACCGGATTAAGATTCAATTTCTTAGGACTTTGGCTGGGCGTAACCCACAATAGTCCGTGCCCAAGGAGGGAGGTTTAGGAAGCTCAGCTTAAAAACAAAAAACAAAAGCAAAAACACAAGTCTGAAGCATATATTTTTAAAAATATATTAAAGACTATAAAGTTAGAGACAAAATTTCCTCTAACAAGAATAGATGTTTTTCTCAATGTTAAGTTTTTCCCAAAGCAATCTGGTTGGATTGTTTCAGTCATAACTCAAAAGGCTGCAATGCAGTGAGAAACATACATTTTATTACACTCTAAATCTTATGGAGCAATTTTTATTAAAACTAGAAAAGTTTAAACTCTAATGACTTCAAGTAATAGCTTTCTGAAAAAAGCTGACTAGTTAACATTAAAATACAGAAACTATTCCTAAGATAGAAAAAATTATTCTCAATACCTATCTACCAACAGGCAAAGCCACAGATCATTACACATGGCATAAAGAATAAATTTGGATAAGGGATAAGGAATAAATGGGAGAAGGAATAAATTCCTCTTTAGAACAAGCACAGTAGTATCTAGCGTCTCCTGCTTACTTTTTCTTTGATTTCTTTTTTCTCTGCCCATCAGGGGCCTGTGCCTTCTTCTCTGGCTCAGCCCGCTTTGCGGCTTCCTCTGCAGCCAGCTCCTCCAGTCGGAGGCGCTCAGCTTCCAGCAGCTTGTTTCTGTACTCTTCCCTGATGTGGAAGATCTTCTGCCGCTCATCATCTAAAGAATCCTATTCCAACACACAACCCCAATTAAGTCAGTTACACTGACAAAAGGTTATGGTGCCAGAAAACAAAACAAGAAACAAAAACGTAACGACTTTATCCCTTCCTTATGCGATAGATTCACATGGGCAGTGATTAAGGAGTGATGAAAATTAGGTCGTGTTCTCAAATGTCTATCAATATATAAAACATAAGCTAGCAACAAAACCTTCGTGAGGGGGGGCCTCCCTGGTGGCCAAGGAGTTATAAGTCTCAGTGCTGTCACCACTACAGCCTGAGTTCGATCCCCCGGCCAGGGAGGTGACCCACATGGCGCAGCAGACCTCTCCTGTCACCCCCGCTGCTCCCCTCAGCAGTGCATTTGAGTACATCTGCCTGTTCTGTTCCCCACTCTGTCTCTGGTGAATCCTCTCTGCCCCCCATCTCTGGCCTACACCCCAGTTCTTCTAAGCCAAAAAAAAAAAATAATAAAGGTAGTTTAGATCTTAACAGAATGGTAAATAAAAGTATTGGAGAAAATCAAAGAGAAAGGTGAAGAGAGAAACAGGTAAAGGTTTTAGGTAAAGCAACTATCTGCTTTAAATGAGTTCTAGTATAACCTATAAAGAACAGGAGGCTCAAAGTCTCTCACCTACTAACTGCTCAACAAATTACTAGTTCCCACATGTATTCTAGCTCTGAAAAATATGTCTGAGCTGTACTTGAAGAACTTTCAAATAATACCACCTCATCCCTGGGTTATTGCTGCCATTGTCGGTTTGTTTTCATTCCCACTACTCCAAAATAACTTTATCAAGGAGACCAGTGACCTATATGTAGTTAAACCCAAGATCATTTCTAAATCCTATTCTTCCTCTCTCCTCCTGATGAACTGATTTCACCTGGCTTCTTGGACACCACACACCTCTTGAACTTGTCATGGATCTCACCAGCTGCTCCCTCTTAGTTGCCTTTGCTGATTTCTCCTTCATCTCTTTGTGTTGAAGTGACAATGTTCAGGGTCACAGGCCCCTTCCCTGTGTGCTGTCATTCAACCCTCTAGTTAAATTACACTCATGTATTTTTGGGCCCCCAATTTTTTTAAAATCTCCAATACTTATCTCTCTGTCCCAAATTTAAGAGCCAATAGAGAGTGCTGAACTTCTACTCAACACCTTCACATGACTATCTGATATATTAAAATGCCCATTTTGATATAAAAGCTATATCTAAAATTGTTCAAAACTGATATCCTCATCTTTGTTCACAGACCATCAGATTTGAGAGTGACTCAAACAATCAGTTGTTTAGGGAAAAAAAAAAAAAACAACTATTTGCTAGCTCCTCTCTTTCTCTTATAATACAACAACTGATCAGGAAATCCTGCTGTCTCAACTTTCAGAGTAACAGTGCCCAGTTGTTGCTCACCACCTCTGCCTCCCACCTGGTGCACCGCCATTACATCTCACACACTCAAGGCAAGGAAGTCCTGTGTAGCTTAGAGATGGGGATACTTTCTGGGAACTGCCTCATTAAGTGATTTTGTTGTTGTGTGAACACTTATCAGCAGAAATTTTGAACACTTTGGGGCTGCGATGAACCAAACAACCTGAGATTAAATCAAGCAGGGAAAGTGATGCCCTCAAGGGAGCCATTCCTTGATGTATGAGGCTATTGCTGGCATAAAACATAGGACATAGACAGCTATGAAGTCAAGAGGTGGCAGGGATTTGGGGACCACTGCAGTTCATGGTGGTCCGTCCTTGATCAAACGTCCTTTTGAAATGCATGATTGTGGCCTCTGCACAGATGTCTCTCTCTTCTTTTACATGTGCTCACTTTTCTGTATCTTTCCCATGCATGTGTGTTGCAGACAAGAGGGAAGAAAAAAATCATTCTATTTGGTGGAAGTTCATCCATGCACATTTACTGAATTTTCCCATTCCCAGTTTGGTACCTTTCAATTAAGTCTGATCTTTCATGCTGCAGAAATGTCTGGATAAAGCCCCTCTGTTCTCTGTTCTGCTGGACGTGTGATGGAAAGTTGAGGTAGAGAGCTGCAGTTCTAACTGCTGAGGAAACAGCTTTAATCTGAATGTTGGAATAACCGTGCATTTCTTCCTCTCACTTCACTTTCACATCCTAATATGGCTGGTATCTCCAACTTCTGAGCTTTTGGGAGACTCAATGAAGCAAATTAGGTGGATCTGAAGTTTTTCTTTTATTTTCGGCTTAGGATTTGACTGTCTCAAGTCTGAATATGATCTTCATCCAGCTATTTTGCAACTTCACATATTTTGTTGTGTTCTCTGTCATTCTTCACATCTTTGTGGATAGATTTCCAATAATGCATTTTAGAGGGGTTTTAGGAAGTTGGTAAAATTAGCTGTGTATATGCAATTTGCCATCCTTTTTTTTTTTTTAAAGATTTATTTGTGCATAAAAGAACTGGGGTGGTGTAAGCCAGGGGTGCAGAGGGGGTGGTGAAAGGATTCACCAGAGAGAGTGGGGAGCAGAACAGACAGATGTATTGAAATGCATTGCTAAGGGGAGCTGTGGGAGAGACAGGAGAGGTCTGCTGCATCATGTGGGCTGCTCCCTGGCCAGCCAGGGATGGAATTTGTGCTGCAGTGGCTGGTAGAGCCTGACAGCGCTCTTTAACCCCTGCACCACCAGGGAGGCCCAATTTGCCACCCTTTTCAAGAAGTTGTGAACCAAATGCTTTTAAGACATTTTAATATGCATATGCCATATTAATATTATAAAGTATTCTATCAACTATGGTCCATATATGCTCTTATAGACTCACCCGCATTTCTCCATACATCCTCAGGATTTCTTCCTTTAACTGAGACCTTTGCTCTTGGTTCCAGTTTCGGATACTAAGGATTCTGGTCCTGTATTGCCGGAACTGATGAATCTCCTCTGCCTTTTCCATTGCCTGCTGCTGGCTGAGTTCCTCTGTTTGCAGCACAGGCTCACTTTCTGTTTTCCTTGAGATGAAAACATCAAAAGAGATCTATACATCACTTGAGAATGCCAGAATGAAACTTAGCACTCAGTTAAAAATCCTATCAACAGTGTGGTGGTCTGAATGAAATCAAATATTAGAGATAGAACGAATAAAACATTATTTTCAAATGACTATTCTTCATTGAGTTGCTGAAATTTTAGGAAATTATTTTCAAAAGCATCAGTAAATTTAGAAGTGTTATTCGATGAGGTGATTTGTGTTCACAACTGTGATAATATTTTCCATTTTAATTTTTGTAGCTCAATAATCTTGAATATATTTTAGAGCTTTTCAATATACCCAAGTAAAAATCTCTCTCATATCTGTTTAGTTCTTAAGAAAACTGAATCAAATTTAAATAATAGCAGCAGGTTTAGTGGTTATTTTCAATACTTAAACTCACCTTAATCAAACTACAAATTAAATCTTTATGGAAAACATTTAATAACTTTTATGACTGACTTAAAAGTTTTTTGCTAAATCTGAGATGGAAAATCATGTGCTTCTAAAATTTTAGATTCACTGAAATTTATATTAAGCTTTAATTTTCAAATTTTCAATGGTTTAGCAACTTCTCATTGGCAATGTATTCAAAACTCTATAAATGGGGATGTCTACATTAATCATACTTATTGAAACTTACCGTAGGTATTGAGTTATGTCTATGTTCTCTAGCTCTTTCTGAATAAGTTGTGGAGACACTGTGAAAACTGTCAGGGATTGTGAAAAAGGCCCTGTTTAAAAAAAAAAAGTCTTAGACATTTAAAAAAGAATCAATAATGATTAACTAAATGATGTTATGTCTCATTTTAATTGAAAATAGTATTTTCTGTTAACAAAATCATTGATTGGACTTGGCTTACTTAATATGGTTTTAATGTGGTTGCCGGGGTAGAATATAAATGTGTTTTAAGACACAGAGTCATTCCTTCAAGAAATATTTAACCCAATGAAGTAAAAAATATGTAAGTAAACACTGCAAAGCAAATCAGTAAGAGCTTTGACTCCATAGATCCATAGTAAACCTGGTAAGAAGAGACTTGAGACATAGACTGAGTCAAAAACATTAGCTATTTAACCTGTTTAGATCATTTCATCTTTTTCAATTATTGAAGTATAATTTACATACCATAATATTCACCACTTTAACAGATATTTTAAGATTTTAGTAAATTTACAGAGTGGTGCAACCAACACAAAAATCTAATTTCAAAACATTTCCATCATCTTTTTTGTTCTTTCAAAGCCATTCTTCATTCCCAAGACAAGTTCCAGGCACACAATAATCTATTTTGTATCTCTAAAGTTTTGTCTTACCTGCATGTTTCACAGGAGTAAGGTACTTTGGTAAAATTATGTTTGACTTTTAAAGAAACTTTCAAATCATAATGCTTTAAGTACCATTATCTTCACAATATATTCTGAAGTCACAAAGGAAAAATTCTCCCATTTGGTTCTTTTTCTTTTAAATAATTGGTTTATAAAACATTATATAAATTTCAGGTGTACAGTATTACAATTTAACATGCCATCTAATGAATCTACCAAATGTCTAGTTTCCATCTACACCCAAGAATTGATCCCTTTTACCAAATACGCCCATCCCCCAATCTCTTTCCCTCTGATGACCAACCTTTGCTCCCATTATCCATGATTTTGTTTTTGTGTGTTCATTTGTTTATATTTTTATAAGATTCAGGTGTACAGTTGGTAATTCAACATCTGTATGTATTACATTATGATCACCACTGAAAGTCTGCTTCCCATTCATCACCAAACTATTCATTCTATCCATTTTACCCACTGCTACCCTCCCACCAAGTGCCTCTCTCTGGTAATGATATTATGTTTTCAGAATCTAAGGGTTTGATTTTTTTTCCACTTGTCTCCTTGCTTGTTTGCTTTCTTTATTTATCTTCCACATGAGTGAAGTCATATGATATATGTCTTTCTCCATTTGACTTATTTGACTTTAGCATATTCCGTGTAAGATCCTTCCATGTTGTCATAAATGGCAGGATTTCTTTTTTTTTTTTTAATAGGAGTAGCATTCCAGTGTGTGTGTGTGTGTGTGTGTGTGTGTGTGTTTGTGTGTGTGTGTGTGGTGGATGGAAACTAGACTTTTGGTGGGGCCATCACATAGCAGGCTGAGTTGTAATGCTGTACACCTGAAACATACAATGTGCATGTCTGCCCATCAGTGGGCATTTAGGTTGTCTCTATTCCTTGGCTCTGTGAATAAAACTGCAATGAACATAACTTTTAGTTTTATTTAAATGGATGATCTGGGAGTTTTTTTTAAAAAACCTTCACTTGCTCAAATCCCTGCTCCTACTCCTTTCAGAATCTTTGAAGTGGGTGCGATAAAGGAATGAAAGGGTCTGAATTATTAAAAAATATTTCTTGAGCGCATACTTGTATTCCTTTTTTTTTTGGATTTATTTATTTATTTATACAAGAACCGGGGTATAGGCCAGATGCACGGGAGGGCGAGAGGATCCACCAGAAACAGAGTGGGGAACAGAACAGGCAGACTGCGAAATACACTGCTGAGGGGAGCAGAGGGCAAGACAGGAGAGGTCTGCCATGCCATGTGGGACCCTCTCTGGCTGGCCAGGATCAAACTGGCACTGCAGAGGCTGCGGACAGCTTCACAGTGCAGCGCTCAACTGCCTGTACCACCAGGGGAGGCCCACATACTTGTATTTCACCAGAATCCTTTACTATTCTAAATGTGTCTCTGCTTCTAACTCAAATTGAGGAAATGTGAGATCTTTTAACAGTTTCTCAACACCAAACTATATTATTTTACATCATTTATAAATATATAGTATGTTGGAAATAAATGAAGTATGGGAAATTAGCTTACATACCTTCAATCAAGTTAGCTAATATATTTGTGTATTGTTTAAATAATGCAAGGAACAGTAATGTCATACTTATATTATTTGACCTAATACCTTGCATTTTCAAAATGCTTTACATCATTTTCTAAAAATTTAGAGCTCAAAAAAGAATGTAGGCTACAACTTTGATGTTACTGTGGAGAAGAATGGAGCTATCTAGACCTAATCTGTGACTAGCAAGCTATCTGAAAATTATTTAACTTATGAACATTACTTTGTATATGACTATGATTTGGGGTATTATTCAGGTATACATCTTATATTAATTTACTTTTAAAAATTATTATGCTAAGGCATTATCTTATTAAAGGACATCAATAAATTCTCATAAATTCCCACTGAATGAATTACCTTTTCTTTAAGGATGGGAGACTTCTAAAATTTGACAGCATTAAAGTTGTAGAATAAAGCAATTTCACTCTTAAGTATCTATCCATAGAACACAGAAACACTAATTCAAAAGGAAAGTAAATGCCCATGTTCATTACACCATAACCATTTACATTCATCAAGCTGTTGAAACAACCTCAGAAGGTTCAGATACAGATGAGTGGATCAGGAAGGTGTAGTGCATACACACAATGGAATACTATGGGAATCACATAAGGATATGCTTTAGCCATAAACTGTTTTAAGTACTAAAAGTCTTAGGCTGCTCTAGCAATTTGGAAAAGAGAATCATTGTTGGTGAGCGTGGAGATGTCTCCTTCCAAAATAGTCCCTTTCCTGGCTGTGTTCTGAACCAGTAGATATGTGACTGGAGAAATGAAGTGTCCTGTTTGAGGCCAGGGGCCATTTTCATGGGATGCTAGAGCAGGCCAAAGCCTCCACACCCTAAGTCTTAAGTAGTGCCTCCGACCTAAGGCTAAGCAGTGGACTTAGACTTGCCATGTGAGTCCAGTGCATTCTTTCCAAAGGTATCAATCAGATAAGATACTTGGCATCCTTAGCCACAGAAAGACAAGTAGTTGCTTAGGGGGAAGTCCTTCCTCATAGTGACTAGGAATGTGACAGACATTTCACTGTAACACCTTCCAAGAAGGATTTAGGTTCATTTTAGTGAATAAATGCAAATCCACTTCACACAGAAATAATCCAAGTTAGGGTGTGGTTTGCATACCATGGAACATTTCTCTTCAACATTTTGGATTCCAAATAACTAAAACTTGTTATATAAGGTACAAAGAAAATCTAATGTGTATCATACTACAGTAAAAAAAAAAAAAAAAAGATCTGTGTTTACGACAATTTTATATATAATAACTGTGGTGGTCTACTGTTGGGGTGAGGCCAGAGGCGCAACGGTGAAATAATTTACCAGAGACAGAGGGGAAGACAGAAAAGGCAGATTTTGAAATACCCTGGAAGGGAGCAGTTGGCAATAGGAGATATACATCTATGGGGAAAGAAGGATTTGGGGCTCTCAACATGTTTCCGTGGGCTTTTTCATAAGTGGGGGAGTCGGTCTCTGCTGGTTGTTATCTGTTGGCTCATCAGGTTTTGGTGGGTTTTCTCACAAGTGTCCTGCCTGGTTCTGTTTGCCTGTTTCCACATTCCCCAGAATTCTCCATAGCTCCCTATTGGTCATGTGGACCCATGGCTACTCCATCAGTTTCTCATCTATTTTGTCTCTCCCGGCATTGTTCAGCTTGAGCAAAGTGCCGAGACTATATTTTAACTCTATTAAATGACACCCCAACAGGCACTGCAATTTTATCTTCAAGATTTGTAGACACAAACAACAGTACAAAAATACACCTACACTTTATTTATTTTTTTTTTTTTTGGAAGTTTTCAACAATACTTTAATGACCAAGTTCAAAGATTGATAATTTATGCCAGAAATTTTGAACAACATATCTTAATTTTGCCCTATTTCTTTTTTTTTTTTTATTAAATTTTATTTTTATATTCCCCCATACAATTGCAAACGCCCCATTCTGACCCCAATCCTTCCCCTCCCGCCCCCCACCCCCCAAAAAGTGTCTCTGGTTCATAGTTTTTTGTTGATTTTGATTTTCACTTTCTTATATTCATTTTCCTGGTCCCTTATTTAAGTTTTCTAGATTCCTGCTATGAGTGAGACCATCCGGTATTTTTCTTTTTCTTTTTGGCTTATTTCGCTGAGCATGAGCCCTTCCAGTGCCATCCATGTTGCTGCAAATTGCATGTGTTTATCTTTTTTGAATGCTGAGTAATATTCCATGGTATATATGTACCACATCTTCTTGATCCAGTCATCTATTTTTGGGCATTTGGGTTGTTTCCAAAGCTTAGCTATTGTAAACAGTGCTGCTATAAACATAGGAGTGCAGGTGCTCTTTGGAATTGATACACTTTATTTTTTAAGTTTTGTCTGCTTTTATCTTTAGGTAAAGACTCTAGTAATGAGGTCCTAGAGTAGATTATCAGCACCAGTAAGCGAAAGGGAGAGCTATGAATCCAAAGTACATGTTTCCTATGTGATAAGCTTAGCCATCATATGTTTAAGTTACTACCTTTGCCAGAATTTCTACTTCAAAATATTCATTTATGATGGCTGTCTACAGCCACTGCACCATGAGTTCAATCCCTGGCCAGGGAGTTACCCACATGGTGCAGCAGACCTCTCTAGACTCACCTGCTGCTCCCCTCAGCAGTGTATTTCAGTAGCTCCACCTATCTGCTCCCCACTCTGTCTCTGGTGAATCCTCTCACCCCACACCTCTGGCCTACACCCCAGCTTTCGTGTGCACAAATAAGTAAATCTTTAAAAAATATATTTGTTTATAACAATGATAATGACAGCAACACTTCCTACCTTTTTCTTTCTGTTCTCGTTCCTCCTTCCCTGCTGCAGATATTCCACTTTCATTGTTCATCATTTTTGCCAGATCCCTGAAACCCTTAGTCATTTGCCACTTCTTCCACAGTAAGGAGCCTGATGGTATGGTCTCTCTGGTTTCCAAACGCTCAGAAATCTTGGAGCCTGGCTCTTTCAAGGCACTTGAAGATGTTTCCACTACAACATGAAATGTGCATTACTGAAAACACTTGTGTGGGATAACATCACATGCAACAAGTAACAGGGCTGACGGGAGCACAGAACTGGAGCAGAAGACTGGAGGAAAGCTTCCCAACGTCTAGCCAGAGCAATCCCAAGTAATCCATGGTACCTCAGAAGATGGCATAGATGGCCCTGGCAGCCAGTCTATATAGAAGCTGCCTCAAGATGGGATAGTAGGGACTTTTTGGAGGTGAGACATGACAAATAGAAAGGGGCTTTCTGGACCAGTGGAGCTGCTGTTAGGTGGGGCACGAGAGGCGTGTGCTTGGAGAGGGCTCTTCTCTCTGGGGAGGGAATCCTGTGTATAGAAACATGGTGACATGTCCCCCTTTTTGAGACGCATATGGTGTCATATTTCACTCTGAATGAGTGGCAGTACTAGGTTAGTGCTTAAGAGCAGGGAGACATGGTGGAAAAAGAGGAAGTCATTCAGTAGTCAAAAGTTGGTTCTTTAAAAATGTTGTTAGAACTGGTGCACTCCCTACAGCAAGACTGATAGAGGGTTAAGAAGAACTGGTGCACTCCCTACAGCAAGACTGATAGACAGTTAAGATAAAATTTGTTGCAGGAAGTTTAACTTAGATAAAATAGACAAACTTCTTGTAAAACAAAATTTACTAGCCCTAATTCAAGAAGAAATATAACGGCATATAGAGGACAAGCTGATGAGTGCAAATACATGAAGTTCAAGAACAGGCAAAATTAATTGATGGTGATAAAGGTCACTCTGGTATTTACCTGAAGGAGAAGATGACTGGGAAGGGAATGAGGAGGACTTGGAGAATTTTTAAGTGTTTTATATCTTGATCTGAAGGTGGCTCCTGAGTGTACACATATGAGGAAATTCATCAAGCTGACCGATTCAGATCTGTGGCTTTATTACGCGTAAGTCGTAGGACTAGGCCAGAATCCTTTGACCCCTATGTCCTCTAGTTCTTCTCTTTGGAAGGAGATCTCAAGTTTAGCAAAAATTCTGCTGAACTGATTTATTACGAACCCACACACTATTTATTTATAGTCAAGCAGCCCTCTCCTCCCCACTTTAATCAAGTTCCTCTTCTCCGACCTTGACACCCAACCAGGTTCCTCTGGGTAATTTTCCATCCACTCCTTGTCCTGCTTGTTGGCCGAATGTCCCATTTGCCCAGTTCTATGAAGTTAAGTTCAATGTCTCTGCTATCACAATAGTCCTGAATTTTTTCTCGCCATTTTAAACATCTGTCCAGAGCAATGTAGATTTTTACTTAATAGTACATTTTTAACAAAATTTAGAGCCTAAAAGCCAAGAGCTGCAGTCTATTCATCTCTGTATTCCTAGACTTTAATGATCAGGGGTGTGAGTGCATTAGGAGTTAGAAATGTTTCAGATGCCAACTTCGTCACTTTTTAAAGGTGGGACTTAGGAAAAACAAGGCAACTTTGAGTTTGGTCTCTTTATCTGTAAAATGGGGGTAGTTATGTCTACTTCTTAATCACTGTAGGTTAATGTAGGGTAATAAACAAAAGGCTTTGAACAAATGCTCTCCTCAGGATAACATGATTAGGGTGATATTTGTTGTTCTGTACTCTTCACATAAAAACTTAAAGAACATTATTTTTATAACAGTTATTAAGTTATACTCCTGCAGATGTGAAAGTGTAAAAGCATGACTTGGTATGTGACTATCTTTAGACTCCCTAGACACAGCCCCCTGTAGTAATGGACTGAAGCAGCCAGGTGTTTATGAGAAGACACTGGGTTCAGAGAGAGCTCTGTCTCTGGGTATCTTAGAATATTACTCTGGACCTGTATCCTTATTTTTTTTTAAAGATTTATTTATTTATGTGTACAAGAACTGGAGTGCAGGCCAGAGGTGTGGGGGCGGTGAGAGGATTCACCAGAGACAGAGTAGGGAACAGAATAGGCAGAATGACTGAAATACACTGCTGAGGGGAGCAGCAGGGAGACAGAAGAGGTCTGCTGTGTCATGTGGGTCAGCTCCCTGGGCAGGGATCAAGCTCATGTTGCAGTGGCTGGTGATAGTTTGATAGTGCTGTCTTTTACCCCTACCCCACGAGGGAGTGGGCCTGTATCCTGTATTTGTCAGTGGGTTGATGTAAGTAGAAAATGAAATAATTAGTATTTTACAGTTCCAGGCCCAAGGCAATAACTTAAAGCAGTTAGTTTTACTATTATTATAACTATTAGTTATAATAGTTTTACTATTATAATAGTTTTACTATTATTATAACTATTATTTACTGTTCTTGTTATTAGAAAGTGTTGTCAACTTCATATACCACAATCTTCTACTCAGATTGTACCCTGATTTCTGGTTTATCATTTTTTAAATAGGGAAAATCACATCTGTGGGGGACAAGGAAAACATAAACTGGGTAAAAAGAAAGCATCTCAAATTTGTGTGGACTATGAGTGATTTGTTGGTTACCGCCCCTTGGCGGGGATAGCTGAGGGGGGCTCCTATGCTTCCCAAATACCAACAATAATGTCAGCCAATGTTTCTTTCTATTTTCTTACAGGGTGGTATGAAACTATTTACAATGCTTGAAGCAGTACAGTCTGAAATGTTTTCTTTTCATCAAGTAAAGCTTGCTACCTTTTAAAGAAGTGCAAATAGGTGGCAGGACACTGACCTTCTTCCGGTGGTTTAATCTGGCTTTCGGACACAAAGACATTCTCAGCATCAGGTATTTTCTTAAGATACTTGGTCACGTAACGCAGACGAGCCTGCAAAGCCTGAAGAACAAACATGATCAACCAACAGTAGAATTGATAGCATCTGCCTACTCTTAAGAAAACAGGAAAATGTGCATGTGTAGGGCAGTTTGAACCACTGAGGCTCTTATTTTCACATAAACTCAAATTCTGAACCCTCCATGATTGTGATAATTATTTATGAGAACTAATGAAGAAGCAGCCTTAAAACTAATTCCCTGGGCAGGCTGCCTCAGAGCCAGTGTCTCCAGAACCTTTTTCATCTGCCTCACAAGCTCTGAATTGGAACATGAAGTGCATGTGATAATGTTTCACTCTGTTAGTGATTCTTATATACACTGTAGGGCTTGGGAGGCAAGAGGTATGTGTGTCCAGCAAGGACCAACACCAGCTCTGCATCTAGGGCTGTGAAATTCTGTGTACTTTCTTACTGGAGATCCTCAGGGACAGATATGGGTACAGCACAGATGAAATGAAACCCACAGTTGTGTCAACAGCGACACGATTACATGCTTTGCTTTTGCAAATCATCTGGTGTCAGGAGGGTGATAGCTCATAAGATGTCCAGGTGCGGTGCTAACATTTAGGTGGTCCATGTATCACAAAATTTCAGAGACCTTTCCTAAAGGAAAGACCATGTTGCTTCTCTAGTGTGGCTCTTCCCCCAGACCAAGCTTAGGGATTAAAAGTAAAAGTACAACTTTTCAAGCCATGGTGACCTTAATTGACCGTCCTGGCTCGGCCATCTCCCAGGCCTGCTTCATAGCACGGATTTCATCTGCTCGCTCTGTATCTTTTTTCACTTCAATAAACTCTGCTTCATTGTGTTCAGTGACCAGCCTCAGAATCCAGTAGGGTTTATTTGGGTCTTCTTGTTGAGAGTGAATCGTGGCTATCTGAGAAAACAGAATCATTTCTTTGGGTCAGATGCTTTTCCTCTTTCCAAAAGTTCTAGTTTTCACCCTCTATTTCATCATTTTACTTTTTAAGTATTTGTCCAGGTGAAGTAAGAACAGATATCCACAAAAGATTTGGACAATCTTTTATTCATAATAGCCAAAAGAGGAACAATATAAAAGTCTACCAGCTGATGAATGGACAGAAATGTTGTAATATATTAATAGGAAGGGATATTAATGAACATTAAAAAGTAAATTAATAGCATAACCCACAGTACAATTGGATCTCACAGGCAGACATTATACTGAGAAAAGAAGCTGAGCACAAAAGAAATCATCTTGCATGATTCATTCATATGAAATTCCAGAACCGCAAAACTGTTGTCTGGAGTTAAATTTAAATTTAATCACATGTATTTTCACTGATAGGATCACTTTATAATTAGTAACATTGAATCCAAACTGCACATGAAAATTTTGTCCAGTGGCCCCACCATCCCTACTTTGCCCCACCTGCATCATTAGAGATGGGCAATTGACATTGTCTGTAAAGTGCTAGTAACCACACCAAATTCAAGCCTTTCTCCCTATCAGATTGCCATCAGTGAATCTCAATTATGTAGACATTTTCAAGCCATATGTCAAGCTGCTCCCAACCTATGGTTCAAGAAAGTGATCCTATGAGACAGAAATATTGCTGATGTTCCTAATAAATTGATATCAGGTATGCACAGACCTGGAAATGAGCAACTATTGCTGCCCTCCTTTTCGTGAAGAGATCCTGTATGTGTTTGGACGATTGATAGAGTAAAAGGCAGTATTTGCATTTTAGAAAGTAGATAGTAAAAATAAGCAATTTAAATTTAAGAAAAAGTTAGCTTTTCCACATGAAAGAAAATCAATGATAAAATAAAGTCAACATGATTATGATGATTAAAGTGAAAACACAAAATATAATATGATTGTTTCTGTTTCTTACTTGGGACATATATTAACAAAATTTCAAATATTTAGTCAATTTTCAAAAACATAATGTTTGCAGGCAGAAAGAGGAGCCCCCGAACTTGCATGCTCTAAACAGATCCTTCCATCCTCCACATAAAGACAACACACACACTAGTACGCAAGACCTTCAATAGAAAAGAACTTTAATAGACTTAGTGTGCATAACATAAAAAAGATAGCAGATAAAGGATAATTTCCCAATAAAATTCCCAAAGTTACCCATCCCCTGGTGTATAAATGCCCAGCCAGATAGGTTTGTCCCAGAGCGGGACCACTGAGGCCCAAATGCTTGCCACAAGTCTAAGTCATCTTCTACTGGTAAGCCATAAGAAAAGGGCAGAATGGGTCAGGCAAATCTGAAAGGAAAGGAACAAAAGCAAAGTACAAGTCAAGATAAAGCCTGCCCCTGTCAGCCTCCCCATGTGTCTCTCACCCATGTCTCTTGTCTCATCCAAGTGTCTAGTTCTACATGCCCTAAGTCCCTGATGTACGTTCAAGGCCAAGAAGCAAGCATGGCTTGCTATGCACACTACCTCTATTGATGTTACTTTCTATTCAAGGTCTTACACACTACTAGTATATTTTGTCTTTATGCAGCAGATGGCTGAACCTATTTAGAGCGTGCAAGGTTTAGGGGAATTTGGGGTGCCCTAACAGAATGACTCTCTGAATTTTGTAGTATGTAGTTATGTAATGGAAAAGAGTTTGTTTACCTTTATTTTCATTTGTGCACTGTGATTTCCCTTTTCTGGAAAACCCTTGAAAGCATTCAGAGATTTGATGGTTTGTTTAATATTTTTCTGTCTTAACGATCTGATTCTTAATTGATGCTTTTTAAAAGGTAGTTGAGAACTTGACTTAAAATGAGCTAAACTTGAAATCATTTCCTCTAATTGCCAAAAACAGCCTTTGAAACGGAGCTTGGCAAACATTTAAAATGGAACTGAGGAATGTTCACATGTGGAAGTCCCTGGCAGAAGTGCTAGGTTGCCAAGTCCCAACACATAAATGTGACATATTCTCTGATACTGTTTAGGGGAGCACAAGAATGGCAGTTGCTGCTTCTTTGCTTCCCGCACAGAACTCTTGCACAATGGGCCACAACTACTTCTGCAGCAGCAGCTCCTCTCCACTTCATGGTATTGACAGAGGCTCAGTTGGTTTAAATCAGCGGAACTCCCAACATAAATAGAAGAGCAGCAGCCCCTGCACCATGCTCTCAGTTACCACCCCACCCATGGCGGAAGTCACCTCAAACTCGTTTAATGCACAGTGTTTCCAGGGTAGACTCCAGCTAAGAGAGTAAATCTTGCACGTACAAGTGAACAGGTGTTTTTCATTATCAGACAAATCACCATCATCTCTTATCCTAACCCATTAATTTTCCTTTATTGTCTATTTTATTAGTGCTGCTGACATCCTATATTGTTAATTCAGCTGGAAATCTGGAGCTTATATTTTATTCTTTACCACCCACCTTGGTTTAATAACTGAGATGCTCTTTTTTTCCCAGGAAGCTCATTAAGTCCCCTTCTCCCTTTGGACCAGTTCTTGGCACACCTTGTAGATTTTTGCCTGGAGGAACAGCACTGAACTATTTCCCCTTATCTTGTCCTTCCCTCTTTAAATTACTATCCTTAAAAAGCCACGAGAGAACCTGAAGTATAAATGTGATCATGTCATTACACTTCTTAACCACCATACCCTGCTTAGCCTAAGCAGTGCTGACAAATGCTGGGGAGATTTTGTCCTCTTAAGAATTTAGTTTTGGGCCGCCCCTGGTGGCGCAGGCAGTTGAGCACAGCACTGTGGGGCTATCCGCAGCCTTGTAGTGCTGGTTTGATACCGGCCTGCCAGCCAGTGAGGGTCCCACATGGCGTGGCAGACCTCTCCTGTCTCGCCCGCTACTCCCCTCAGCAGTGTATTTCAGTCAGTCTGCCTGTTCTATTCCCCGCTCTGTCTCTGGTGGATCCGCTCACCCTCCCATGCATCTGACCTGTACTCCGGTTCTTGTATAAATAAATAAATAAATAAATAAATAAATAAATCTTCAAAAAATTAAAATGTTTTAAAAAAAAAGAAGTTAGTTTTGAGTTCAGTGTTTTTAAATAACTTGCATTTGAATATCTTTTGGTCTGTGTTTGCATTCCATAAATTTGCTACCCCTATCCTCTTCCTTTTATCAAATCATTGTAATTACCTAACTGGAGGCAATTTGGAATGATGACCTCTGGGCAGTAGATAGAATCTCTAATGAGATTTCTAGGTCCTTCTCTATCTGATCTTTGCCCCTCTAGCTTTATCACTCATATTTTCATGCTCTCACACACAAAAAAAGCATTGGTTTTTTGCCTTAGATGTCTTTGCTCATTGACATTTCAGGACTTGGCTCCCCTAAAAAGAGGTTGAAATCGGTGTCTATTCTACTACCATTGCATATACAATATCTAGCATTAAAACTCTGTTCACATTGAGTGCACTCCATTAGAATATGAGTTCCTGAAGGGTAGAGACGGGATAACATTAATATTAGAAATCCAATTGACAATAATGGTGTCTTATGTGCTAAAAGTTGTTAACACTTTCTTTTTTTTTTTCAAATTTATTTATTTTTATACAAGAACCCGGGTACAGGTCAGATGCGCAGGAGAGTGAGAGGATTCACCAGAGACAGAGCAGGGAACAGAACAGGCAGACCCACGAAATACACTGCTGAGGGGAGCAGCGGGTGAGACAGAAGAGGTCTGCTTTGCCATGTGGGATTCTCACTAGCCCGCCGGGATCGAACCCAGGCTGCAGAGGCTGCGGACAGCTTCACAGTGTGGTCCTCAACCGCCTGCGCCACCAGGGAGGCCTCAGTTAACACTTTCTGATTCTGAACTATGGAAAGGAAATTGCAGAAGGTTCCAGGAAAGTCCTTACAGTATCTAAGAGGTTGCTGGAATCAGGACGATGGAATTTTCCACAATTTTGTATCCAGGAGTGATGAGCAAGTGGAGACCCAATGAACCTAAATTTATTAAATAACTTTAATTAAAAAAAAAAAAAGTAGTACACCCACCTGAGGCTCAAAACGAGGTGTTAGTTTTTCTTTGGCTATCTTTTCCTTTTCAGACTTTTCTTTGCCTTTCCTTGTTGATTTGGAAGTTCCTGTAGATTTCTGTCCCTCGCTAGGGGTATGGATATCTGGATTTCCAAAGGTAATTAATTCTTCATGTTTCTCTGCATGAGTTGGAGAAACATAACAATATAGGACAACAATAGACCAGTGAGACATGATATACAGTAAAATAATGTATGTATAAATACAAACAAGGAAAGCAAGTCAGGGGGAAATGGTTCAAGGGTTTGAGTTTCTTTTTTTTTTTTTTTTTTTTAAAAAAAAGCAAGACATTTTATAAAGATGTGTCACTTCCTTTTATAAAATTGAGAAATAATTCACATACCATAAACTCATCCAATACAATATTGAATTGATTGATTTCTATTTTAACATTTTTTTTTGTTCTCTTCCTTTTTCCTGCTTTGGGCTTAGTTTATCCTTCCTTTTCTAGTGTTATGGTTGTTTGAGTTTTGAAGTTTAAGTTACTAATTTGAGATCTCTTTTAAAAGCAAGCATTATAGCTATAAATCCCCTTCCCAGTACTTTTTTCATCATATCTCATTAACTTTAGTATGTTATACTTTGTTTTTCATTTATCTCTTAAGAATTTCTTCATTTCTCTTGATTTATTCTTTGATCCATTAGTTAAAAGCATGTTGCTTAATTTTTATATATGTGAATTTCACAGATTTGTTATTCATTTCTATTTTTTTCTGTTGTGATCAGAGAAATCATGCTTACCATGATTTCCATTCGTTGATGTTTATGTAGACCTATCTAACTGCTCTAGACATGGTTTATCCTGCAGAATGTTCCAAGTGCACTTGAGAACAATGTTTATTCTGCTGTCATTGAACAGACTGTTCTCTAGATATCTGTGATGTAAAATTTGCTATAGTGTTATTCAAGTCTTCTACAGCTTCTGACTGATTTCTGCTTGGTTATGTGTATCCATTATTACAATTGGAATGCTGAATTTTGAACCATCATTGTTGAAGTGTCTATTTCTACATTTAATCCTGTCAGTCTTTGCTTCATATCTTTTGAACTCTTGTTAAATTCATATACTGTAAAACTTGTTATATTCTTTGATGGAATATTATATTCTGAATATATCATTACAGTTAAAGAAACAGTGTTATAATCCCACTAGTAAAATTTGGGTGGCACTTGAAACCAAATACTTTTGAGAATAATACTAAAGTTTATATGTGTATTTTCAAACAGATAAGAATTTCAAAGGTACAGATAGCAACATTTGGCAAAATATACGAATGCAACATTTGGCAAAAGGATTGCAACATAACACCACTTCTAATTCTATATGAAGACAGTCACTATCACTATGTACTACCAGTTTAAGAGCCTCCTATTCTATTTCCTTAAGGGAAAGTCAGTTTCTCAGTAATTTTTGCTAAAACTTAGGTATTGAGTTATACTAAAGGTGGCGCTGTTGCCTCATTTTAAACAGAGACTAAGCCTCCAAAACTTTACAACAGAAATATCCTAAGCTGTACAAATCTAAATTTCAGTTCTTACATTTAATCATGAGTTATAAAGATGTGGGCTTCTGTTTCACCGTATCCTTACTAGCTTTTGTTGTTTCATTATATTTTTCTTGTAATGTCTGGTTGTATTTCATTTTAAAATAATATGCTATTTTTTATGATTAGATGAGTTGCTTAATTTATTTAAAAGAAAATATATTGAGGGCCTCCCCAGTGGCGCAGCGGTTGAGCGCTGGGTTGCGAAGCTGCCCGCGGCCTCTGCAGCTCTGGATCGATCCCCGGCTGCTCCCCGGCCACAAGAGGAGGGTCCCACATGGCGTGCAGACCTCTCCTGCCGCCCGCTGCTCCCCTCAGCAGTGTACTTCGGTCCTTCTGCCTGCTCTGCTCCCCGCTCTGGCTCTGGTGAATTCTCTCACCCTCCCGCGCTTCTGACTGTACCCAGTGCATGTATAAACAAGCAAACAAACAAACAAATAAATAAATATTACATGCCTCTTTAAAAAAAAAAATTTAAGAAAATATATTGGAAATGCTTATCCTTCAGATTCAGTTATTACATTGTATAATGTGATATTAAGCTATTTGAGATTCCACTTTTTACAAAGCACCAAACTATCATTTCCTCCTCAGGAATATTGACAGCAGTTTATATTTTGAGAAAATAAACCTAAAGTGTCCTTCATGAGCATATTCTCTCTCTCTTTTAATTATTGTAACAATTTATCTTTTGCCTTATACTTTCTGAACAACTTGGAAAATAAGTATAGCTAGAGACAATTCCTGTTCATTTCTAATGTAATCATCAAAGAATTTTACCAAGACAAAATGTATTTAAACTAGTTTTAAACAATTATTTTTGGCTTTTATAAGCTGGCAGTAAAAATATTGAAATGTGGGCCTCCCCAGTGGTGCAGCGGTTGAGCGCTGGGTTGTGAAGCTGCCCGCAGCCTCTGCAGCACTGGTTCGATCCCCGGCTGCTCCCCGGCCACCAGAGGAGGGTCCCACATGGCGCGCAGACCTCTCCTGCCGCCCGCTGCTCCCCTCAGCAGTGTACTTCGGTCCTTCTGCCTGCTCTGCTCCCCGCTCTGGCTCTGGTGAATTCTCTCACCCTCCCGCGCTTCTGACTGTACCCAGTGCTTGTATAAATAAATAAATAAATCTTAAAAAAAAAATTGAAATGTACAATTAGTTAAAAAATATGAAATGTTATGGGATAGGGAAGATAAATTATGAGCAATACTGTCTTAATAATTACATGACTAATTTATTATTAAACATTATGTAAAGTATAATTTCATGAATAACCATTTAGAGTGACATACCTTTGGTGTCATTTTTCTCTAAGTCCTTTAGTGCTTGAACAAATGTCATTTGACTTTCAGTGAGAGGCCAGCTGTTATACAATACCACACATTGTATAATATACTTGGAATTCTGTGAAATAAAAATGCAATGTGTAAGCACAAATATGAGACCCTCATACTTTATGATGTCAGGTATATAGTAAAAGCATATTATTTTTCTAGATCATGTATTCATGATTTAATTAAATACTACCAGATGTTTTCAGAAATTGTGTAATACCACATCAATAAAAGTTTATCGTCACATCCCAAGCAATACATTAGCATTTACAACTTTTGCATTCAGGTTTATAAATAAACCTTTTTTTTTTTTAACTTTTGTTAGTCATCAGTTTGGGAGTCAGAATTACATTACTCTCGTAAAAAGGATGGGAAAGTTGGTATTGTATTTCTGTGTTATAGAACAAGTCACTCCTAGAAAGTCTGTTGTATCTACCCCCTAAATCCAGACTAACATGCAGATTTTTTGAAAGGGAAGACTTTATTATTTCAGATTTACTATTCATTATTGGTAGTAATACTACTACGAGTAGTAGAAATAATATTAAGACCATTACTATTATTTCATATTGTGTTAGATGTTTAGGAGTCACTCAGTGCAGTAGTTTTCCTTAATGACACAGACCTGCTGTGGGGTGACCACAGATTCTTCTGTGGTAGACACACTGGTAGACTCTTCATCCATAACAGACATACCAATGTCTGCTATTGCACTTCCAGGCCTGCTCTTGTAGGATTTCTGACTTCCAGCAGTAGATTTCTTCTTAACAGACACTTCTTGTTCTTTCTTGGATGAAGAATGAGATGATAGAAGTTGCTTGCTAGCTGAGTAGGAGAAATAATAAATTTAATCTGTAATTTGTGAGCATTTCCACATCTTAGCCATTGTGAATAATGGTTCAAAGAGCTAAGTGGTACACAATTCTTTTCAAATTAGCATTGTCATATTCTTAGGTATAGTCCCTGGAGAGGGATTGCTAGGTCACCTGGCATTTCTATTTTTAGATATTTAAGGAATCTCCATACCATTTTCCATAGAGGCTGCACCAGTTTGGAAGTCATAATTACATTACTCTCATAAAAAGGACTGGAAAGTTCATATTATATTTCTGTTTTCTAGAACAAGTCACTCCTAGAAAGTCTGTAGTATCTACGCCCTAAATCCAGACTGACCTACGGAGAAGGAGAGTTCTTTTTTTGTCGCACCCTCTCCAGCATATATCGTTTCCAGTCTTTTTGATATAGGCCATTCTCACAATGTGAGGAGATATCTTATTTATAATGGCATAAAGAATATATGGCATATACATTCAATGGAAATACTAGCCGGTTGCCAGAAATAAGCCAGAAAGCGGAAGACAATTATATAAACAAGACATGATGGCAGATCCAGAAAAGTATTTTTATCAATATGAGTATAAATGGATTACATTTAAGATGAATATGGGACTGAGTAGGAAAAAAACATATAAAATAAAAATTCAAGAACTAAGTGGACAAACAAAAATGAACAGGTGAGTGATAACATGGAAAAACGAGTGTTAATGTCAGACAACTTATTAGTGTTGAAGAAAGACTTGCATTCATTTTAAAAATAAAGAACTTTATGCAACTTGCAGCACAGCATGGAAATATGTTAATATGTAAGAGATAAAATTTTATAGATTATACAATGAAATTATGGAGATACTCATTTTTCTAAAAAACTTACAAATTAAACAAAATGAAAATGAAAATCTTGAGATTTTTTTAAATACTACAATTAGAAAATTTTATTTTCATTAGAGAGAGTGTGGTATTTAGACATCATAGATATTTAATTTCAAAATAGAGTATCCATATTCTACAGAAAATGCAGTGCAACAATGATCAATCTGGTTGTTAGAATAAGGTCACAAGAAAAACACCAATGAAATCCTCAAAATAGAAAATGTATAATCCACATTATCTAACCTCACAAAATGTATTTAGATACTGATAATATAAAAAAATCTTGCCAAGACTGTTTTATTACTTAGAAACTGTAAAAATACTATAAATGTTTAAAGTTACAGACAAAATAAAAATCCATGGTTAACTACAATACCACTCATAAAACTTTATAGTTTCCTGTACAATATTATATTGTAAAGCTATATTTATAAAACATATCATTAAATATATTTAAATTAATAAAAACAGATTCAAAACATGAAACTAGACAAAAGAACATTAAACTAACTTTCAAAAGTAGATGGAAAGTTTTAAAAGATTAATATGATCACTGATAAAGGTGATGATAAATATGAGCTATTAGGAGTGATAAATGAACCCAAGTGTTTATTCTAAGAAAAAAGCAGGGAAACTTCTGAAAAGTCTAATCAAGATTACATTTTAAAAAAACAAATGAATGGCAATATTTAAAAATATTCAGACAAACATACATAGAAGAGATTTGAAAATTATAACAGAATTTTGGATACAAATGTATGCAAATAATTTTGAAATACTAGATCAAACTGTCATTTGTACATAAAAATTCATGTTGTAATATTGAAAGTTTGAAAAAATTAATCATGGGGAATTTTTACTTATTTATTTACTTTTCTTTGCCTGGATATTCCTTAAGCTTTTCAAAGGAAAACACTAGTCATAGAAAAAAAATAATTAAAAGTGGGATAAAGGCAGCCTTTGAAAGTTAATCCTTTTAAATTGCTTGAGTGTCTCAGAATTATTTTCCACCTTTTAAGTAAATATAATATGTAATAATATATCTGATTAAATTGGCTTCCTGACATTGCTTTGAGGTAGTTCTGCCAGAAATGGATTTCCTATGAGGCTGATGGAGTGAAGCCTTGAGGATCCTTACTTCCAATAGTGTCAGCTAAGACCCTGGAAGCAGGGGTCCTAGGATTGAGTTTTAAATGGTCATATATTTTGTAAAATTTTAAAATCATAAGATATTTTAATCTGCTGTAACAGCAATCTGTTATATCCACTTTCTCCACTCCAGATTTTTAAAAAGGTTTAAAATTAAGAAAAATGTATTCCCTAATATCAGACTTAGTTTCAAAGTCAAACCTAAATTTTTAAAAAATACATGATTTCTGTAGCATTTACATGGTTTCCAAAGTTAGATTCCAAATTTATTTCAAGAATTTGTTACATATCTAACTTGAGAACCTGAAAACAGTAGCAGATAGTCATAATCGCACAGAGAACTCCCATATAGATCTACAACTACTACTATAATCCAGTAAACTAACCAAAATAATATATTCTTAACATGAATGTACTAAAACATCATTGACAGATTGTATTCCAAGAATGCATCAAAATTAAAAATTAATTTATGAAATTCAAAAGGGTAAATTTTGATAATTTCTATAAACAAAATGTAATTAATTAATAAATTTCCAAATCCATTCCAAGTTGAAATTCTGAGCTATTAATAAAAGAACTGTTTAAAATTTTACAAAGCACAATTATTAAAAGTCAACAGTAAACATAATGCTTAATAGTAATCATATTACATTGACAGTAATAACTTTAAAGTTTCTGTTAACTTTATAGAATTTTTAAAAAAGAGTGTATTGGGAACAAAAAAATTCATTCAAAACAATAAAAATGTTATTTCTTATTCAGAAATTTAAAAAGATGAATTAAAAACTTTTTAGTACAATACTATTTAGCCTTCAGAGACTACTCTGACACATAAATATAACAGATTTTCTGTAAATATTTTATTCTAACATCAACTTTTACAGATTTAAATGCTTAGTAGTTATTTATCTTAAAACATTTCTTTGAAAATCAGTTGTATGATCATAAGATCTATTTATGGATCACAATAATCAATTTAGAAAACCACACTCACACTGGGAGCTCAAAGCCCTTTCGCCCAGGAAGTTAATTGCTGGGATGATAGCTTGGCCTTTTCCAGTAGTGCTGATGATAGTTTCCTCATTTTCGAGGATCTGTAGCTTGATGAATGCATCAGGTTTGGATGTGCGTACATGTATGGTAATAGGATATAATAATGAGACTTTAACTGAATACCTGAAGAGAAAATTCAATTTTAGGAGCAAATATTTTGGATTTCCCCTCAAAACTGTAAAGGAAATGAAATCATTTGCTGATACAATCTTAAAGCAAAACCACTTTGTAAAGTCAACTAGAATTTTGGAAGTATTATTGCTATTATAGATTTTGGCAGATCTTCTATATGCCAAAATCTCTATGCAATGGTCAACTGAAATAAATATGGGATGTTTATTATCATCCAATTCTAAGGAGGAAATGTAGCTTTCAACACGAGAAGCAATCGCTTCCATAACTTGATAGATCTGAAAACTAATGCCACACTAAACCCTGCCATTACGCTCTGGTCTTCAACTCTGAAAAAGAGCACACACAACTGGCAGGAGAAGTGCCCTTCAAATCACTGTCAACAGTGTTACCTTTGCTTCACAAAAATACAGAGAAGTTGACAGCAGTTCCCACTAATTGCACTTAGGCCTTGACCATGCAGGCTGAGAACTTCTTGCAAATAGACTGGCATGGAATGTCTAACTCCATGCCAGCACCCTAACCACCCCAGCTGCTCCCTGATAATACAATTGAAGAGAGGTTTTTTGGTGGAGGGGATTTTCACCCAATTTTAGGTGAACTACTTGGAAGTGCTAAGGATCCTATCAACTTTAAATTTCTCTAGAAGTTTGCTTTTCTGAGTATCCTATATCTTGAATCTCCCCCTTTATTCTTTCTCTTGTTTTTTGTACACAGATTTTTTTTAAAAAAAGATTTATATTAATGCATACAAGAACTGGACCACAGAGCAGAGGTGCAGGGCGGGGGCGTGGGGTGAGAGGATTCACCAGAGACAGAGCAGGGAGCAGAACAGGCAGACTGACTTAAATACACTGCTGAGGGGAGCAGCGGGCGAGTCAGGAGAGGTCTGCTGCACCATGTGGGTATCTCCTTGACTGACCGCAGATTGAACTCATGCAGCAGAGGCTGCAGATAGCTTCACAGTGCTGAGAATTAACCCCTTATGCCACGAGGGAGGCCCCTGTAGCAGATCTGACTCTTTAAAAACAGATGAAAACAAAATCAAAAACAAATCAAAAAATCTTCATTCAACCCTATGGTCTCACCTTGACTCTATTTCACTCTTCTCTGACTCACCATTACAGGAGAGTTACCTATTTTCACTGTCCTCATCTTATTCCTTTCACTACCTCTCAGCTGTCCACTCTCCCCACCTGAGTGCTGAGCTTGCTCTGCCCAGGGTTTTAAGCAGTTTATCACCACACTGTAAAACGTCAGTTCTCTGGCATACACCCCAGATCTTGTATGCATAAACAAATAAAATAAATTTTTAAAAATAATAATTAAAAAAAGAAAAATAAATAAATCCCACTAGATACAACTACAAGGAGTGATCCTACATAAGCTTTACCAAATCACCTTACCTATGTTAGTTGTTTCCAAAAGAGTGTAGAAATTGGAAGTCAAAACTGACTCAGGATTTTACTATGCAATGCATTGTTTTTAAAGATACAAGAGAAAAGAAAATTATTATTTACTAGATTTGGAATTTATCATTTTGATAACATTCATATTTAAAATAAAAATTCAATAAATTTAAAATAAAATATTTAATACAATGAAATATTAGTTTTTTAATAGAAAGCATTTCCCTTTTAGTTTTATACCTGAATAAAATATTCTTATCATTGGGTATGTAGTAATCTCTGATTTCCTTTACAGCAAAGGTATTGCAGGGGAATTCCCGAATAAGGAATGGGAGTGGATTATAAGGGCCAATGAGGCGCAGTTTCCATCGTGAAGATGACACATACATGTCACCAGTAAATGCTTCAGCCACGAATGTGTATCCTTTCTGCAGGGGAGAAGAATTACACAGAAGTAAGTGACACTGTCATTAGTCTCTCAATTGTACAATGCGTTTTCATAGCACTTAAATGCTCTATTATCTTGATGTACATAAAGATACCATAATCTCCTAAAAAACATCAAATCACTAGCATGATGTCTTGAAATCCCTTTTAGAAAGCACTGTCTTACAGGCTTTCAGAGAAAATGAACAATCCCAGCATTTTTGTTCATGTAGTTTATCACTGCCTCGTAATGGAATAGCTCAGTACCCTTCTACTTATTTTTTCTGTATTTTCCAGAATCATCTTTCTAAAATATAAAATGAGAGAAGCAGAAGAGTTTATGGAAATGTAGTTCCCTGAGATCACAGTCAGCAGATGAAGTCTCAAATTAATGTCAGAGCTAGTTCATGGAACCCAAATGTGACCCAAAAGATACACTGTTTAGGAGGGAGAAAAACAGCAGCTAAGGAACTTAGGAAAGTGGTAACATCTTTATGGGTAATAAACAGGTTCACCATAATTGGATATCTGGTCAAGAAATCAGTAAAGCATGAGCATGATATTATAATGAGGTACAAAAGTTCAAAGCAATGCCGAGTTTATAATTCCAGACACTTCTAGTAAAGAAGAAAAGTTAGATTTGTATTCCAGTTGTTCTCTGATGCAGAGGAAGTTCTCTGATATGTTTAGATTTCCAGAAACACAAAATTAGAAATACAGAGACAGAATGAATTCCTACCTTGGAATATTAACCAGAATCCAAATATCTGTAATGGAATGAGAAGGGCAAGACCCATAAGGACTTTTTAACATTATTTTTGGGACTAAGATAAAAGGAAGGTAAATTATGTTTGCTAAATTATTTTTACATGTGAAGTTTAATGCAGAGATTTATTGTAGTTTTCGGCTTGCAGTACTAATGCACTAAGGAAGCAGAAAAAATGAAGTTGGAGAGTTAATACTACTTAACTCCAGGACTTACTGTGAATTTTCAGTATCCAAGGTGGTATAGTATTGGCAAAAGAATATACAGATAGATCAAAGTGTAGAGAAGAAAGTTGAGGGCTGTGAGAGTGAATGTTCTAGTCACTGTGAGAGTGAATGTTCTAGTATCTCCTGCTGTCAAATAAACAGGACTTCAACAGAGAAAGACCAGGATCTTGTCTCTCTGCTAAGTAGATAGAAAACCCATCTGCTTCTCCTTCTGGAGCCTCTGCAAGGTGCTGGCCCCTCATCATGTTTCTATCATATGGGGAGGATCAATTTTATACTTACCTTATTTTTGGTGTACAAATAAGGCACCACTCTTTGGAACACCTTTGGCACTTGCTCCATTGTGTCATTGTTAACGATGTGAAGCATGCAGACTGGAAGTGTAGTGTATACTTTGGGAAGCAAAATCATATCTTGAGGAACTAAAAATGTTTCTCTGTAATTACAAAAGCATGAATTTTCCCTTGACATGAAAAATACAGCTTGAAATTCACTTTGAGGCACAAAAGTGTAAATATAAGTTTAAAATCCCAAATAACTATAAGGTGTGCACACACATTGGTTACTTTTAAAAAATACTAATATGCTCTTTTCTGACAAAAATGCAAACCCTTTAAGAAATCTAATTTTGTATGTAATTTTGACTTTCACCAAATAGTCTACTGACTAGAAATGAAATTATTTCTTTCTATACTGGAAGAACATCAATTTATTATGGTGTGTTTATCAAAATATACAAAAAAAATCATAATAATTTCACAGTGTTTATATTTTATTTAAAAACATGAATAAAAAGTTCTATAGCATTTTATTTATGCATAAACGATGTGGAAGACATTTTAATTAAGCTGTAAAAACCACCTAAAAATTCATACTTTTGATACTCAAAAAATAAAACTACAATATGAATATTGCATTCCATCTACAGAGAGACCACTCGCAATGTATGATAGCCTCACCTGAATACTATAAACCAGCTATTGGGTGGCTGGTCTCCATAAGTCACAGTATAGTCAACAAAAGCAATCTTAGTGTCTTCATCTTGATAGCATGGATAAGCTTTCATGGAGTCACACTTGCTTTTAAACATTAGTCTGTAAATGAAAAAAATAACTGAAGTACCAATGACACAAAGCAACTTTTAAAATAGATCTTACTTACAGATCAAATAGGCAAAAACTTAGCAGAAAAGATTGAGTCCTTGCTCAATTCCTTCTGGGGATTTCTTTTTTTTTTATTTATATAAGCACTGGGTACAGGCCAGAGGTGCGGTAGGATGAGAGGATTCACCAGAGACAGAGTGGGAGCAGAACAAGCAGATGGACTGAAAACACTGTTGACAGGAGCAGCGGGCGCAACAGGTAAGGTCTGCCGCACCATGTGGGTATCTCCCAGGCTGGCCAGGAATCCAACAGGCGCTGCAAAGGCTGTGGACAGCTTCACAGCACTGTGCTCATCCCTCTGTGCCACCAGGGAGCATCCCCCCACCCCCACCCTCTTCTGGGGATTTCAATAAGCAATTTTACTGTTTACCAGAGTCTCCTCCCTAACAGGATCTAAAGCTCTAATTTTTGTTTCCTCCAAACCAAAGGCTTCAAGAAACTCTGTTCTTCGCAGAGGCTTTCTGCTTAGAGGTTTAGGTATGTACAATTAAGAAAAATGAAAGTGAGTAGCATAGATGTGAAGCTGACAAAATACTGTGGAAGTTCAGAGCAATGGTGTTTCTAGCAGCAGTGATTATGGAGAACTCAATGAATATGGCTGCCAAGAGACTGCAGTGAGGAACTGCATCACAGACTTTACCTTAAGAGAGAGGTTGCATATTGTTCTAGATTCTGCTCTAGCATAACCCAAGTCTTCTGTAGAGTATCTGCAACACTGGTATTTTCCTTTGTGTCTAAACAAACAATGGAAAACAATAGAAATGCTGTAAGGTGTCTGAAAGATGGTCTTGTTCAGAATTCTTTCACAGACGAAGCTGAAATTCACAAGTAAGGTGGTGTCCAAGGCATGGGCTTTATTAGCAGCAAAATCGTGTACAAAATATAGAGCTGTGAACTCTGCTTGCCTTTCTATGCCATTTCCATTCAGCTTTGGTTAAAAATTATAAAATGTTTTTTGATCTAATTATAGATACTCACCAGAGTTTACAGCCTGAGATCTTTCATTACATCAAAAAATTCCTCAGCAAAAACTCTTCTCTCAGAAAAAAGAATCCATCCATTTTTTTCCAAAGAACATGACTACTAGCACCCCACTGAAGTTTAATGTAGAGTGCATTCCACAAGGGCCTCAGCAGGGAATGATTTGACAAGAAAAAATGTTAGTCCATGTGATGTACCTCAAATTTAACATGCCAGAGACTGACCTTTTTCCTAACTAGCCTATCTGTCTTGATTTCTTCATAGCACTTACCAATGTCTGAAATTGATGTCCTAATATAGTTACTTGTCTTTTGAATGCCTACTACCAAATACAGGACGCCTCCAGAGCAGAAAGCTTTGTCAGTTTTACTGACTTTTGTGAGGCCACGGTCTAGAGCCAGCACTGTGCACACAGAGCTGGCCAGTAAACACAAATGTAGTGAAAGAAAAGCAAATGCTATTAGACTGGCCCAGTTTTTGTCTCTAAATAGAGAAAGGAAAGCATTAGAGCAGCATGATTTTTACAAAGTAAATGAGCACCAAAAATATATTTAATTTGATGTATTTATGTGTTCTAATAGAAAAACCATAAAAATCAGGCCACGGTTAAATTTTTCTGTCACAAAATTAGGTAATGTAGTTTGCTTTATGTTGGTATATTTGTAGTTTTTACTGCTAGATGAACAGTGGTTATTCTCATTAAGTGTTTCAAACAGAAATATTGTTCAGACAAAGCATTTTAATATACTTAAAGAATTCTATTGGAACTGAGGATTTTCTGATGAAAATGCCAACAAAATTGTACCATGAAAATACCGAGTATCATTCTTGCCTCTAGTGTTTTGTTTTAAGCAGTAAAGTAGATCATTTTGCAGATAAAGTTTATTTTACATACATATATTTTATTAATACATTAATACACCTAAAATGCATTTTGTCTTCTAAGTGTACATCATTATTAGTACACTTCTTATGATATGACAGACACATATTATGACACTTCTACATTCATCATTCAATTTTTTAAAAAATGGTCTAGAAGGTAAAATGATCTATGTCTTCACATACATAAATATATTTTTTTAATAATATAACAGGCCTAAAATGTATTTTTGCTTCTAAATGTACATCATTGTTACATACACTGCTTTTGATATGACAGACAGATATTATGACACTTTTTCATTCATTTATCATTCAATTTTATTAAAAAATGGTCTTGGAGGCAAAATGATCTATGTTCTAACTGAAACTACAGCCTTCTGCAAGACGCTGGGGATGCACAGAGGAAAGACCAGCTCCCTGTTTTCAAGAGTTCACAGTAGATTGGGGACACTATTGATTATTCTCCTTGCCTCATTGCTTTCTTCCCTTCTCTCCCCCTCTACTCTCCTGCCCACCCCCTTCTTTCTTTCTTTTGCTCTCAGTATTGTGTTCATACTTTGTGCCAAGAACTGAGCTAAATTCTGGAACAAGAAAGGGAGCACACTGACCTCAAGGACTTCAACTTTTATAACATTTTTAAAATTTATCTGCGCCTATTTTGGAGTCATCATTCACAAAGATCTCATTCACACAGAAATATGTATTCTTACATAGGCAAGTTCATTTCATAAACAATTGAAAAATGATACCTGGTGTCCTGGCTTTCATAAGCAATCTAACATAGGTCCCTCTCCATATGGCTTGAATTTTTGTTGCTGCTGATACTTCCTCAGGAGAATACTCTTTATCACTTACTGGCACAGAATATTTAGTATCTACCCATTCCGCTGGAAAGAGAAAAACAAACTTTGGACTGAAAGCTACCTTTAAAGCCTAGCCCTGTATTCAGTGCTAGTGACATCTGAAGTATCGAAATAATTAATTTGTTATTATATTTAGACTTGTTTGCTGTGGATGCCCCTTTTTAGCATGTAAACATTCTTGAGGAGGAAATCGATACTGAGTATTTGACATCATAGTGAACTGTCATCGTTTTCCTCTGTAAAAGTAGCAAGATGCTCTCTCAAAATTGAAAAATAATGTTAAGATCATCTTCATTAACATTAGGATTTCTATGGATCTTATCACAGCATGATATCCTTAGAAAGGGGAGGTTCCAGGTTCCTGGGCCCACCCAAGGAAGGTGGAGCTGAGCTGTGAAGAGAAGCTAGAAAAGACAGGGAGAAGGGCATGGGAGAGGAAGGAAAGAAAACATTTAGGAGAGGACTGGAGATACACGGAGGAAAGACAGTGAAGTAGTAGCCACGCTTGCCTCTCGGCCTTGGATACCAGGGACTTGGGGGACATGGCAAGAGTCGCTTGAAAGAGACAGAGATGTGGGTGAGAAACACATGGGGAGACTGACAATGGCAGCCTTTACCTTAGCTTGTAGTTTGAGTTTGCTCTTCTCCTCCTAGACTTGCTTGGCCCATTTTGCCCCTTTCCTATGGTTCCAGGCCAGAAGGTACCTTAGGCTTTGTGGCAAGCTTCTGGGCCTCAATGGCCCCACTTTGGGTCAACCCTTTTTGGCTGTACATTTACCCATGTGGGGATGGGTAATTGAGTATTTTGTGGTGAAACCATTTTAAGTATATTCTTTCTCTTCTCTCTATTGCACACTAATTGCATTAAAGTTGTATTAATGCACACTTTAATTATTATTCAATTGTATTAATATTAAGTTGTATTAAAGTACACATACATTAAGAGTATGTTTTGTCTTTATGTGGTGAATGGCAGAACCCATTTAGAGCAGGCAGGTTTGGGAGTCTGAGGGGGTGCCCCTTCTGCCTGCAAACAACAGGAGTAGAGCTGGGCAGAAAATGGGAGGGTTACTTGACTATTAGAATAATCCCAGAATTCCTCAACTCACCCTGTATAGATTAATGGACTTTCATACATTTTAAGGTCAAGGATAAAGGAAACAGGAAAATCCAGGGCTCCCTTGAACATATGTGGGTTCAGGGAAATAGATCAGAGTCTTGGAACTTCGTGTATTCCCCAGAGGACAGCTTCAACTTCACCTCTGTTGGTAAAAACCTATTCTACCAACTCCACAAAAAACTCTGAGGACCTTCTTCTCTATTATTTTACATAAGTTTAGGAAATTCTTTATCAAATACATATCCCAGAATATGTCAGTACCTAAGGAGACATCTTCCAAGGAGGAATCGAGTAATTCCATGTCCAAGATCATGGCACGGAATGCAAATTTGAAGTTCAGGGGAGGTTTTGCTGATTGAACTTTTTTCATTAACCGCCATAAAGAAATTTGAAAAATCTGAAAAATTGAAATGCATTAGTATATTTATTAAACCAGGAAGATGCCATTAACTGGCATGACACACTCTTGAAAGAAAAACACATATGTATTTCAAATCCACACATAATCTGACAGGAGACACTCAAATTCTCCCTCACACAGCAAAAGACCAAAATTATTTATCATTGGAGTATTTCTAAGCCAATAAAATTTAATCACTCCAACCATGTTTATAAAGTACACTCATTCAAAATATAATATTAAACTGATTAAGGAAGCATACGATTCTTCAATAATGCGGTCCTTGTATTTAAGCAAGTTAAATACCACAGTTCACTGATGATAAGGCGCCAGCCATTGTAAGAGGCACTATTATTTCATTTATTAACAAAAAAAAAAATGCCACTAACAGGTTTTATCATATATTGATACAGGGCAACGAGGCACACTAAAATTGGCCCAGGACAGTGCCCAGATAGTCTGAGTTCTTCACTAGCACACACAATTGTAAGACTACTCAGGTTCCGGGAACAATAATGGGATTTATTTAACAAACCAGGGAAAACAAGGAGTTACTGAGGCCAGAAATGGCCATTGCATTTTTCTCTATTTTTCCTGAGCCCTGGACATCACTATTCTTGTTCCCTTGAGAGGCTCTGTTAAGCCATCAGTTCTCTTCCCCAGATTAGGTTTTTGTTAAACAATACACGTATTGCTTTTGAAGTGGTGACAGTATGAAACCTTATTAGCAAATCCTTGCGTGGAGAAGTCTGCAGGCCACCAAGCCAGCAAATATTGGAAGGAACCACCAACTTGAAAACGCATCCTGATTCCATTCTGATGTGAAAACGTGAAATGTTTGGATTAAAATTGATGAAATACAATGCCCTTCAAAGGGATGTGACTTGTATTTCTTGCTTAGCCCACATTTTCTAACCATCTCACCCCATCCCTTCAGTAGAGAAATAGGAACCTAACTCCACTATCTATGTCTGTCGCTCTCCCTTCCCCCCACCCACTCAGCCAGCAGTAGTGGGAAGGCCCATGAGCAAGCATTAACCAATTAAGCAAACTAAGCTGGACCAGTCACTGTCATTTTGGACAATAATTTGAAATCAGGACCAAGACCTTCTAAGCTAGCCATATATGGGGAAGGAAGGTAAAACTCAGGAGTCATAATTGTCATGATGTACACTTGAGAGTAGAGAAAACATGACTGTCAAGGGGGTAGGGGGGAGAGAAGATGATTAGTTTGAAGGGCCTTCCAGTCTCTTTTTGAATTTCCTCCAAGTCATTGCTTTCTGTGGTGCCAGAAAGATGTCTCTGTATCCTTATAATAAATCAAATCAGCACACCCAGCTCCTTGTTGTGTCTTAAATGAGTTAAATGTGTTTCTGTGACTTGTTAATGAAATGCCATAAATATTTCAAAATCTAAGCTGAAAATAAGAAAAATACATAATTATGTTAATGCTCCCACTGTAGTTAACTGAATGTTTAACAAAACTGTCTTCTTTCGCAAAACTGTCTTCTTTTGCTTCTACATTTCTGGAAAGATTTTCTGGATTTGCAGGAGATTTTATTTTAAAATCATTTTCTCCCAGCAACACCAACTTAAACTGGAATTACTAATACAATGAACTTGTGGTATAGGCAGGTGAAGCTAGAGAGAGACTGGGAGAAGAGAACCTAGAGGAGGCACATTGAGCAGAGAGACATGTGAAGAAGCTACACTTTTTTTTTTTTTAATGCATTCAAGAACTGGAGTACAGGCCAGAGGTGTGGGGGGGTGAGAGGACCCACCAGAGACAGAATGGGGAACAGAACAGGCAGATTGACTGAAGTACACTGCTGAGGGGAGCAGTGGGCATGACAGGAGAGGTCTGCTGCGCCTTGTGGGTAGCAACCTGGCCAGCTGGGGATCGAACTTGTGCTGCAGAGGCTGCAAACAGCTTCATAGGTTGCGTCTTTATCCATTGCGCCCCCAGGGAAGACCCTACACTTACTTCTTAGCCTTGGACTTGAACCTGAGACTTCAGGTCAAGGAAACAGATGAATGAGACAGAGATGTGGGTGAGAGACCCATGGAGAGGCTGACAATAGCAACCTTTATCTTGATGTTGATTTTGCTCTTTTCTTTCCAGACTTGTCTGGCCCCTTGTGCCCCTTTCCTATGGGTCCCCACCAGAAGGTGCCTTAGACTTGTGGCAAACTTTTGGGTCTATTGGCCCTGCTTTGGTCCAACCCTATTTGGCTGGACATTTACCCATGAAGAGATAGGTAATTTTGGGTGTTTCATGTGGGAACTATTTTATCTATTCTTTCCCTTCTCCTTATTGCACACTAATTGTGTTACAGTTCCTTTCCATTGAAAGTCTTATGCATTAGATTATGTTTTGTCTTGATAAAGTGAATGGCAGAACCCATTGAGAACAGGTAGGTTTGGAGGTATTGGGGTGCCCCTCAGTTTCTCTGTAACAGAATGACTCCATACAGATATTGCAACTTCATGAAAATTAACTCAAAATTCTAGGCTGAAATGTTAAATACAAGATTATGAAGGGCCTCCCCTGGTGGCGCAGGCAGTTGAGTGCAGTGCTGTGAAGCTGTCCGCAGCTTCTGCTGCGCCAGTTTGATCCTGGCCGGCCAGTGAAGGTCCCAAATGGCGCGGCAGACCTCTCCTGTCGCACCCGCTGCTCCCCTCGGCAGTGTATTTCGTCAGTCTGCCTGTTCTGTTCCCCACTCTGTCTCTGGTGAATCCTCTCACCCTCCCGTGTGTCTGGCCTGTACCCTGGTTCTTGTATAAATAAATAAATAAATCTTAAAAAAAAAAAACAAAAAACCACAAGATTATGAAGCTCTTAGAAGATGACAGCACAGGAGAAAACCTAAGACCTTGTGTATGGCAATGACTTTACAGGTACAACACCAAAGTCATAATCCATAGAAGAAATGACTGATTAAAATTTTATAATTTTCCTCCATGAAAGAAAATGTCAAAAGAATGGAAGACAAAACAGACAGAGAGAAAATATCTGCAAAATATACATATGATTAAGGATTGTTATTCAAAATATACAAAGAACTTTTAAAACTCAACCATAAGAAAACAAATAATTGGTTTGAAAAATGGACCAAATACCTTTACAGAAACCCTACCAGAAAAGATACACTGACAAACAAGCACTTAAAAAGATTCTTCATGACCATCATCAAGAAAATGTCAATCAAGACAAGACACCACTACATGCCTAATAGAAAGTTTCAAATCTGGATTACTGTCAACACCAAATGCTGATGAGGAGATGAGCAAAAGGAGCTTTTATTCGTTAGTGGTAGAAATGAAAATTGGTACGGCCACTTTGGACAATTTGGTGATGTTTTTAGAAAACTAAATAAATCTTACTATACAATCCAGCAATAGTGCTCCTCAGTATTACTCAAAGGAGTTGAAATCATATGAAAACCCAAAAACCTATACATGGATTTTTATAGCTGCTGCACTCACAGTTGCCAAAACTTGGAAGCAAGTAAAATGTCCTTCAGTAGGCGAATGGGTAAGTAGACTGTGCCATATCCACTCAACGGAATATTATTCAGGACTGAAAAGAAATGCATTATCAAGCTGATAGGGTCCAGGGAGGGGAATGAGGAGGGCACCAAGCATAATTTAGGAGTCACTGTTTGACCTCTGGCCTGTTTGCTCTAAGCTAACTTCCTAGTTCAGGAGGTACCTGGAAGACTGATGAATGCATCTGCAGAGACTGAGCCTACCCAGAAGAGTGAAGTGCTGTAAATGAGATGCCAGTGGAAGGGGAGCTGCCAGGGAGAGCAGCAATAAAACTCCCAGAAGTTGTTAACCACCTAGAGTGAAGGCCCCTCACTGATAATGGTCTTTGTTTAAATCACCATAGAACAGCCAGTTAGAGATGAGGTGTAGAACGGTTACTTTGGAGCATGATTCCTGGCCCTTCTCAGATTAGCTGATGTAATAAAAAGTACATATTAAAGATCCAATCCTCCCCTTTGTCTTTTGGTTTTGACAATTGCGGCAGGCAGAAAAGCATCTGGTATTTCCCAGCAACAAAGACATGGATGAATTTTAAATGCATGATTTTAAGTAAAAGAATCCAATCTGCAAGGTCTATATACTATATGACTCTAACTTTATGACTTTCTGGAAAAAGCAAAACTATAGAGACCATAAAAAACATCAGTGGTTGGCAGAGGTTGAAATAGCTGAAGAATGAGCAAGTGAAGAACGGAGGGTTTTTAGGGCAGGGAAAATATTCTGCATGATATCATAATGGATGCATGACATTTTACATTCATCTAAGCCCACTCAAAGTGCCGCAGCAAGAACGAACCCAAATATAAACTACAGACTCTGGGTCATAATGACCTGTCAGTGTGGGGTGATCAACTGGAACAGAACTTGACAGCGGGAAAGGCTCTGCCTATGTGGGGAAATGTGTCTATGAGAGAAATCTGTAACTTCCTCTCAATTTTACTATGAAACCAAAGTTGAGCAAAACTGCTGTCCTGTATTTTTACTTGCTTAAATTTGAAATGTTATCCCTCTCCTCACCCCCAACTTTTGGACATTTGACAAAGTCTAGACTCATTTTTATTTGCTATAAGTTGCTACTTGTGTCTAGCTGGCGTTGGCTGCCCAAGCTGCTATGCATTTTAAAGTGCTTGGGGGGGGGGGTGCCCCAACAGCACTAGTTACCTGACCCAGAAGGTCAGCAGTGTCCAGGCTGAGGAACCTGGGCCTGTGGGAGCCACCGTGCTTCACTCCCTCAGGGCCTGCTGTGAGGTCAGAACGGGCTCACCACAGAGGCCCTACAGCTGTGAGGAGGCTAACGACTGGAAGGCAACCACCTATCCGTGGGGGAAGGTCTGGTGCTTGTGTCACAGTATCCCCATTAGTTAGTAAGGACCCCAAGTGCTCACCTATAGTCTGTCAGGTTCCCGGATGGAAGACAGAGTTCTAGTGCCCTATAATCATCACTTCCTTTCACAGTTTTCTGTTTCTCATTTCATTCTCTCCACTCCCTCATCTCTGCTTGCTAAAGTCACCTCCCAAATAAGTCTGTCTCCAATGTCAAGTGTCTTCTCAGACTCTCAGTTTGGGTGGGGAGGGCACCTAATAAAATATATATCATCACTACCACAGAGCATCCCCGCGGGAGCTGACATCTTGGGCCTGCTCACCCGGAAGTGCTGCGCCACCAGCACTTTGTCGTGGAGGCATCTGGGGTAGAGGACAGCGTGGAGGTCCCTCAGGGCTGCGTTCAGTTTTTCCTTCTCTTTGAAATTAGCAATCACGTGGCCAACAGCTTTCATAATGACCATCGCCTGCTCTGTGAACCGGTAGCTCTCCTGTGAAGACAGAGAAGAATTGCCAGCCTTGTTTTCCTTTACTTGGGTGTACTGAAGTTTACAAAAAATTAATGTCTGCTAATATATTAAACCTCTGCTAAACAGCTGACTTAATAATTGATCCAGGACTTGATCAAGGCTTGATTGTGCTCCAAGCTGTGGCCCTAGAGACCTTAAACAGGGACATTGTTCTTGCCATGCAGGAACACAACCTCTTATTGGGGGCAGGGAAACTTCTCCAAAGTATAAATACCTGATTTAGTGTGGAAAGATGTCTAGAGATTAATTAGTTTGACAACAACTGTGGGGTCAGATGGGGAATGAAGAGTAAGGCAGAGAATAACAAAGATCAAGAAGACAAAATGGTGAACAGGCTGCCCTACTGCTTCCCGCCTGGTGTGAATTCTGAGGACAACTGACGTGATGAAGAGACAGGGATTTGAAAACAGCATGGAGGCTCCTCAGAAAATAGGCCCACTACATGATCCAGGGCTCCACTGCTGCTGATGTATATAAAGGAAAGCAAAGCAGGATATCGAGGCAACCTAAGTACTTCCACATTCACTGCCCATCATTCACAATGGAGTAGAACATTAGTTGTAAGAACAAAGGAAATCTGCATTTGTAACAACAGGGAGGGGTCTTGAGGGCATTGTGCTAGGTGAAAGGATTCAGATAGAAAAATACAAGTGGAGTCTCCCTGGTGGTGCAAGGGGTTAAGCACCGCACTATGAAGCAATCCACAGCAGCACGAGTTCGATCCCTGGCTGGCCAGGGAGAAACCCACATGGTGCAGCAGACCTCTCCTGACTCGCCCGCTGCTCCCCTTAGCAGTGTGCTTCAGTCAGTCTACCTGTTCTGTTCCCCACTCTGTCTCCGGTGTATCCTCTCATCCCCCGCATCTCTGGCCTGTGCCCCAGCTCTTGTATGCATAAATAAATAAATCCTAACAACAAAAAAGAAAAATACAAGTGGTAACACTTATACATAAAAGCAAACAACAACAACAAAAATTCAAACACATAAAACGAGTAGAAAAGTGGCTTCCAGAGGGAGTCTGAGGGTTGGGAAACAGGGAGAGGCTGGCAAAAGAGTACAGACTTCCAGCTGATGGATGAATCAGGTTCAGGGACCTGATGTAAAACATGGTGACTACAGTTAATAACATCGTATTATAATTGACAGTTGCTAAGAGAGTAGGACTTAAATTTTCTTTAAAAAAATAAGATAAACATGTGAAGTGTTGGCTATAGTGAGAATCCTTTCACATTGTGTATGTATATCAGCCCCTATGAAGTGCATATACTATAAATACATTACCATCTTAAATAGGTCTGTAAGAAATGGATAGTATGAAACCAAAAGAAAGTGTGGAAGAAAGGAGGCAGAGAGGGAGAAAAGAAGGGAGAGAGGGAGGGAGAGAAGGACAGAGAGAGCCCTGAGGAGTCTGCCAGGTTTCTAGGGGTGTGGGTTGACATTGGTGGAGCTGATCGGAGTAGAGGTGCTCAGAGGCAGTAGAAAAACAGTGAATGAAGTTGGAGAAAAAAAAAATCTGTGGAGTTTGTTTTTGACCCCTTTCCTAGGGATTTCATGACCCACTTTTCTTCTTGCGTCCTTGGAGAATATTTGAACAATGCTCCAGCAGGTGCGCCTCCTCCATTCCCTGCTCTGAGGAGAAGCAGATGCGATGCACTTGGACCCCGATAGCAGTTGCTTCCATCACTTATTTTCATTCCTTCCAAAGTCTAAGGAAGCCCTTGCTCAGTGATGTCTTCCCCAGGTGAAAGCACAACCAGGAGAGTTATCTTTTCAGGGGCAGCATTGCAAGTGATCACGCATGACACTGAGCGACAGGAGCCTCTGCTCTTGGGTCAGTCCATCCCCTCCTGCACCCTCTCTTCTCGCTTCTCTTGCTATGTCATTAGAATGGAGGAAACACAGGGCCATTGGCCATTGGCTTTGAGTCCCAATAATTTTTATAAGCTGGAGGAGTTGATAACCTCAGGGGAATATGAATTCACAGACCAAAATAACTGAACATCTAGGAAGCTGAAACATCTCAAGAAACAAAGTGGATAACCCCTATCTAAAGCAGCATTTTTTTTTTAAAGAAAAAAAGAAAGAAAACAAGAATTTAAAATAAACAGCGTAAACACAACGAAGGAAGTAAGTGACACAGACATATAAGGTGAACCTGCTGATCTTCCTTCCCTGTCTGTTGAACAGAAGAGAGAGGGATGGTGAGAGATGGCAGTGATGGGGATCCTGTGCGCCCCTGCCCAGAGAGGCAGGAATGGGTGACCGGAGCTGGCTTGAGCAACCTTGACCATGGCCACGAGGTTTGTTGGCTGGCATAGCAGAGCCCATCCCATTAACATGAGACTGTGCTACATGGAGATGGGGTGGGGTAAGGGGATAAAGTGCCATTATGCCCCCAAGATGCTGATGCCCTTTTATCTAAAAAGGGTCTATTTAGGAGGATTTCTAAAACCAAGCAGAACCCCAGGAGAGATGCTGACACCATTTATTCCATGTTTTCTTTCAGAACTTATCAGCAGAGGAGCAAGAGAAACTAAGACATCACGAGGAAAAAGAGAAGATGAAAGAGAAGTGACAGACATTCCATGGACCCTCTCCCTGAGTTCCAGAGACACACACTCCAAATTCCTGAGGCCAAGGAAGGGATGGGAGAAGCATATGATACCCAAACATTAAATTGCATTAAAAGGGGCTGTGCCAGTCTTTTATATCCCCAAAGGACTTACTGTACTGTGGGATCTGCCTGAGCGATTAACAGATGTGAAAGAAATTTAACAGAGCAAAGGCAATGGTTGGGGAAACAAAACTAAAACTATTTTATTTGTGTACCCATAGAGTGTAGACAGTTTACTGCACATGCTGGATTTGGAAATTTCTTGCAGAGTATGTTTAATAGTTTTAAAAGGTAAAAAAAAAAAAAAGGTTAAGCTGAATAAAGAATAGAAATACGATTTAGTTAAAAATCCTGGAAAATAAGGCACACCCCAAAAAGTATTGTTGTTAAGATATTTACCAGCTCAAAGTTGGGAAGCACATTGTCTTCATCCCCAAAGACAAAAGTGACCATACTGCAGATGTGAATCGAGTGTCCGACTGCGGAATATGTATTGAAGAGCAGCATGTGTCTCCTGGAGAGAAGGGACACTGTGTGAGCACCAGGAGCTTCCTTTGCAGCAGTCCTGACCTGTTCATTTCTTGCTGACGGTTTGTGCTCAAATGAAGTAACGTGTTAGGAAGAGTGGAATTCTTTTTACTCTGAAAAGACTCTGAAGAGAGGATGCAATCTATCTTTCACTAATTAGGTTGGCTAGAAACAGTTACACTAAATGACAAACCTGCACTTGCTGGAGATCTCTCCCATGCACTGCAGTCACACTGCAAAGGACTCATCTTGTTCTTCCCCAAATAACAACAATAATTCATGCTGGCATAGGGCGTTGTGGATTTCCTAGTCACTTTCTCACAAATGCATGATTTCATGTGTATTAACTGTGCTTTCCCTACCAGCTTACACCATCACCGAGAACATTGACCACCCCTCAGTATGACACCCTCAGAACATGGTGACAGGCTAGGCTTTGTGGAGGGGGAGAATTAGATGTAAGAAGATTAATAATTTGGTGGATGAACACTCAGAATAGTGATTTCTGGGAGAATCTCACTATGTCAGAGTCTTTATAGAAGATGTGAGAAATACAGATGTTTTCAAATTTATTATTTTCTAGGAATAATGGATGCTTGGTGTGCATTATTTTAGCACTTGATTTTATAGCTTAGTTTTGCTTCCTGTGCAAGAACCCTGGTTTTTCATTAATTACATAGAATTAGCATGATTTCTCCTAGAAAATCTAGCAAAAACGATACTAATTTAATCTGAAATAGTAAGGCAATATTTTGAATTTTATTTATCAAAATCAAGGAAACATTTCATTGGCCATTTTTTCAATGGAAAATGTGATGTATTTAAGCAGATGTATCTTAATTTAAAATAAAGTCTAATAAAAACAAATTACAGACAAAACTATAACTTGGCAGGGGGAAATGCTACATTCCTCAATCTGTTTTGAAATAAAGTCATGGGTCTTGGTAAGGAACATAGCAGGATTTACAAGGGATCAAAAGGGATTCTTGATAAATTAATTTTAGAAAAAGCTGGCTTCAAGAGGTTTAAACTACATTCTTTAATAGATAAATTACTAGACTCCCAATAATTATGAATCTTTTGAAGGGAGATTCGTAATATAGCATTTCATTTTTTATATCTAAAGAATCATTAAGAATCAAGATCGAAAAAAACAAAAGAATCAAGATCTGTATTTATGAATTCACGCTAGGAAGCAATATCCTAGATTCCATATCATTTAGTTACTTAGTCATCAATGGTTTATAAGACTTAAAAAAAAAAAAAAAAAAACAACTGTTAGAATGGGAGAAATGAAGTCCCCTTCCCACATACCCGAGAGGCAGGCGGATCACAGTGGCTTTGGTGGCATAGGTGTGAATCTTCAGTATGGGATCACGTGCCTTCACAGACTTCCAAGAAACTGTTTCAGCTGTGAGGAGTCCAGGCTCTACAGGAGGACTGTCTTTTGTTAAAGCTTTAGAAAAAGTGAGAAATATTAGGGGCCTGCCTGGTGGCGCAAGGGGTTAAGATGCAACCTATGAAGCTATCCTCAGCCTCTGCAGCACAAGTTTGATCCCTGGCCAGCCAGGGAGCAACCCACATGGTGCAGCAGACCTCTCCTGACTCGCCCACTGCTCCCCTCAGCAGTGTACTTTGGTCCATCTGCCTGTTCTGTTCCCTACTCTGTCTCTGGTGAATGCTCTCACCCCCCCCCATACCTCTGGCCTGTACCCCAGCTCTTGTATGCATAAATAAAATCTTAAAAAAAAGGGAGAAATATTAATATTTAATTGTGAGAGTATAAGTGGCCTTCACTAGTATTGCCTTTTATCTAGTAACAATATTAATGAATTATAGCAATAATAATAAGAAGAAGAATACATATCGAGGACTAGAAATTTTCTAAACATTTTCATGGCACATTAAAAATTAACATGGGTGAATCATGCTTGGAAATATACTCAAGTGACACCCACATCTTCCTCCCTGTCCTTCCCATAATCTTCCCTGAAGGTAAGAAACCAGGAATGGGAAAGTTAGGAAGAGGACAGAGAGGGTGTCTCCCTGTAGTACACCATCATTTTTATTATATATGGCAGTAATCACGACATCCCTCTAGATACAATCTTAAAGGAGGAAACAAAAAAACATCATATCTGGAAAAATAAGAGATTTTTGACCTGACAAAGCCAGGTCCACATAGCCCATTGTTATTTTTGTTTGTTTTTCTTTTAAAGATTTATTTATTTATGTATACAAGAGCTGGGGTACAGGCCAGAGATGTGGGGGGGTGAGAGGATTCACCAGAGACAGAGTGGGAAGCAGAAGAGGCAGATCTACTGAAATACACTGCTGAGGGGAGCAGCAGGTGAGTCAGGAGAAGTCTGCTGCACCATCTGGGTGCTCCCTGGCCAGCCAGGGATCTAACTTGCACTGCAGAGGCTGCAGATTGCTTCATAGGTTGCATCTTAACCCCTTGCACCACCAGGGAGGTCCCCACATATCCCATTGTTTATCTAAGTTTTCACCTTTGACTCTAAGCTTTCACCATATGTAGAAATAGCAAATCATTAGCAAAACTTTAATTTTAATATCAAATGTTTCCCTTAAAATGAATAAACTATAACAACTATTCTTCATCAGTAGCTTAATGCAAATTATTTTCTACCTTATTTCCAGGTAACAGTCAAGGAGACAAGATGACAACATGACTTGAAACCCCTCCACACACAAGAATGTAAATGTCTGGTCATACCTTGTGGTTTAGGGGCTCTTGGTTACTAAACACACTGAAATTATACCACTGAAGCTTATTCAACAAGTACTTATTTCCCACCTTGGTAAACCAGACACAATTCAAAACACTGGTGGTATCTTGATGGAAAATCAGAGTCCCCGCCCTTCAAGTTGGGAAGACATCCCATATTAAGTATTCAGCAAATATTTACCAAACATTTAGGGTGCCAGATTGTGTATTAGAGAGAAAGTTTTAAACCAAAGAGGTCAAAGAACTGAAGAACGATGTTTTGTGCCCTTGCAAATGTGTGTGCAAAGGGCTGCACTCAGGGGAAAGCAGGGACAACCCACCCATTAGAACAGGAGGGAAGGCTGGGGGACTCCCTGGTGGCACAGGGGGTTAAGCACCGCACTATGAAGCGATCTGCAGCCTCTGCAGCACAAGTTTGATCCCCAGGCAGCCAGGGAGCAACCCACACGGCACAGCAGACCTCTCCTGACTCGCCCGCTGCTCCCGTCAGCAGTGTATTTCAGTCAGTCTGCCTGTTCTGTTCCCCACTCTGTCTCTGGTGGATCCTCTCACCTCATCTCTGGCCTCTGCCCCAGCTCTTGTATGCATAAATGAATAAATCTTTAAATAAAAAAAAAAAAGAACAGGAGGGAAGGCTGCCCAGCGCTTGTGAGAGTTCTTTATGAACAGATAAGGTGGCTCATTTCTGATTTGTTCTCTCTCTTCAGTGAAAACAGCCACAAGGTCACGACTTAGGGAAAGAGTGAGGAAGAGAGTAGGTGTTAGCAAGAGAGAGAAAGCAGAGGTAGGGAGGGTGGGAGAGGAGAGATTTGAGGTTTGAGGTTGTCATCCACGGGAATGAGAGCGGGAGAATGAATGAACTGGTGAAATGCTGGCCTTGCGTTGGGGAGCTTTTAGGGATTTGTGATCTTTGATGTAAGGCGGGGTAGCTGGTATGATGCTTTCCCTCCCCAGTTGAAGCTGCTCTGATTCAACTCCAGGTTAGGCACAGAGATGAGTTCAACCAATATTAGGATTTTGTCAGGAAAGTAAGATGAGAGCACAGGAAAACGCCTATGTTGAGGGCAGATGGGAGGATAAAATTACATGCCAGACCATGGGAACTATGTTGGAAGTGATAAAACTGAAGACAGGGGTGAAGGGCGCAGAGCGGGGTGTGGCTGACAGATGGTGGATCCTGAGGAGTCAAAGGACTGTTGAGTTGGAGGTGAAGAGTGACCTGAAGCGTCGAGGGCTGGTGGGCAGAGAACTTGAAACTGAGATGACGGAGATGGTGCAGCTTTTGGTCCAGTAAGTTTATTTTAAAAGATTTATTTATTTATGCATACAAGAGCTGGGGTACAGGCCAGAGACATGGGAGGGTGAGAGGATTCACCAGAGACAGAGTGGGGAGCAGGACAGGCAGATTGACTGAAATACACTGCTGAGGGGAGCAGCGGGCAAGACAGGAGAGGTCTGCTGTGTTGTGTGGGTAGCTCCCTGGCCCAGTAAGTTCTAAAGTACAGACACGAAGTAGGAGGTGAGGTGGGATAGAAGAAAACATCTTCAGAATTGTGAAATCAAAGAAGAAAGTAGGGCCTCCCCTGGTGGTGCAGCGGTTTAGCGTTGGGCTGCAAAGCTGCCTGCAGCCTCTGTAGCACCTGTTAGAGCCCCGGCCACCAGAGGAGGGTCCCACATGGCATGCAGACCTCTCCTGCCGCCCGCTGCTCCCCTCAGCAGTGTACTTCGTCAATCTGCCTGCTCTGCTCCCCGCTCTGACTCTGGTAAATTCTCTCACCCTCCCGTGCTTCTGACTGTACCCCAGTGCTTGTACAAATAAATAAATAAATCTTTAAAAAAATTTTAAAAAAAGAAGAAAGTATATATTTGGAAAATATTAAAAAATATGATATATAAGTGGAAAGAAAAACAGAGTGGCTTGGGGTGCCAAAGAGGTAAGCAGATGACAAGAAGTGCAGGTGGCAGGAGTGAGCATTGGCCTTGATGCCTGAAGAGAACGAAGATCATAGGAGATGGTGTAAGTGCGACTCTTAGAGAGGCTAAAGAGGGAATAATCTCCTCCATCCAGAGCCTAAAGCCCTGTTATTGCATCCCCCCTGCAGTGAAGGTGAGCTGGGCATTAGGACTATAATTTTCTCATCACCCTCTTACCTCCAGATTCTCCCCAGCGTACCAAGGCTGAAAAGCAAACCAGGAGCTCAATAGGTTTTAGACTGTCCACAAATAAATAGTAGGACACACGCTCATCTGAGAACTGCAAGAAACGAGACCAGTCAGTGAACTTAATTTTAGTCTAATAGGTGGTTTCCCACTTCTACTTATAATGCAATGGCTAATGCTTACTTTGTATGTTGTACTGTGTTCTAACTCGATTCACAATAAGAACTTGATGGTGTTTAAGGATGGGAAGAAAATCACACCAGATGAATGCTGGGAATAGTCTACAAGTAAGGCTTAAGTAAACTGGGAACCATGTCAGAGAGTGAAATCTTCTCTCCATGAACAGAGAAAAGGAATATGCTTGTTCTAGAAATGATGATGGGGGGAACACTGGACCATGGCTGAGCAGCAGGCTCACAGAAGGGTTCCTGGGAGCCAGGCCAGAGAAAATTTGGCAGAGGCTGGAAAGGTCTTATGGGAATGTAGTGTATATTTTACAGGGTGATATATGATATAAACCCTCTATTCCTTTATCTGCAAGATCTTCAGAAACACACCCACAGCCGTGCTAGCACACAAGGCTGAAATTTGGTTTTGGAGATGCAAGAAAGTACTGAATAAAACCAGAACTTCTCTTAAAGAGAGCCACCTGAGGGAGATATATATATGTATCTCCAAGGTCTCAATTCATTCTATGTGGGCATCATCAATATTCATAATTATGGTTAAGCAGCTGAAACACAGGTAAGGCAAGCATTTGCCTCAGGTCACCAAGTTTGCAAGGAGCAAAACTGAGATTCAAAAGCAGGTCTCTGGGGCCTCCCCTGGTGGTGCAGCGGTTGAGTGCTGGGTTGCGAGGCTGCCCACAGCCTCTGCAGCTCCAGTTCGATCCCTGGCCACCAGCGAGGGTCCCACAAAAACAAACAAACAAACAAAAAGACAAAAGCAGGTCTCTGTCCACCTGACTGCGGGTGGTGTTCTGACTGTTGAGCTATTATTGCCTCTCAGTTTTCAAACTCCCAACCTAATTGTGACTGACAGCAAATGGTAAAGGTGTTAAATGAATTTCACTGCCATACACTTTAAAAGTGTTTCATATTAACTTCCCACAATATTTAAAGAGCTCAGTAACATCTGACAGGAAGATCTCCTGTAACATGGTGTGCAAGGACACTTTCTTACCTCAATCAAGTATGACAAGATTTTTAGAAATGCTTGATGCAGTGATTGCTTGTCCCAATTTAGCATCTGACACTAACTCCTTTGTTTCCTTTTAGCTGGTAACAGACCTTGGTTTTAAATAGCCCCTCTCTGAAAGAAGGGCCCTGGATCCTGGAATCCTGGATCTGCGAGCCCACGGTGCCAGCCTTGTGGGGGTTTCTGCTCAGAGACCGCATGCTGTTGTTTTAGGGGTCTGAGAATGTGGAGGTGCGATGACAGGGGTGGGGATGGGCACATGGAGGGACTTCACCCTGGTGCCAACACAAGGCATCCTAGAGAGTCCTCAGCCCCAACCCCACCAGCATCAGAGAGCCTCTGTGGAATGTGTGCAGGGGAAGCCTCAGGCTCGCTACCTCTAGCTCACCAGGCAGTGCCTGTGGCCACTAAAATCAGAAATGTTGGTCTCAGATCACCAACCCTTCCGGTCAAGTCACACTAAAGGCCATTGAGTTTGAGTTCCAATGCTCTCCAAGGAAAAGTTATCATTTTCTCACACCATTAATGTTTACAAAATTTCAGGGAAATAGAGACTCACAGAAGAATCTCATTATTTTATGTTCCCACACTGGGACTTTAAAAAAACAAACAAACAAAAAGCCACTATGTCTAGCCATCACTTCATAAAATCAGGGTCAGAATAAAGAGGAGCGGGGCTTGTGACTGCACATATACACGTATATACCAGATGGTGATGCAAAGGGAAACTCCTGCAAACACCTGACCTCGATTTTCACTTGTTAAGCAACAGGCATTCTTCTAAGCATTTTGCATACATGATTCCTCAATTCCCTGATAAAGGTCTCTTATTTCTGCCATTTTGTAAATAAGCACTGAGACAGAAAACGCACATAAATTGCACAATCGCACCCCAAGTGGAAACTTTTCAAAGCCAAGTGGTCTGGCCCAGAGCCACTTGTCTGCTTCTTCTAGCAGTGACCCTGGTCGAGAAGAGCCCTGGCCCCCCGCGTCTCGTGACACTCACACCACTGAGCAGTTTGGTGTCTTGGGCATTTGACCGAAACCTGACATGACTGCAGACCTGATTCTTATTTCTGAATTTAGAACAAGGGCCACAGAGCCCCCTTTGAGGCGTGGTCTGGTTTTCTCTGTCTGTATTTCCATGCAGTACAAATGTGATGGAAAAAGTCAACTGTAAGACTCCTCCCACATCCCAACCCCCCATCCTGCTCATGGAGAAGACGTAAGAGTATCACTGAGGCTTGTATGGCCTTGTTCTAAGATAGGAAAACATGCAAGTTTGGGTATAATTTGCTTTCCCGGAATATGTTTCATGTTTTTCCCCCAAATTCCACTCAATGTGGGCTTTATTAATGAGCTCATTTGACAATTTTGTATTGAGTTCTTACTCTTGCCAACACTGGCATCATAGTGGTGAATGAAAGGATAGCACTGTTCTTCTTCTAAAGATGCTGAACCAAAGTGACCAGCAATTGAGGAGGGGAAGGTGGTATGGTTCAGCATGGAGTGTGTGCAGAATGTTTGCGCAAGACTCCAAGACCAGGGAAGAAGGCCTCAGAGGCTCAGGGACATCAACGGCATCAGCCTGATGGAGGCAGTAGGATGAATGGGATTAAGCTACAGCAGAGGGACAAACATGGGCAAAAATAACAGAAATGGTAATGAGAGGTGCTCATGTTTTAATAACTGCACACTCCTTAGAAAATGCAAATTGAAATCAAATATGCTGAATTTTATTTGTGTTTCTCCCTCATAAATCAAAAGTTTCTTCATGTGAATTTGCATTTCTATAATAAAGCATCCCATGATTGAACCACTATTCTGAATAAAGGATATGAAGAAGAACCTAAGAATTAATTTTTAAAATATAATCATATTAACAGTTTAGAAATATTTGATAATTTTTTTGTTTTGTTTTGTGTCCCTCCTCCAATGGTTGATAAAGGTGTCATTCACAAGCATGGTTTTATCCAAAATTTGAGTGTTAGGGGGGAAAGAGGAGAGATAATAATATGCTTACCTTAAATTCTGATTTTTGAAAGTTAATACAATATGAATTTGGCCTGTGGAAAATATATATATTCCTGAAAAACATTATTTAGAACAGGCTATTGTCATTATATATCACAGACTGATACTACATGCTAAGATTCTTAGAGTCAAGTAATTCTAGGCATAAGAAGGTAAAGACAGATGTAAGCTTAAAAGTAACAGTTCAGGGGCCTTCCTGGTGGCGCAGTGGGTTGAGCTCCACACTGTGAAGCTGTCTGCAGCCTCTGCAGCGCGGGTTTGATTCCAGGCCGGCCAGGGAGATACCCACATGGCACGGCAGACCTCTCCTGTCTCACCTGTTGCTCCCCTCAGCAGTGTGTTTTGGTCAATCTGCCTCTTCTGCTCCCCACTCTGTCTCTGGTGAATCCGCTCACCCTCCCACACCTCAGGCCTATACCCCAGCTCTTGTATAAAAATAAATAAATCTTTGAAAAAATAAAAGTAATGGCTCAGTAGATATGTATTCACTGGGGACTGGGAGCTGGACGGGAAATAGGGAGAGGCTGGTAATAGGGCAGAAGTTTTCAGATATAAGACAAAGTCTGAGGGTCAAATGCCTAGTACTACCATTGATAACACTGTATTGAAAATGTTCTCACTAAGGGGGAAAAAAAACCATATGTAAGCTAATGTGTGTGTTAATGTTATATATATGGAGAGACCATTTCACAAAGTATATATATCAATTCATCACTACATACACTTTAAGCATCTTATACTTTTATTTTCAATTATACCTTAACAAAGGTGAAAAAATAATAGCTATTGAAATGGTTGCTGTAAAGGGACAAAAATGCTCTCTCTCTCAGTGAATAAACTGTCCTCCTCTTAATCAACAAATAAATTTTTGAGGAGAAACTGAAATTGGCCTGAGATTGGTTGTTTTCCTTTCTAAATTTTTGATGTTTTAGCTACGCCCGACTAATGCTGGTGTAACTCTTTTAAATGATAGCTAAGAATTAATAGTTTCTACAACTACTATTTAAATGCACACAAAATATTATATACTTACTGAAAACATGCACAGAAGTCTTCAAAATCAAGCCATATTTCATTGGAAATACCCACATTCATTGCTATTAGTTCCTCCTGTGATTTTTCCTGTGCTGCTGTGCTCAAGCTGACCACCTCTCTTTCCAAGCTAAATCCCTCAGATTGGTGGACAGCATCATTCACTCCCATGTCTGTTAGTTCATCTGTACACAGAAGACAAACAAATCAAACATGCCTATGTTATTACATAATGTGTTATTATTAATAAAATAGGAAAATCCAGAGAGGGGAGCTCATCTATCAGAGTCTATTTTTGAGAAATTATTTATTGAGATAATCATTCACATGCAAGTCTCAGAGGATGGGGGTCCATGAAGACACAGTTCATACCTTGGAGAATTGGATCATAATATAAACATCATAGAGTGGTCAGGAGTCTTGAAATCATATTCATACATTTGAACTCACAATCTTTAGTGATTGTGAAGTTATAAAAGAAATCATCTATATTTTGTGCTTAAACTTTGTTGCAGGCAGACGTACTGATTTAAGAGAGACGGCTCAGTCACCAGAGGAGAGAGAAAACCTGTAAGATCTGTTGATTCATGTATTTCCACAAACCATTGAACAGCTCCCCACATTTGGCAATGCTATATGCTCATGTTTTCAAGTAATACAATACAGTGCTTATGGACTTCTTGAACCAAAATCATCTATACACACAGGCTACCTAACACTTTTGTTTTTATATTAAGGAATTGAGAAATCTGCCATAGTCCTAGTGCCTTGACCACAAAATGCACACATAAACTACGTAAATTTCTTCATGGACCCATGGTCTTTGGTTCTGACTTTAACCTTGAATTTAGCAAATGATATTATCTGATCTTTCTGTCTCTGAGCAGATCAGCCTCAGCATCACGGGACACCTTCAAAGGAGGCTGGCAGTGAGGAGAAAGGTGAACTAAACAATTGTCAGGTGGAGGCTCCTTTGTACTTTGATGTCTGAAACAATGTCACGAGAAGATGATTTTACCTTTTCCAGCTGCAACTTGTGAAACAAAATTACCCTGCAATTGAAAGGAATACATTAAGAAACTACTTATAAATCTAATAAAACACTGCAGCTGCTTAAAGTACCAAAGTTTTTAAAAGTTAACAGTCTTTTAAACATTGAAGAAAATAGACTTCCTCAAATAATTACTAAAACATACAGTAAGAGAGAAATTCATTTTTACTTTTAAAATTTAAATGAGGTAAATTTAACTTTAAAAATTGAAAATTTAAGTTTATGAGTCTTATAATAAAGTTAAATTAACACAATAATATACTTAAGTAGATACATTACTTGCTTTGGGTCATCTGTCATCAATATAGACTGGGCATAATGAGATTATCATTGGCAATTATGATTTTTTGGGTAAGTTTGCTCTTTTCACCATTATATACAAAAGGTTAAAATTTTAAAAATATTTTAAAAATATAAAATTTTCTTCCCCTTATATCTCATTTGTTAGTTTCAATTAATATTAAAACATCTTTTCAATTAATATTAAAACATCTATTTTCCTGTACACGATGGTTGCCCTCTATATATCTCATACCAGATGTTGAAATTGATAAACTATGGCTAATACACATACTGAAATATCATGTAACTTTAAGAATAAAGACACTCTTTAGGTATAGAATATAGAATCGATAATTCTTTTGCTAAATTTTTAGTAGGAAAAGAGGTGGTAGAACATTTTGTGTGTGCTTTGCGTTTACATGAATTAACCCTAAAGTGCCATACAGAGGGCTGAGGGGTGAAAATGGAGATGTGCTTAAATGGGAACAAGACTTCTTAATGAGTGTCTTGTGTTTTTATTTTTGAACACGTGAATATATTATCTCTTAAAAAAATACCTTTTACAACCAAAGTTGAAATGTCAGACGGTATGTATTGGCCATGATGTGGACAATAAAGAAAATTCTCAGCTAGCACTGATTGGAATGGATGTTGATAGATGGGTATTGAGGAAAATTATTTGGCATTTTTATCCTAAGGTTAAACAGGTGACAGCCTCAGGACCCACCAGTAATACTACCTGACACACAGTCTAGAGCAGTGCTTGCTAGTCTAGTGTCCACTGGGACCAATGGTTAGATTTCAGGAATCCATTAACATGGATGATTTTTAAAAACATTTGGCTGACATTCAGCATTTTCTTCAATTATACGATTTATCAATGCACTTATCACAACATTGTTAGTAATAAATGACTTCATTCACAAAAGAAAGTTTAAAATGACGGTATATTATAGTTGTTGCAAGTATCTTAAAACACGTATGCTGGCCACTGATTTGCAATTACAGCCTTTATTAGGCTGATGGTTGCATGTCATGCGGTCACGTCTTCCTGTCTACAGATATTTCCCTAACCCACAATCACCCAGCTAATCGGCAACTCTGCTTAACAGTCACACAGCCACTGCTAGTCAAGCGTGGGCTCTTGCATTGCTGAGCAGACAGCTATATTCCTCCCACTACCAACAATATTTAACGAATATGCAGAAATAGATGAGTTGTTCTCATTGCATGTTAAAATTTGGAAAATTGACAAAGGGCATCATGGCACATAAAAGGTTACAAACCCAGGAGATAGAGAGATTCTTGCCCATATGGGACATTCAAGAAAGTCAAGGCACCCTTTCTGGCAATAATAAGAAACAAACAGCAATGAACAGCGCTATTAACACTGTGAAAGATTAATGGAAAAGGTAGTTAAATACCCTTGACCAGTGAAATGAATAAACTGGGATATGCAAAAAAGACAATGTTAAGTAAGAGATGTTCCAGAAGAATTGATGATGCAAGAATTCACTTAAATAGAACTATGTGATAATTATAATATTTATATAAATACATAATATGTATAAAAGAATTATAATAATATATTATTTATAAATGATACCTAATTGGCCAAATTGGAAGTATATGGAGTTAAACAATTCTTCCAGAATGGCAGACAAGAAATACAAAGGAGATATATTGGGTCCTTTTATATGACAGGAATAGGTGATGCTATAGGAGGGGCTATTAAGAGCTGTATTCCTTACTCTGTTCAGAGGAATGGTATATATTCTTTTTTATGTACATTTCACAATTTGAGAAAAAATCTTTTATAATTAAGAAGGGGGCCAGTAATAAGAGTAACATAGTTACCTGAGATGTACTTTTGGTCAAATGATTGAATTCGGTCTGGCTAAAGGTTATCATTTCATCATTTTCAGGAAGGGAAGATAAGGTAGGTGCTTTCTTAACAGATGGTACAAAATGACTAATGGAGAGGGGAAAAAAAACACTTGTTATCTTGCTCTCACTGAGAGTTACTAACAAATGAATACAGTTTTTTATTGAGATATAATCAACATATTACATTCATTTCAGATACACAATGTACTGATTCCATATTTGTATATTTTTAAATATGTTCACCATAAGATCTAGTTGACACCTGTCAATAACTTTACAACCTTTTCTTCCTTGAGATGATCTCATTGAAATCTACTCTGTTGGCAACTTTCAAATATATAATACGGCGTTATTAACTATTGTGACTACTGTACATATTACACCCCTTATTTATTTATTTTATATCTGGAATTTTGTGCTTTTCAACCCCTCCTCTCATTTTGCTCTCCCTCACTGGAAATCACCAATCAGTTCTTTGAATTTTTAGTTTGGGTTTTTGTTTGTTTGTTTTGTTTTGTTTTAGATTCTACATGAAGTGAGATCATACATTTTACTCATTTTTCTCTGATTCATTTTACTCAGCATGATGTCTTCAAGGTCCATCCACACTGCCACAAAAAGCAAGATATACTTTTTGTTTTTTCTTAAAACTGAATAACATTGTGTTTATTAAAATACTACACTTTTGTCCACAATGGAAAGCTCTGTAATTGCTCATTTTATCATTCTCATTCTTTTGCAACCATTAATATTGTTTTTTGCTTCATGTCAAAAACACTGAATTGCTTTCTGCTCTTCTGAAGAAATATCCACTGTCTGTCGATATGTTGGTATACAATAATCTAGAATACTATCTATTTTAAAGCTATAGTCATCATTTATTGATCAGAATATAGGAATATGACAACATTTAGAATCAATTTAACTAAGTTCCAGAGAAATGGATCAATGAAATAGGACTCAGCATCAGAAGCTGAATGATGACACTTGAGCACTTAAATATCTAACTGTGGCACACATACCAGATGCCCAATTTCCTTCCAAGTAATTGCTGATATGACCCAAATCACTGCTGCCAGAGGCAGAATAAAAAGACATTTGTTATGGTATAGATATTTTAGGTAAATGCACTTTAAAGGATGAAGTTAAATTCCATGTAGGCAGACTTCCTTACCTTTCAGATTTTTCCTTGCTAGTGCTCAGTAAAGCTTAATTGATTTTAAACTGGATGTCTCTGATTTACCTGCCACTAGAGGGTAGCACAAGCGCATTTGTGGAGCTCAGATTCTATCCAACAAAGCCAGGGGCCAGGAACCAGCAAGCCAGGCTTGTTGCTCCAAGAACAGTGTTCCAGTCAGAGGCAATTGCCATTGCAGTGGCCCTGAGCACTCACCCAAGAAAGGGCTACTCTTAAGCTGACCTGAGAACTCTGACTGCAGCAAAGTAGGACAAGGGATGTTTCTTTCACACAGGATGAAATGCCTTTCACCTCACAAATGCTTTCTGCTCTGACAACAGAAAGATTACGCAAGTGAACTCCTAACATACTCAAACAGTGCGAAAAGTGGCTGCATTAAGTGTGCAAGTCCCCTGCATCTGGGTTATAAAATTTTATCCACCTTAGTTGAGTAATACAGGTGAAAGAAGGCATAATAAAATCAGGTAAGGGAGTAACTTAAGTTCAGGTTTGAAACCAACTCATTTGTATTCCTTATTGGCATAGGGATTCTAGAGGTCTGGGTGTGGTGTTTTGAATCACAAAAATGTCTGTCCTAGGCGTCTCTAGCTCCTTATTACAATCCAGAAAATCTTTGATTAGTGTGCAACTTTAGTCAGCTGAAATAATCCAAAATTATTTGTAATGGTAAAATCACCATTTTAGTGACAAGATGATTAAGCATAAAATTAATTACCAAAAGTATAAAGCATCAGCATATTTATGTTAAGTTCAGGAAAATCCTCAGAATATATGACATTCTGAACCTATAATATGCAAAACAATTTATTATGCTACATAGTCCAGAAGACTAAATTTTAAAAAGTGTTGCTTGATATTTAGTTTTAGTTTTATAATTAAGTTCGAAGGTAAAGATTTATAGATGTGTAGGAAAAAATAAAATTAAAATAAAAATAAAATTCTGCAAATACATGAGTTTTAACTTATTATTTGAACTTTTATAATGATTTTAATACTTAGCAAGATCTACTTTCTACAACTTTTGGCTTTTTGTGTAATTAAGGAGAAAATAAAAAAGAGAAAATAGGTTGTCAATATAATTTTAAATGTTTATGTTAATTCAGCTAACAAAATGTATTCCACCTATATGTTCTTTAAAAAAAATAATAATTTTAAAAGGAAGATAAATGGAAATGTACTGACTTAATAAGCTTAATAAGTGCTAAACTCACTTGATAAGAGGTGCACAAATCAGTTGTTGAAACATCTGAATATCCAAAGATCCAAAAAAATGATTACGTAAGTTTGCATTCTTATTAAGTGAGAAAATGTAAAAAATCTGTATGTTAAAGGAAGTGTTTAAAATTGGGTTCAACTGAATGTGGGCCATGCCACTCCCACCATCAAAACACCAGGCACCCCCCAACGCAGGCAGCATTCATTTGAAGAGGTGTGGACCTGTACGGAATACATACGCAGTGCTGTAACCCAAAATTACCTCAATAAAACAAAATTGTTCGGTAAATATATAAATGAAGTTGTTGGATTCAAAATACAACAAATGTATTTCAAACATTCTTAGAAATTAATGTTTATGCAGAAAATAAGATTTATATTAAGTTAAAACAAAGTGGGAGAAAAACTAGATTTATGAGTTGGTAACAGTAACACTGGACGGACAAATTCTATTACATTTGTCACCAAAGCATATATTTCAATTCTAAAATAATAATGAAAAGGTTCAGATGCTTTTAACTATCATATTAGGATTTAAATTCAACTGGCCTTCTTAGTAGAACGAAGGAAATTTTTCTAAGTTACACTATATAACATAAATGGATTTGATCTCCTCATGTTAATTTATAAACAGAAATATAGGCCCAACAATAAAAACTATAGTAAAAGTGCTACTATAAAACACTTCTTAGGAGAAGTCATTTATTCAATCCTTTTAACATTTAAAAAATATGAATTTAATGATGAAAATATTACTTTAGAATAACTCACCCTTATTTTTAAAGATTTATTTATTTATGCAAGAACTGGGGTACAGTCAGAGGCGCAGGAGGGTGAGAGAATTCACTAGAGTCAGAGCGGGGAACAGAACAGGCAGACCGACGAAATACACTGCTGAGGGGAGCAGTGGGCGACGGGAAAGGTCTGCCGCACCATGTGGGTTTCTCCCTGGCCAGCTGGGAATCGAAACCACACTGCAGAGGCTGCAGACAGCTTCACAGCGCTGCACTCAACCCACTGTGCCACTGGGGAGGCCCTAGAATATTTCACTCTTGATCACTTGAACTGTGACTAGTTCACAGTTACATTAAATTTACATAGTCACATGTGCCTAGTAGGTACTATATTGGTCAGTACTCACTAAAAATTTTGAATAACTTAAAATGCCTCAAAGGTATTTTCAGTTCAGTTGATATTCACTGAGCACCTGTCACAGCCAGGATACTATTTAAATATCAAAGCTTAATAATATAGATATAAAGTCCATCTGCTACTTTGAAGGTGCCCATTCTAATTTATATAAGCCTACATTAACTAATTGTAAAAATTTAGTAATGTTTCTCATTGTATGCAGAAAAGTGGAGGCAAATTTGGAGAAGACAAGGCTACAGGAAGCAGACAATATTGAGCAGAGATAATGAAGTCATTAGTACTGTGCATACGAAACTAAAACTGTAGCACAACCAAGTCGAGGTTGATATTCTGGAACTGCCAAATGTTAGCATAAGTGGAATTTCTTAAAATCTCTCTGACATAAGAAGACAGTGTAGTAATAGTGCTGGGTATGATTAGTCCAGGGAACAGGGAACCTTTTAATTATGCTTTATTATTAATAAGGAAAGACAGTGCTTAATATATTTATAACACTGATATATTCATGCACATTCACAATATGGAGAACACAACACAACTTTTGTCCAGGATAATGTCCAAAAAACCAAACAAACAAACATGGCAATAGTAATGCACTGCATTTATGTTTTATTGCACTACCAGTTAGGACTATTTGTGTCCCAAGTGTCAAAATGTCTGATTCATAGTAGCTTTAATAGGAAAGGAAATGGCATTGGCTTACTTAGACAGTGTTCTATTCCTGTCTAGGAGCCTAATGAGCAAAATGGAGTGTAGCATATAATTGTTGTGAAATATCTGCAGGTGTTTCAGATAGAAAGAGAATGAAGGGCTGAATCCTATTTTAGCTGCTTCATAAGTTATGCCATTTAGGGGAAGGAAGGTATTTACTTAGGATTCACCTTGACAGAGCATGTACTTGCCACATAAAGTGGGACGGGGTGATGTAAGTGGGGCTTTGAGGAGATAGTCTGAAGAGGAAGCACAAGAGAAAAATGGAGGGTTAGCTTGCTCGCTGAAGACAAAATGGGAGGGTGGTAAGAGAAGCAGAAAACATGGAGGCAATAGACTATCCAACAGGATAAAAGCTGGGTGATGATGGATAATGGCCAGTGGGAATCCCCAATGAGGAGTGATGTTAAAAGTAGGAGTATCTAATTTTCTCTTCATTATTTCAGTTACTCAAATGTTGGTTTTTAATGATGAAACCATTAGAAAATCTGCTATGTTCACAAATAATTTGAGCATAATTCTTATTGTTTTGGATTTGTTTGGTTGCTTGGTTTTAATGGAATGGAAAATGGAAGGAGCTAAGGCTAAATAAGTCCAATCGTGGTAGGAACAGAGGGAAGGAATAGCTACGGGAAGTGAAATGCACATGAAAAGAGCAGAAGCAGGAAATCACAACCAGAGACACACATTCACTTCAAGACGATAGACAAATCAAATGTGTCCCTCTTCCTCCCTCCTGCAAGCTGACCAGGGTCTCTTAAGAAATTAATAAATAAAAACATTCCTACAGAATTAACAGAATAGGCTTGCCATGATTAGTGATACCAGCCCAGCCCAGTGGGCTCCAGAGTCTCTCAGTCAAGAATGCAGTGTGGGGCCTCCCCGGTGGTGCAGCGGTTGAGCGCTGGGTTGCGAAGCTGCCCGCGGCCTCTGCAGCGACGGTTCGATCCCCGGCTGCTCCCCGGCCACCGGAGGAGGGTCCCACGTGGCGGCAGACCTCTCCTGCTGCCCGCTGCTCCCCTCAGCAGTGTACTTCAGTCCTTCTGCCTGCTCTGCTCCCCGCTCTGGCTCTGGTGAATTCTGTCACCCTCCCGTGCTTCTGACTGTACCCAGTGCTTGTATAAATAAATAAATAAATAAATAAATCTTTAAAAAAAAAAGAATGCAATGTGACTTTGAGACCCCAAATACAGCAGAAGCGTTGGGCTTTGTAAGACATGGAAGAGGAGGATTGGCAATATAGAGTGCCATGATTGGAACAATACATTCCTCAGTGCTGGATGGAACAGAGAGATGGCAAAGTCCAACAGAGCAGGCCACTCTCTTGTTAGTACAGAAGAGAGGGCATCTAAAATCGGTGAGGCTACCCAGAAGTCTATCTGGGTTTTAATCTTAAGGTTAATACAGCATGTGGGCAGCGTAGCAAGAAATGCTGAAAAGGGAGGTGCATTAATTACCCAATCACCTTCACAGCAGCAGACTCCAAATTCTGCCCTCGGGTAAAGCCTCCATGTGGCTTTGATGTGCAACTTTAAATTGGAAGGTACACATGGGTGATGGGGAAAAAGAACCTCAAACATGGGCTATTCCTATGGCCACCATTATGATGAGGACTCCTGATATCTATAAAAGGTGTCCCCTGTATCACAGGCTGATGATAAGTTCACTGACATTAGGACTCCTTTAAGCAGGGTTCAAATAACTTCTGCAGAACATGTTCTTTGAGGTAAAAGCATAGAATTTGGGACATACCTGTGCAATGGCAATTCATATATTTTATGACAAGTTTTCACTTTTCTTCCCCCCAAAGCTGGTATCTATGGAGGGCAAGGGAAATGAACTGTTTCCTTCCATCTTCAAGTTAGATAGTGCCTCACTGTATGAGTCTACTGGGGTTGCCATAACAAAATAGTAACAGGATGGGTGACTTCAATTACAGCAATTTATGTTCTGACTGTTCTGGAGGCTGGAAGTCTGAGACCACAGTCCCAGCATGGCCAAAGCATGGTGAGGGCTGTCGTCCTGGCTCCCCTTCTCACCCAGCTCTCACATAGCCTTTCCTCTGTGCATGGGTGGGGGCAGAAGGGCTCTCTCTGTATCCTGGTATCTCATCTTATGATGATACTATTTTTATGACCCCATTAAATGGCACCTCCTTAGAGGCCTGACCTCCAAATACAGCTATATTGGGTGAGGGTTTCAACACAGAATTTTAGGAGGATACAAACATTCAGCTTATAACACTCACACCTAATAGGTGAGCAAAAAAAAAAATTGTTAAAGAAGTGAAATAATGAAATCATAAGCTGTACAAGATCAAGAGACTTCTTCATTTGTTAACAAGGTGCATTTGCAGAAACGAATGTCATATACTTACGTTTCTCTTGGAATTGTAAATGGAGTCATTCTGTAATCCAAAAATGGACTTGATATCTCAATAAACTGGTCAGGCTTCTTTATCACTACTTCTAAAAAGTAACAGAAGTAACAGACAATATGGTCTACCTTTTGAATAATTTTCAATGATTACATGAAGAACTTAACATTGAATGGAGGTCTGATGCAATCACTATCTAGTGAATGTCAGTGGAGTAAAGTAGGAATGTACTAGGATATATTTTGCATTATCAGAAAAGTCATGATGTATTTTTGCTTGAAAAACTGAAAAAAATATGTCATTACTTTTCCAACAATTGAATATATTTTTTTAAATTGAAAGTGATTTCTGGATCATGCCAATATTAGACTACATTAGTCCACTTTTCTTGTTTTCCAAATTTACAATGTGAAGCAATCAAGTCTCAAGGGGGAAAGTTAGCACATCTTCTAGAATTATCACTCAGGAACAGCTGCTATTTTAAACACAGGAGTGACTTTCTATAAAAGTATTCACTAAAAAATGTGTTCTCTTAAACTGTATAACACAATTGCTGAAGACATAAAGAGGAAATGTGGACTAACACAAGGAGATAGTAGTCAAAGAACAGGAAATGTACAAAAACAAAGATCATAAGTAGAAAAGAAAGCAATAGAACAAGAAATCACCTGTGGAAACTTCTAAAGGAACCTGAGGCTGATGGAGAAGCAAATTCCCAATGGCTGTGATACATATCACCTCCCTCCTGTACTAACATGGTGAACACAGAAATTAACCATTAGGGATGATTATTTAAATAAAAGCTCTTGTTACTGTGGGTAGGATGCACATTGGAGGAAAAAATTTCAAGGTCTGACACAACACACAGAACTTTTCTGATTGTTCTGTGGCAATCTCTAACATAAGCTCTTTTTCCATTTCTTGTTAGTTTTCACTTTAAATAGTTAACCCACGAGAGAGAAGACAGTTACGTGGTGGAACAGCTATGTGGCACAACAAAATTACTGAATCTCAACAATCATTAGATTTTCTTCCCCACCTTGCAAAAGAGCTCTCCAATGGATCGATTTGCACAGCAACCCCTACTAAGTCAGAGAACGTGTATATTCAATATTTTTCATTCGCTTCAGGCTACTCTTTGATGTTCTGAACAATTTTTATTTATTTATTTATTTATTTATTTAAATAAATTTTATTTTTATATTCCCCATACAATTGTGACCCCCTTATTTTGACCCCAATCCCTCCCCTCCCTGCCCCCCACCACCCTTAGAGTGTCTCTGGTTCATAGTTGTTTGTTGATTTTGATTTTCACTTTCTTATAGTTATTCATTTTCCTGGTCCCTTATTTAAGTTTTCTAGATTCCTGCTATGAGTGAGACCATCCGGTATTTTTCTTTCTGGCTTATTTCGCTGAGCATGATCCCTTCCAGCACCATCCATGTTGTGGCAAATTGCATGAGTTTATCTTTTTTGATTGCTGAGTAATATTCCATGGTGTATATGGACCACATCTTCTTGATCCAGTCATCTATTTTTGGGCATTTGGGCCCTGAACAATTTTTAAATTATGATTTTATGCATTGAATTAAAAATAGCATTTAAAAGCAAAAGATATTCTTTTCCTTTCAAGCACTATACAGATGCTGATCTTTAGTTCAGGGAAGACAAAAGAGAACAGGGAAGAAGGAGGAAAGAAGGAAGGGAGGAGGGCAGGCGGTCGGGCGGGGAGAAGAGCAAGACTGAAGGGAATAAAAAGAAAGAAAGAAAAAAAAGACTGAAGGGAAGGAGGTCAGGAGCTTTGGGAGCACTGCAATGGGAGCACCGTAAGTCCCAGCAGCAGCAGACACCAACAGCCCATTCCTGAAACATTAAGAACTCTACAGAAATGACTGAGATCATCAAGCAAGAGGGAGAGAGGCCGACAGACCTAAATAAAAAATAGAGACCATATCTCCTCTCCATCCAAACCAGATTTTTCAATCTTTGTTCCTTTCTGGCTGGGATAAAACATGTCGTGCTAGAGAAATCTTTGCTTGCAGCTGTACTGGCTGTGTCAATGTAGGCAGAAAGCAAATGTGAGGAAAATTGCATAGCTATCGGTTGTTATTTATATTTTTTAAAATGCATGTAAATTATAGGTGGCAGGAGGCAGTGAGGTGCAGGTATGTGTTGCAATCTATGTGACCACGGCAGTTTCAGGAGCCCGAGTGCCCCTGAGAGTGCGTGTTTCACTGTGACGGGCACATGGTCTTTCGGACACCCTTGGCAAAGGATCAGCCAAGTCAGCACCACCAACAGGGGCACAAGCCACTATCTATGGGACCAGAGGCTTAAGTCATGTGTATAAGAATCACAATGGTGCCTTCACTAAATGGGCACTCGGAATGTTCACTGCCACTTGTTCATTCAGATGAAAACACAGGCCCTGGGGCATTAACCTCTCCAACCCAACCCGGCAGTGGATGAATACAATCAGAAAATAAGGAGGTATCAGAAAAGACAGACAACGCAAAAGTGAGGAAATGAACACAGAAGACAAAACAAAAAGGGTGGTTTTTGAAGAAAAATAATTTAAGCTCTTTTGGAATTATACACGCACTTACATATGCATAAGCCATAGCACTCCCTTCCTTTATCATTCTTCATTAAAAACTGCCAGCGCTAAATTAGCAATGGGAAAGCTGTGTATGCTGAGTATACAAAAATTATGCTTCATGCTGCTATGTCTTAATGTTTTCAAGCTTATTTATTTATGTATACAAGAACTGGGGTACGGCCAGAGGTGTGTGGGAGGGTAAGAGGATTCACCAGAGACAGAGTGGGGAGCAGCACAGGCAGACTGACTGAAATACACTGCTGAGGGGAGCAGCAGGCAAGTCAGGAGAGGTCTGCCCTGCCATGTGGGTCAGGTCAGCTTCCTGGCCAGCCGGGACTTGAACTCAAACTCATGTTGCAGTGGCTGCAGACAGCTTCATAGGTTGTATCTTAACCCCTTGCACCACCAGGGAAGCCCTATGTCTTAATTTTTTAATTGTTATTTTTTATTTTTTAAATCTCTTCATGTTAAGCTTCTGCCTTAAAATCAATTTTTTTTTTTTCATTTATGGTCTCATTCATTTCTTTTCTTGCCACCTTGTCTCATTTTCATTCAAACGTGGTGCTAATGATAACAGACTGATGAATGAAGACCTGCACAGGAAAAAGTTGACAATTCACATACAAATTGTGAGAAATTTAGGCATGAACTTGTGGACTGTCTCAGCTCCGCTCTCAGCCCAGGTGGGCTGATTTATGTCTGAGGACAACTACTGTTCACTCAGTGCCTCTGTGTCAATAGTAACACAGAAACAGAACTCCTATAGAAGCTGCAAGTGGAAATCAGTTAATTCAAAGATTATGTCCTGCAGGGCACTCTAGATTGATTCCCGTAGTATAAATACACCCCAGGGGCTTAACAAATGCTATTTAAGTTTCTATATAGTTTACTACAAACCACTTTGCTTCACAGTAGTAATGACAATGTTGTCACTCAAAGAATGGCCTTGATATACCTGGTCAGTTTAAAAGAGAACAAACCATTCAATTCCTGAGATGTAAAGAACTGATCCTCTAAAGACTCAACATGGGGCCTCCCTGGTGGCACAAGGGGTTAAGCACCACACTATGAAGCTGTCCACAGCCTCTGCAGCATGAGTTCGATCCCCGGCCGGCCAGAGAGCAACCCACATGGTGCAGCAGACCTCTCCTGTCTCACCCGCTGCTCCCCTCAGCAGTGTATTTCATCCAGTCTGTCTGTTCTGTTCCCCACTCTGTCTCTGGTTAATCCTCTCACCCCCCGCATCTCTGGCCTGTACCCCAGCTCTTCTATGCATAAATAAATAAATCTTTAAAAAAATAAATAAAGACTCAACATTTGGGCATAAAATTAAACGTAGCCTTTGTTGTGACATTGGGTAGCTAACCATGATATTCATCTTTCATTACAAATGAATGAAACTATTAGAACTTCACATAAAAAAATGTTAATTTGAAAAGACTTTGAAATAATACAGGCCATACCTTTCGGTTCATCTGTTATAACAGTCTTCTTTTTTTGGCGAAAGAGCTTCCAGGCAGGTACAGGAGGTGATTTCGGTGGTACGATTAGAGGACAAGATCTCGTTCGAGTGACCAGCACAGGATGGCTGTAGATGTGGGAAAGGCCGTATTCTCTAAGCTTCTCAGAAGAACTGGACTAAAAGGTGGAAGCAGATTTATAAGGACTCTAGCAACTGACTCAGATCTTAAAAACAATACTCAGATCTTAAAAACAATCCTCTGTCAGAGGACAATAAAAGAAAATGAGCCGTATTAATGTGTCCATTAATATAAGCACCATTACACTTACATCACTTCCTAGCATTTCGCTTTTTCTGGGCACCCAGTTTCTTTCTTTACAAAACAAGAGAACTAAAGTCCGCTGTGCAGTTCTAAGAGTTTCAGATTATATGAGACGGCAAAAAATTTAGCACACCAACTTGGGTTCAAAATTAATCGACTGTTATTTTTATGGATAAAAGCTTTGATGCAAGTGTTTAATATGTAATGTTTGTTGCTGTTGCTTTTCGCCACCAGCAATTGCCACACAGCATGCGAGGTCGAGCAGGAGCTACATGGCTGCCTTGTCCATAGTTTATGGCTTCTTCCTCAAACAGCCGCTCCCCCAGAGGGAATCCCCATGATCCTGCCTAACAATGGGGGCTTTCATAGAGGACAGAGGCTGCCCAGCACGCTGCCACATCAAGAACTTTCTCAAGCAGATGCTTCCCCCATCTATCCTGAAGCTCCTATGCTTTGGAACAACTCAGAATGATTGCTGTTCACTTGTCTGGCTTCCTCATTAGACCCTAAGCTTGTGGAGAGAGACCTTGTACTCAGAGCTTGCTCTCTGCTGAGCACATCAGGGACAAAAGACATCTGTTGTTGCACACAAACCTAAGTGAGCCTTTTTATCTTTGAAATTCAAAGCTCACTTTTGTTTTGATGTTAGTTTCTCAGAAGAACAGTGAAAAGATCAAATGGATGGTGCTATACTCTTTCCTTTTTGTAATGCATTTATCCTGTTCTTGTACTTTTTGCAGTTATGGAAAATGTTTAAGTACTTCCTGTACACGAGGCCATGACACTCCAAGCATGGTTTGTGTCCTTCATGGGCCGCTGTGTGGGTGTTCAGTGTGTCTGGAAAATCGAAGACAACACCTGGGCCTGTGCCACGTAAAAGACTAAAATTAAATCAGGGCTGAGATGACCAGTTCCAGCTATACGCATGACTCACATTGGATTTAATCATGATCAAATGAATTAACTCTGAATTAAAAACAGAAAAACTACCACTATCTCTGTATTGATAGCAGCTCATTAGGTCCCATTATATTGATATTATCACTGTGGTTATAAGGGAGTCTTTTGGAGAAAGGAATGTTTTCTATATGAAATGGAAAGTGGAGGAAAAGCAGGGAGGAGGAGGAGGAAGAGGAGAGATGAATTACATTATAACTAATAAAAATATGTAATTTACATGCCTTTTCTTTGGCATATAATAGAAACAAGCAATTGATAAAGAGCATGTGAGCCTACACCTTCATTTTCTTAAAAAAGGGAACTGCTGGAATCATTTGAATGTCCCGATCCCTGTGTTAGTGTCTAATTTTATAGATAAGGAGACTGAAATCCAGGAATACGATTTTAATTATTTCTGGTAAAATTCTGGTATTCCTTTCTAGCACAAGTAACTTTATTCTGCTGCCTGTCTCTGTGTCTTTCTCTCTCTCATGTGCACACACACACAACATAAATAATATTGTGTTTTCTGGCCTTAAGTGCTTACCATCTTCTTTAATGAAAATATCTTCCTTTCAAACAAATAGAGAGGTGTGAAAGTAGCATAGACAACCATGTGAGGGTACTGTATTGCTGAAGAACCTGTGAAACCAAACATAAATAGTTTCATGGAATTCTAACCCAAATGGGCTTGTCAGCAGGTCATCTCAGCTTGATCAAATCCTTAATGAGCTCATCTGGGCTGGTAAAATGTACGTAAATAACTCTGAGAGTATTTAATAAATGCTAAATCTCAAATATGCACATATCTTATAGGCTGTCTTACTAATTCTACCTTCACAGTAATACCTTGTAATTACTTAAGAAATAATTTTACTTCTCTGAAAATGCTATTACACAAACTTACAAGCTCTCAGTCAGTGTAACTTAGAATGAAAATAATGATGCACAAATGGAGTGTTTTGGAATTGAGTGATTTATTGAGGATTCCATACTCCTGAATCACACACAGTGTTATAAACCAATGTAACCCCAATAAATCAATAACTAAAATTGAGATCATTAGTAACCTCTATAGATAACATTTAAATCAGACCAGGAGTTTCTATCTCATTTCAAAAAGAAAACATAAACAAATGAACACTTCCATGGAGAAAACATAAGTAACTTAATTTGAAATGTTTAATGCTTGTAGAAATTACTTGAGAGTATCACATTTACTTATGCATATGATTCTTAGCATCCCTGAAATTACTATATTTAATTCAGTATGATATTTTGTTCTTTAAAGATTCTGTCCAAAATTTTAGCACTTAACTTATTTTCCTTTCTTATCTTTTTTTTTTTTTAAGTTATGTTTTTTTTTTTTTTTTAATAGAGGCATGTTTTATTTATTTATTTGTTTGTTTGTTTTTTTGTTTATACATGCACTGGGTACAGTCAGAAGCGCGGGAGGGTGAGAGAATTCACCAGAGCCAGAGCGGGGAGCAGAGCAGGCAGAAGGACCGAAGGACACTGCTGAGGGGAGCAGCGGGCGGCAGGAGGGGTCTGCGCGCCATGTGGGACCCTCCTCTGGTGGCCGGGGAGCAGCCGGGGATCGAACCGGCGCCGCAGAGGCCGCGGGCAGCTTCGCAACCCAGCGCTCAACCGCTGCGCCACCGGGGAGGCCCCCTTTCTTATCTTTACTTTTAATCAAAATGATTTATTTTATTCCTTAAAAATATTAAGCACTTACATTTAATTCTAATATAAAATAGTATTTTTTGAAGAAAAATGCCTTTACAACCACAAAATATCAATTACATATGAGCCCAGATCTCTCTAGAATAGATTAAGATGTGAAAGATGCCAAAAATAAAAACCCATTTTTACATTTAAAGGCTAAACTTTATATGTCTTTCATGGAATGGAGATTTGAACTTGGCTTCACCACACAGCACAACCTCTGAACCACATTCTGTATCTTGACATTGAACTTATCTGTGAGTTTGGTAGGAAAAAAAAACTGTTACTTGTGACTTATGTTTTCACAAAGAATGAAACTCAGAGAAAGATTTGACAGAGATGAAGAATTATTAATTTTGGGAGTGCTATGTCATCCACCATCAAAAACATTGCTTAAAGTCTTCAATATAAGAGAGAATATTTACTAAAGACGTAAAGATGTGACTAGGGACTTTTCTGTGTCAAATGACCAGATGCTTTTCTGTTAAAAAGTCGTAATTATTAAAATTTGCACACAAAAACCTTAATAACATATTGAAAAAGAGCACGAAGTGAAAATAAACTAGACATGGCATAGACCTGGAGTAAATGGAGGTATTTTTAATCACACAGTGAATTATGAGCTGAGAATCTTAATCTATACCCTAGAAATACCAAAACAGATGACTCAACGTTAGGACTATAAACTTAGCTATAAAAGGTTACATGTATGTATAATTATTTTAGCAGAGGAGGACACATACTTATATAACTTTATATGTATTATATATAACACTATATAATTACAAATAACATTTATTATGTGTATAAATACATGGTTATATATTTATATATATCTAAATATATGTAATCACGTATGATAAATGTAATGCAATAACATTTTAATATATTGATATATTAAAGTACAATATATATTTATTAGTATACACCTTCCTACTGAATCATAAGAACTTGGACAACCTTGGTGTTTATCACATGCAAAGGCCCTTGCCAGAATATGCACACCCATGTGAGATTCTGACAACTACTGGCAATCTTGAATGCATTTATTTAGATATTTTAGAAAAGGAAATACATTTCTATGCTTCAAAGTTGTTTTATTTTTTTTAATTTTTCCAGTTGCCTTTGATTGGCTCCCAGTTTTATTTATTTTTTTTAGATTTATTTATTTATTTTTATGCAAGCACTGGGTACAGTCAGAAGCTCAGGAGGGTGAGAGAATTCACCGGAGCCAGAGCGGGGAACAGAACAGGCAGACTGATGAAATACACTGCTGAGGGGAGCAGTGGGTGAGGCAGGAGCGGTCTGTCGCACCATGAGGGACCCTTGCCAGCGGCCGGGGATCGGGGATCAAACAGGTGCTGCAGAGGCTGCAGACAGCTTTGCAGCCCAGCGCTCAACCGCTGCGCCACCAGGGGAGGCCCTGCTTCAAAGTTATTTAGTATTTTGGAAAGAGCCAGAACAGTGATTCTAGGAGACTGAGCACTTACAATCTGACAGAGACTGCAGAGAGTACTGTACTTCTGAGGAGGGTCTTGAACCATGAAATGACCATTTGAATTTTTCCTTCTCTCCATCTTTACTCCTCTTTTTCCCAATGTCTTTTACATCTGATCTTTCTAACAAATTAAAAAAGACAACCAACGTTTTAAGCACAAAGTCTCAAAGTATATATCTTATTCAGTCATTATGCTGAATAACAGACCAAAGCAGCAGCCCTATATAAATACAAAAGCATAGCACAGATTTCCCAAAACAGTATTCGCCTCTAACAAGAAGCAAAAAATAAAGCAAGGGAAAACTGACATGGATTGAGAAAGATATATAGCAATAGTTAATATTAACTACATAAACTATAGGTTAGATGCAGCTAGTCACTAGAATTTAAGTTATATATATATAATTACAGGGTCAGGATAATTCTCTCATTTTCAACATGGAACAGTAAAGCATATACTTAAATTTGAATCCTAAATGTGAAACTCACTCAGATCTTCCTTATTTGAAGCTCCCATATCAAGAACACACAGCTTTCTGTTTCTAAGACATCCAGTATTTTTTTTAAAGATTTATTTATTTATGCATACAAGAGTTGGGATGTAGGCTAGAGATGCGGGGGGTGAGAGGATTCACCAGAGACAGAGCGGGGAACAGGACAGACAGACTGAAATACACCGCTGAGGGGAGCAGCGGGAGAGACAGGGGAGGTCTGCTGTGCCATGTGGCTAGCTCCCTGGTGGCCAGGGATCGAACCTGTGCTGCACAGGCTGCGGATTACTTCATAGTGTGGTGCTTAACCCCTTCTGCCACCAGGAAGGCCCAATATCCAGTATTTTCCAATGGATTCTGGGTTCCTACCAACACTTTATTGCCAACACAGCTCACAGAATAAAACTCTAAACCCAGAACTACCTCTATCATATAATTTCAATCATTTTATTTGCATAATTCCATGAAACACATTCTCCCTTCATCTTAAAAAGAAAATCCGTCAAGATTTTTTATTCCCTAATAAATTTCTCCCAATTTAAGAAATTTCAGATTCTGCCATTTTATTTCTTCATTATCTGCTCATTTTTTGAAATTTACATAAATAAAAACTATGTATATTCACAACTGGCAATGTTCTTATTCTGAGGTATTCCTGTCTCATCTCCTAGCTTTCATAGTATATTAAAAATCTATGTCAGATAGTGAAGGCAAAGATAAACAGCTGGGACTACATCAAATTAAAGAGCTTCTGCACAGCAAAAGAGACAATAACAAAAACAAAGAGAAACCCCACCAACTGGGAGAACATTTTTGCACACAACACTAATGATAAAGGACTGATCACAAAAATCTACAAAGAGCTGATGAGACTCAACAACAACAAAGAAAATAATCCAGTCAAAAAATGGGCAGAAGAGCTAAAAAGAAACTTCTCTGAAGAGGAAATGCAAATGGCCAACAGACATATGAAAAAATGTTCAACATCACTTGTAATCAGGGAAATGCAAATCAAAACTACCATGAGATACCATCTTACACCAGTGAGAATGGCACATATTAAAAAAACTAGCAACAACAAATGTTGGCGAGGGTGTGGAGAAAAAGGAACTCTCCTGCACTGTTGGTGGGAGTGCAAACTGGTCCAACCACTATGGAGAGCTGTGTGGAGATTTCTGGACCTACTAAACATAGAGCTTCCATAGGATCCAGCAATTCCACTCCTAGGTATTTACCCAAAGGACACAGAAACATCAATTCCAAAGAACACCTGCACCCTATGTTTATAGCAGCACTATTTACAATAGCTAAGCTTTGGAAACAGCCCAAATGCCCAAAAATAGATGACTGGATCAAGAAGATATGGTACATATATACCATGGAATATTACTCAGCATTCAAAAAAGATAAACACATGCAATTTGCAGCAACATGGATGGCGCTGGAAGGGATCATGCTCAGCGAAATAAGCCAGAAAGAAAAAGAAAAATACTGGATTGTCTCACTCATAGCAGGAATCTAGAAAACTTAAATAAGGGACCAGGAAAATGAATAACTATAAGAAAGTGAAAATCAAAATCAACAAAAAACTATGAACCAGAGACACTTTTTTTTGGGGGGGAGGGGAGGGATTGGGGTCAGAATGGGGGGGTTGCAATTGTATGGGGAATATAAAAATAAAATTTATTATTTAAAAAAAATGAAAAAAAAATCTATGTCAGAAACAAAAGTCAAGATAGCTATAATGTTAAGTTTTAGGAGGTAGATCTAATTGGTGACCATACATACATATAAAAAGTAGGTTTTCAGAATTTTATCCTGTGAGTTTTCTATAAATATTTGATTTAAAACCATTTTTAGGTAGCTATATGACTGAATGTATTATTTTAAAGTAAGATTTTATAACACCTTCAAATTCCTACCCAGAATTCATAATATAGACATAATATATGATAAAATTTAAAAGGAGAAAAAAAAATACGCTTTCACATAGAGATGCATATAGTGTGCAAGTCTCTATTAAACTGTGCTATTGCCAATACTCTAGATAAATGTGGTGCTCCTCTGTCACTGTATCCCATCCATCTAGCCGGTCCCTCTTGCAATAAAATCAGCAGATGAGCTGTAGTGGAGATAATTTTCCTTTAGTTCTGTAAACATTTACCACATCTACTTTAAATCACCATGAGACTCTTTATCTTCCACTTTCCAGTGAATTATCAGCAAAGCATAATCTAACTGTGTCTACTTTCCATTTCTTGAAAAAACTACTAGTTTTCTCCTTTGCCTTTTAGTTCATTCTACTCTACATGTAATATACAAAAAGCATGTATGTGATGAACATTGAAAATTTAATCTTTCTTCCTATATTAATACCATATGATGTAGCACTGTCAATATGTATATATATAATTACCTTCAATTTCTAAGAAAACGATACATGGAGTAATAATTAATATGAACCTGGTACGTTCTAGAATCTTAGAAAAGAAGGATCTTATTATATGGATGTTTTCACAAGAGTTAATAAATTATACTACTACTAATAAAGAGGCACTAAATTTAACAATGTTTCTAAGGCATTTATATACAATATTCATATTTAATAACATGGTGATAAAAAATATCTTACCCTTGGGAATTCTGTCACTTCTCTCAGGCACTTTTAGTGTTGTCAATGAAATTTCAGGTTTGGATTCTTTGCTGTCTTTTCCATCTTTAATTTCTTTGCCATTTTTCACTTCTTTTCCTTCTTTCCCATCCTTCACATCTTTGCTATCCTTCAGTTCCTTCCCAGGTTCTTTTACTTTGGGTTCTGTCACTGTAATTTTGCTTTCAGAACTGTATTCTTCTGTCAGCTTAAACTCAGGCAATATGTCTTTTAAGAGGTCCCAAATTCTGTTTGTATATGTTGGGCTTAGATAAAACACATGGATATTAATTTCAACCACTTTCAACTTTCTTTCATTTCAGACCAAGAAATTATTACAATAAAAAAATCAACTTACTCTTCCATATACAAGACTAATTTCAATAGCAACTTCAAATTTTTGTTAAAAACACCACTTGGTGCATTCACGAATTCAATAAACTCTGATTCAGTGTCTACTGTGTGCTTTCCTTTATTAATGCAAAAAGACCAGAGGGCCTCCTTTGTGGTGCAAGGGGTTAAGCACTGCACTATGAAGCAATCCACAACCTCTGCAGCACAAGTTATATTCCTAGCCGGTCACAGAGCAACCCACATGGCGCAGCAGACCTCTCCTGTCTCTCCTGCTGCTCCCCTCAGCAGTGTATTTCAGTCAGTCTGCCTGTTCTGTTCCCCACTCTGTCTCTGGTGAGTCCTCTCACCCCCACATCTCTGGCCTGTACCCCAGCTCCTGTATGCATAAATAAATAAATCTTAAAAAAAAAAAAAAAGACCAGAGTTTTGTGTCCATTGATGGATGAACAAAGAAAATGTTTTACCCAAATAAGATGTGAGATATATGTTATATATTTTTTGTGGCTGTAGTCACACACACATAATATATATAACACATATTTGAAATATTATTCAGCCATAAAAATAGAAGGAAATTTTGTCATTTGTGACAAGTTGGATGAAACTTGGCAGCATCATGCTAAGTGAAATATGACACAGACAGACAGAGGTTAATATGATCTCATATGTGGGATGTAATCAAACCAAACCAAAACAAAAATATGTACTCACAGATAATAGAGAGGAAAAATTGGTAGTTGCAAAACTCAGAGTCTTGGAAGTGCTAAAATTGATGAAGGGGTTCAAAAGCTACAAAATTCCCAGTTTATAAAATAAGCAAGTTTCTGGAGCACGATGCATACAGCCTGGTGACCACTGTCAAGAATACTGTATTACATATTTGAAAGTTCAGAAGGTGGACCTTAGGAGTTCTTATCACAAGAAGAAAATTTTAACTGTGGGGCAATGACTGTTAATAGAGTCAATATACGAATATTGAATCTTTGTGCTGTATACCTGAAACTAATATAATGTTACATGTCAAATACATTTTAATAACAATCATGGCCTTAGTCTTTTTTTTCATTTTTAAGATTTATTTTTATTTACTTATACATACAAGAACTGGGTATAGGCCAGAGGTGTGGGGGTTGGGGGTAAGAGGATTCACCAGAGAGAGTGGGGAGCAGAACAGGCAGATCTACTTAAGTACACCGCTAAGGGAAGCAGCAGGCAAGAGAGAAGAGGTCTGCTGCACCATGTGGGTCAGCTCCTGGCTGGGGATCAAACTCAGGTCACAGTGGCTAGTGATAGCTTGATAGTGCTGAGACTTTAAACCCTGCGCCACTAGGGAGGCCCCACAGAAATATGTCTCTTAGTCTTAAGGGTCGCTCAGGCTGGCAGTAGGGATAGGCATATCACAGTCATGACAGGGAAAATGCATGTGTTTGAGTATTGAGTATCAGTCACTTTCCCATACATTATCATTTATGAAAAACATCTTTATCATACCTGAATTCTCCACAGAATTTAACAATATTGCTATTCTACCTTTCTTTAAAGTCTTCCCTGAGGCATACAGCATCTCTCTTTTCTGGTATCTTTTTGTTATAGATATTATTTGCAGACCCCTTTGAAAACTCTCTTTCCTGTGCTTACTTTTGACAAATGAGGGTCACTCTCCCAAAGTACTTCTCCTTATGATCATATTATCTTTTAGACGCTTTTCTCAACAAGTGAGCAGCACCACATTTTTAGTTTACATAGATGTAACACTCGAATCATTAACTTCAGCTTAAACCTCTCTTCAGACATCCAAACCTATATGTTCAGCCACCTAATGGATAGCTGTCCAAAAATAAACATAAAAATCCATGAACAAAACATACTGCTATCATCTTCCCACCTATCAATCAAGTCAAAAAACTGATTGTCAAATAAATCACTTTGTCCATCAATCCTACCACCTCTAACTCTAATAGATTACCTGTTCTCCATTCTTATCAATAATTCCTCTATAGAAGCTCTTGGCAAATCCCTCTGGATTCCTGCACAAGCCAGTTCCCACACTCCAGTCCAGCCATCTGCTCTATTGCTCCAAAGTGTCTTCCAGTTTCACAAGTCTGATAAGATCATTCTCTTGTTTAAAATTCCTCAATGACAATCTATCACCATATGGATGTGAGAATTTTTTAACAAGGCATAAAATGTCTTTGTCTATGCGGCTTTTGTTCTCTACCCGACACTCATGCCTCCTCTACAATCCTGTAGCACAAATTCCAGTCATGCAGAACCACATGCTTTTCTGGGAGTACAACTACTTACCTTGCACTTCCATGCGATTGTTCTCTAAGTTGGCTTTCCTACCGCAATAAGTTGCATTGTCTTCAACTAATCCTTGAGGTCAGCTCAAGTACTACCTTTTTTGGAAATTAAAATACATGTTCCTGCTCTGAGTTCCCAAAGAATCTTTTACATATTTTAAATTTAATACTTTTAAAATTTATGTTTTAGAAGATTAATCAGATTACCATATAGAGAATTATTTGGGGAAGAGGAAGGTAGACACAAGAGGATTGGTTATAAAGCTATTAAATTTTTGCATGTAAGCAGTGACAGGGAGTTAATCTGGGATAGGCAATAACAGAGATTCAGGACAATGGATAAATTCAAAATGAGGGAAGGGTGTTCTATTGACAGAGATCAGTAAGGGCTATGCATGAGATTGAAGAAAATGATTAAGGCTGTCTCTTAGTCTTGTTCTGTTTGTGTTTTAGCTTGAATCTCAATACATGGGTGCCATGTATTGAGATGAGGTAGTCTAGTAAAGGTATAGGTTTGGGATATTGAAAATCAAGAGTGCTGTATATTTTCCATCTCATATAATTTTTTGATATCCACTATCTATGCAATGTATGTGATTGAAGTAGTATATATACATACAGGCTATGGTTCAAGAAAGGTGATCAGGCCTGGCAACACAGACTTGAAAGTAACTGTCAAATATATTGTAGTTTAAGTTCATGGGATAGTACACCTATTACACTCTCCACTGTGGTTGAGGAGACAGTTATTGAGGAGCTATCCAAGAAGACTGAGAAAGAGCAGCAAATAAAATAGAAAAACTCAAAAGAGTGTTGGGCCTCCCTGGTGGCGCAAGGAGTAAAGACACAGCCTATGAAGCTGTCTGTAGCCACTGAAGCATGAGTTTGATCCCCGGCCAGGGAGCTCCCCACATGGTGCAGCAGACCTCTCCTGACTCACCCGCTGCTCCCCTCAGCAGTGTATTTCACTGTTCTGTTCCCCCTCTGTCTCCTGTGAATCCTCTCACCCTCCCCCACATCTCTGGCCTGTACCCCAGTTCTTTCTTGTATGCATAAACAAATATTTGAAAAAAAAACTCAGAGTGTTTTGCGGAAGCAAAGTGAATTAAATTTTGCAAAAGAAATAAATTATTCAAGATCAAATACTGGGGTACCACATCAATAGAGAAAAAGAGGTGACCACTGGACTTGATAATGTCAAGGCTTTTGTTGACATTAAAAATCAATTTATGAGTTTAGTATAGGATGTACAAAAAGTTGGGTGAGAAAAGTTTGAGAGGTGAGAAAATAAAGTATAGACAATTCATTCTTTTAAGATTGTCTCTGAAAAGGAAGATCAGCTGGTGACTTCAAGATAATTACTGATTTTCTTTTATATCTGTGGTTTACTTGAGTACCTGAACTGCTTCCTGTTCATCACTGGGTCATCAGTGCTTGGCAGAGAGTGGGCACTAGTATATTTCACTTTGCTTTAATCTTACAACAACTCTGCAACAGAGGTATTAAAATCCTAAATGAGGCTTAGGAGGCTGTAAATTTTAATGCAGTAACACAATCCATATTATCTTTCCATCCACAATATAAGAAAGTGCTATGCTATGAACAAGAAACATTCTACCACAGAATTAGACCATATAACTTTTTGGGTGGTTAGCTAAAATATATTGGATGGCAGAATCTTCTATTCATGGATGAACTACACCGACATCAAAGAAGTATGCCAAGAAAAGTCATCTCTTCATTTGAAATTACCAGACTTCTTACATCCACTCACAACTATCATTGATTGTATTCTATTACTATATGGAGAATCTGAACTTTCTTGTTTTTTTTCCAAGTGGTAAAACTGCATTAATTGTAGAAAAGCATAATACACAAGGTCAACAATTGCAAATAGAGCAGCTGTCCTTTGCTCCTGTGGGAGAGTAAAAGGGTAGCTGGTGTCTGTGGGATATGCCAATGAAACACTTTTCATATGGAAAAAAAAAATCAGCAGTCCACACAAGTTAGCACTCTCCTTGACCTCTGTAAAACCATGACTACGACTGGCACATTCTAATCCTTCTTAGTAGCAGAAACATTTCACTGAACATACTATTTCATGACTTTGATCATACTGTTTGCCTGCCTTTGGTGCCCCTGTCCCCTTCCATTCCTTCAAATCAAACCCAGCCAGTCAACAGGAAAGACTCCAAACAAGTCAGAAATTTCTCCATGAAGCCTTACTCGATCCCTGCCTATGCTGAGGGCAAAGGCGACTGTTGCCATATTTCAATTTAGCCAGTTTCATGACTCTTTTCTTTTTTTGGTGATTTCATAATTGCAGTATGATTGTAACTTAAAATTAGATGAATAACATGACAGAGTGTTCATAAGAAAAATCCCATAAGGCAGTTCACAGTATGTCTTTCAAGTTGTATTTAAAGGAAAATTGACAGGTTTAAAATTCTAGTTCAGTCTCACTTTTTTATACTTCTTTTCCCTGTATCTAATGGTTGATTACCACGTTTTTACAAAATAACCTAGTGAAAACAACTAGAGAAGGAAAAAAAAAAAGCTTTTACATCCCTCTACCATATGCTGGCTACTTATTTTTGACAATTTCACCTACTCAGTTTCAGAATATATAGGAGAGGTCATTTTATCTCCATTTCACAACTGAAGAAACGAGGATACTGAGAGTTTACATTACTAAGACTACTTCGATCTTCTCCAGCTTCTACCCTGGGAAGCATAGTTTCACCACATTGATCAAAGATCAGAGATGATCTGTGTTGATAAATGTACTGTGGATTTGATCATCTTGTAAAATTTAGCATCTAAATTGGTGATTTGTGCAGATCCATTGATATAATTATTTTCTATGTACCTTACCCCTATCAATTTCCAATGTTAATGCTAATATGATCAAACTGTCCGTAACATTCATGTAAAAACACAACTATTTGTGAAATTTTACATATGACAGTAAGTGGCTTCTCTGTTCCATTATTTACCTGCAAAGCATTATTTTTGGACCTAGATGACAAATCTTATATATCTAGAACCACATAAGAGAAGGACTGTGGGCAGCAAGACTGCTATCAAATTGTTATCGCTGCCTCATAATAAATTCCAAACTGAGCTTCAGTTTTCTCATTAGTAATTACTTATACCTAACTGATGGGGCCATTGGGATGATGAAATAGGACAATGGGCGCTATGGTGGCAGGTGGTAACATAAATCTGAAGAGATGTGATCTCTTACATGTACAGTGTTATAAACTAATGTTATCTCAATAAATTGATCCATTAATTCATTAAAAAAGAAAGTATTTTAAGGACTGTGGTCTTTAATTAGCAATGTTACATTAAAGTACTCAATGCCTAATGAGTGTTTTATTATTTTTAATCATTGCCAAATATGTATGGCTAATTAAAAACTTCTTTTGTGTTTCTGTACTTAATATATGTAATAGTGGTATAAGTAAGAAGGGACACCTGTAAATATTTTATCATAATAAATTATTACCATTGTTTTAATATCTGTAATCCAGATATTTAAAGATTAAATATATGTGGCGATTGAATTTATCCTGGAAATCTCAAGGAATTTTATGTAATACTATGTTATTTTCCCAAAACACTTTTTGTAGAATATGACATTTTTAAAAATCCTTTTAATAGCGGAGAACATTTCTGTTAAAGAAACTTTACTAGGGATGAAAGAAAACAAGAGATAAGGAACCAAATGTCAAACCTACTGGATAGAAACCACTTCAGGGAGCCATCCTGTGAGGGCGTGAATAACAGTGAACTCCCCCAGTTCTCGCCTCTCTGCTATGTGGATGCTAAAAAAGGAAATACACAACAGTATGATTACTAAACTTTAGAACTACAGAGTGGTATTTCAGGAATGGGGATCACTAATAAACAGGGAAATATTAAATGCAGGGGTCATGCTGGTTATATATTATTACATAGGAAAACGCTAGATAACTGGTTTTGTTAAAATATTTAAACCAATTGAATCATAAAATTTCATGTCGACTTATAAAATAGGCTTACAAGCATGATTACAAAGAGAAATAAGTTAATATTAATGTCCTTGAATAACATCTTTTTGTTCAATGTTGAAAGAATCCAATCAATATTGAATGAAATGATGCTCAGAGACCTGGCTTCCTTATTTAAAGCTTCATTTAAAGTTGCAGTTTCCAGTAATCTATCAGTGAGGATGTATCTACATAAAACATATTCATACAGAGTATTACAAATATATAAAAAGCATATAATATTTTATATATTCAATATATCTACTGTATATGATCATGTGTAGTTATTTTAAAGAGGGTAGTCTCTTTAATTTTTCTGATTTCAATAATTAATCTAAGGTGACTATGAAATTAAGCCAGTCTCATACATGGCAGTGCAAAATGGGCATCAACAAATCTTAATGAAATCCTTTGATAATTGCAAAGAAACTAGGAACATCTGTTCTATCCTGTACAAAAGTGTAGATCTGCCATCACAGCATAAATTCAAACCAGGTTGTGACTGAGCAAATATGTTTCTTCTCATTTTAGTCCTTTCATTTTTTTTTTCTAAGCTGGCTGGTCCACTTACATTACTAAACATAAAACCCAGATTCCCATTTCACCCAAGAATTACAGTTTCAGCCCAGTGTATGCCAATCAGTGACAGTGATTTATGGTTTTGACCAACAGACTTGTCCTCTTCAGAAAGAAATCTTACAGTCCTTAGTCACTCATTCCATCACTTATTCATGTGCACTGATTTGTGATTCACATATTATAAATTCTGGTGTATCTACATATATCAGAGACAACAAACATCTATTGGGATAGTTTACTGTCTAGTTTAAACTCCCCTTTGAATAATTGTATTTATGAATTTACTCTGCAAACTGATAAAAATAATGCTTTTTCTTTGTATATCTCACATAGATATTGAGATGACTACTCTACATTAATTTTTAAGTGTAGAAATATAAAACATGAAAATAGTCGCTATGTCATACAATATCTGAGAAAATGCAAAGAAAAATATAAATGTTGCATATAGTGCAGATTTCCACTAGAAATTCTAAGAAATATAGTTCACTTAGTCTGGTACTATTTTCAAGCTGGACTGCTTTTTTTTTAAATTAACAATTTAATTAAAAAACTCTATATTGCTATATTGCAAATTTTATAGCAACTCTATATTGCTATAAAATTTGAGGGCACTAAAGCTTTAAGAAAGACAAATGCCATTCCACTTATCCAAGCATTAAATGCTTCACCTGACTTGCAGCTCTAAATTCTCAGAACTTCAACTTAGGCCTGAGAGTCAGCAACACTAATTTCTCTTAAAACAAGTAAGCACAGTTGTCACCACTGTGAGTACTTCATAGATTTAGTTATCTACAAAGACATGGGCTGAGTTTTTTGAACAATCTTTGAAATTAAGGGCTGCAAGCAGGGTGAAACAAAGTTTCCAATAAAAAATTGAGAGTTGGTAAGAGAAAAAGAGAAATGCAGGTGATAGATGCAGGAAAGGTTTCTGATTTGTAGCCTTGAAAGAGAAAAAGGAAGCTGAGGCAGAGACAATGCACTCAAAGCACAAGGGCTTCTGACTTGCTGTGTTTACAGAAGGGGAGGGGGCTAAGCTTTGAGCAAAAGGCTGACATGGCCTGTTAAAGGTGAGGGTGTTCTGTTGAATATTAAACTGCTGACACAGGCTTAAGAAGGAAGGACGTCAAGTTTAAGCAAGTGCAGGGTAGGAAAGGATTCTACCACTCTTCAGTGACACAAAGTTGCCATGCACAGCTCGAGTATCTAAGCTTTTTTTTTGCATTGCTCATGCCAACATGAAACTAAAGCGTTGCATGTATGCCTTCTATATGTTGGTACATAAATCACACAGATTTCTCAAGGAGATTGAAAGAAATACTACCAATTTTCACCATGAATGCATGAAAAGAACCAGTGTTACCAAAAGCATGATGAGGACACTGGGGTTCCTCCAAAAAGCAGATTTTTCAAGGCTGCTAAATAATTGCCAACCAAAAACTTTTAGGGGATTCTAGTATATATTGTTCATTATGAGCTATTTTCCCCCTATAAAACTACATCTTTCTCCCACTAATCTGAAACATTATTTTCTATGACTGATTTTGCACTCATAGTTAGAAAACACTGGATTTAAGAAATAATGGTGAAGTATTTTTTGGGGAGACAATTTTGTCTTATTGTTGCCTAACCCAGTATTTCATGCCCGTGGCTATGGCATGTTCATTCTTATATTAGAGCATTTACATTGCTTGGGAAGAAATATTTTTAATTTTTCAATGAAACTCTAGAATATAGATGTATATTTGTTGCTATTATTTGCTTTTTTGTTTTTATACAAATGACTAATTCTTCACTCTACTTACTCAACATTTGTCAACTTAATTATGGCTTTAGACAAGAGCATTGGCCAGAGCTCAAATTCATTGGTTGTGGCTGGAAGCAAGAGTTTGTTATCTTCATCAAAAGGCAGAGAATCATCAATAGTTATCTTTCTCCAGCAACCCTAAAAATGAGAAAAAAGGAATGTGCCTCAGTGATTTGTTACTTCTGCTTATACATTATTGATGTTATTATAATACTGACATTATTATTTACTGTTTTATAATTTTATTTTAGTTCCTTCAATATAACTTTTGTGGAGAATTTTAACTTACTATTTTATTTAATATATTATAGCATATCCAGACCTAACTAAGTCAACAGTGTCCTTATTTAAGAGGTACTGTTAGGACATTTTGGGGTACCTCACCTTATATAATGCAACTAATTAATTCTGTTTCAAAGAGTGGAACTAAAACATTATGCAACCATTAATAACTGGGGCATAATCAAAGAACTTAATATAGTCACATTGCAAATTCTCCAAATATAACTTCAGTAATTATCACTTATCCTGATAGGCTCCATGATGTCACACTTCCAATTACCGTATTATTCTTACTCCTCATCAAAGATTTAATTTTATCATGAAGTTAATTAATAGATAGTTTATGTAATAAAATCAGTATATAAGCATATTATTTCAAATAAAAGCTTGAAATAAATGATAATATTAATAACTATAGCTCGATGATTTTTTATCTCTGATTTAACATGCAAAATTTTATTACAAGTTCATTCCCAAATTTGACAAAGAAATATTTTCAGCAGGGATACAAGCATTGTGAACAAGAAAATTCAGCATCACACATGGCCTATAATCATTAAGCTGCATATAGTCTAGTGAGGGAAGGCATAAAAGAAAACAGTGTAAAATGCAATATGAGGTGCCCTAGGATCAGAAAGGAATGGGGAACTAATTTTGCTTGAGAAAAGTCATCACAAGAAAGTGACATTTGAACTGGGATTCTAAGGACATTATACTTTTCCAAGCTAATAATAACTATAGAGTGAAAAATGTATTGTTTTGTTCTGTTTTTCATGATACTTATAACTCTGAACTCATGTTGCCTAATGTAGTGGTTATATATCTTTTTCTTCAGATATAAAAGCATGATGTAGGACAGGACAGGGTTAAAGTCACATAGTTTAGCAACTCCATCTTCCAATTTCAAATGAATTGTTCCCTCAAAATCACAACTCAAATAAGTCAGATGCATAGGGACAGATACAACATGACTCCACTTATATGAGGTTATCTAGAAAAAGCAAATTTATATAGACAAAGGCAGGACAGTAGTTGCTAGGGGCTTGATGGAGAGGGAAATAAGAAATTAATATTTAATAGATAGTTTTTGTTTGGCATGATGAAAAAGTAGTGGAAATAGTGTGACAACTGCATAGCATTGTAAAACTACTAGTGCTACTGAACTGTACATTTATGATGGTGAAAGTACTCAACATTATTTGATGTCTATTTTGCCACACAACCTATAGTAGGAGTTCCCTTACTACATTTTGATTTTCAAGAATATTTTAAGTGGGGGCAGCTGGATTCCAACTGAGGAGCTCCCAGCTGAACAATGCTATCACATCAATAAAGAATGCTTTGATTACTAGGTAAGTCACATGCATGTATATTGTATCTCAATCAATCTGCTACCAGAAAAAGATGAAAAAATACACAGGGATGAATGTTCAGTATCACATTTCTAAAATAAAATTTGACTAGACTTAGGAATTTAATTGATTCCTTGATATTAATACATTGGTTGGGTTTCCCTAAATTGTATAAAGAAATGAAGGAAAATATTATACACATAATTTGAGACCTCATTACAGAACACTGAATTATTTTTCATTTATTATTTTGTGTTACTGTGTGTAAAGGGGGTATAACAAAGGGCACTTTTTACTCAATTGAGTGTGTCAGCACCACATCATTTTTTTTATTATCGAGGTAACATGGGTTTATAACAATGAATGTCATTTCAAGGTACAAGGTCACACCTCCTCAGATGCAAGTCACCACGCACCATGCCTGCCACTGAGGTACCCACAGTCCATTGAGCCTCCTCTCCACTTTGAGTCTCCCTGTCCCACTCCCAGTCTTATAACCTAATACAAGAACTTGGGTGTAGGCCAGAGGTGCGGGGGTGAGAGGATTCACCAGAGACAGAGTGGGGAACAGAATAGTCATCTCAACTGAAATACACTGCTGAGGGGAGCAGTGGGGAGACAGGAGAGGTCTGCTGCACCATGTGAGTCATCTCCCTGGCCTGGGATCCAAGTGTTGCAGTGGCTGCAAGAGCCTGATAGTGCTGAGACTTTAACCCCTGCACCACCAGGGAGGCCCTAAGCTGATGCTTTTATGAAAGCCTTAATCATTTGACCTCACTCAAGTTTAGGCAAATGAGCAGAAGTGGGGGACATATACCCAGGTATTTGACCTGCTCATCTTCCTAGGTTCATCACCTTCTAGAATTCCTCAACATTTTCTGTTCCGTATCCACTTTCTTATCCCTCTCTCCTATCACACATTTAAACTCTAAAGTCTAATCTGTCAAATCTGCCTCCTGTTAGTAAATAAAAGTGATAAAGTAATTTAGGGAGTTATTTTCTCTCCTAACAGTTTGACCTTCAAGGTCCATTGTCTTGTGGTGAATATTAAAAAACCCAAAATCCTATTTCAGCTATCAGAAACTAACATTACCTTCTTTACTGGCACCTTCTCACTGTAATGATGCTATTATTTCCTAAGCATTGACCTTTCAATATTCCCTATCCCAGGAAGATAGATAGCTGAGGGAAATGTCATGGCCCTAGAAATATATAACATATGATTAATATTCAATATTTTCCCTACTCCCTCAAATGTTCAAGAACTTTTGAGCCCTTGACCAGCCATTTGTCAGCGACCAGGCCCAGTGCCATGGGTGCGTCAGCAAGTCAGTCACTTGGGACCCACACTTAGAAGGACCCCACACTTGCCTTAAAGTGCTGCTATCACTGTCCTAAAATCCTGTAGCTAGTGCTGCCTATGACTTGGGGCCTCTAGGAAGAGAATTCTACCATTAAAAACCTAAAGATGTGGGCTATACTCTAGCAGTGCTAAATATGGTGTGAATCTACTTTGCCATAGCAACCAGCACAGGTCATAATTCTCTATTTGTGCTTCCTACCATCACATTCATTTTCTTTTGTGTCAGCCAGAAGTCAAAAATGACTTTGTCAGATAGAGGTTGGTTAACATGAAAACAGATCTCAAGTTCAGGGTCAAATCCAGTTGAGATCTTGGCCAGCAGCAGCAGCCAAATCCAAGAAAGGAGGACTAGACCATACTCAAGCACTCCTTTCGGCCCATGACCGTGATGTGCACCTACCTGCTACCCAGCCAGCCTGACTCCTAGGGCAGAGGGATGCACTATCACAAGACTGGTATCACAGGAGAATCCGCTGTGTTTCTTACTGATCCCAAATCCCAAATGATACTGGAGTATTTCTCTCCAGTAGTTATACAAGTAACATCCTGCATTGACTGCATCATCTTGCATTAGCCGAGGTAGCCGCATGCAAGACATACATTTCACTATGAAAGCAACATGACAGTGAAGGCATAAGAACACGACGACTTACCATCCAGTAGAGTTTCACAATGTACTTTCCATAGCTGTTGAACAAAGGCATGTGCCCCTTCACAGCCTTGCACAGAGAGTAGATGTGTTCCCAGGGCTTCCAGTTGAGGACAGGTGGCTCCCCAGCACTTCCTTTAAAATAATTGCTTAAAACACTCCCATTGAATATCTTCCACACAGCGGAGAGTTCACTGATAATCCATCTCATCAGCTAGAGACAAAAAACTTTTTAGTGTTAATTAGTTCTTTTTCAGTGGTTGGTATGGCAATTTAAGCGGGGAGGGAATCCAGTCCAAAATCAACTTTAAATAGTAACATTAAAAAAAAAATAGTAACATTAAATTCTACATGTATTTCAGCTTTTGATTTCTGATCTGTGACAAAATCATAGATTTGCTTTGGTTTTCAGAAAATGTAATCAGAATACAAATTTAAAAATCCATTATGAAACACACACCTGGGAGCTGTCATCAGTAGTGGACTATCTGTAATTTGACCTTCACCTTCATTTCAATTCCGTGTGTGTGAGAGAGAGAGAGAGAGAGAGAGAGAGAGAGAGAGAGAGAAGAGAGAGATTGAATCCTTCTGAGTGAAATGATTCTTATATGTAATAAACTTTTTCTGAAGGAGTAAGCTATTTTTCTATAAATGTTGACAAGTATGAGAGAAAATGACCTTTTATGTCCATAGGACCAATTACACTAAGAATGCAACATGAAAGAAATAAAACTGCACACGCACTAAGAGATGACCTGCATCTCGTGTTTCACACCTTGAGGTGCAGGTACAGAGCACAAATGTTTGGCTGATGCTCATTGTGGGGTCTGTAACTGTGTAACTGCCACTGAGGGCGGGGGCCAATAAATTTCAGAGTAGCAGAGACCAAGGTTGGAATCCTTCAGATCCTTCTGCTCTTGGGCAAATCACCTTGACTTCTCTCAATTGCAGTTTTTCATTTGTGAAATATATACATTCCACTGTCTATTTTTCAGCGTTTCAATCTATCAGTAATTTCTGGGTTACAGTGAGTGTTAAATAAAGACATTAGTACTTCAGTAGAGCTGGATTTCCTGAAATTCCCTGTCATGTTTAACTGCTTGGCTTACAAGAAAACATATACATGAGACTGAACTCATAAGATTTGTGCTTTTCTGAATGTCAGTTTTTAAACAAACTTCTTAAAGTTTGTTTAAGTTGAAGAGGGCAAATCAGAGAGCCTCTTATAGATCGGGAAATTTTACTGGAGAATATTTATATGTCTTTCGCTTAACAAATTAAAAACTGAAGTTGAGGGCCTCCCTGGTGGCTCAGGCGGTTGAGCGCAGCGCTGTGAAGCAGTCCACAGTCTCTGCAGCACCGGTTCGATCCCCGCCGGCCGTGGAGATACCCACATGGCGAGCAGACCTCTCCTGCCTTGCCCCCTGCTCCCCTCAATAGTGTACATCAGTCAATGTTGTGTTCCCTGCCCTGTCTGGTGAATCCTCTCACCCTCCCGCAAATCTGGCCTATACCTGGTTCTTGTATAAATAAATAAATCTTTAAAAAAAAAACACTAAAGTTGATGTGTATTTAAGATTCATAAAATAAACATCTTTAAAATTGAAAATAAAAATAATCAGATATTAGAATTTTATACTAGTTGGTACAACCTGGTAGAAGCAATACAAGTTTTGATTTTATTATTGACAAGATATTAAAGATAAGAAAAAGTGTTTGAATCAAGAATGACTGTGCCTCACTCTTCTGATTGGGGGTTAGGAGAATATAATCGAAGTCCCTGTTTTTCCTTTAACTACCTTCAGGGACTAGACTGGGTCTGTTTGATGAATTAAATCCCTAGGTGGGAGATGAGAAGTGGGGAGGTGGGGAGGTGGGGAGGGTGGGAGGGAGAAAAAGAGGTGGGGAGAGGAGGAGGAGCAAGGAAGGGTGGAGGAGGAGCTAACAGAGAGGAGGTGGGGTGGAGATAGAGGTGGGATGTGCGAGGCAGGGAGCTGTGCTCCAACAGGAAGAAGGGCTATTATGCTCAAACTGTGGTTTGTTTCAATGAGTCCTGGGAATCCAACTATATCCCATGATTTCCCCACATTTGCAACTCTGCATCACGACATCCTACTCTTGGACATAATGGCTGGCAGCAGCTTCATGCAATTGCTCCACACCTCATTCAGGGAAGAAATGGCCAGAAGGTGAGGACTCAGCAACCCTGGGACCCTGGGCAGGAGAGTGAGGTTCAGTCAATCTGAGTACTAGCATTTTCTGACCACATGCATTCAAGACTCAATTAAAAAAGCTTCTCTTCCCTTTTAATATCTGGCATATAAAATTCTTTGTAAGAACAAAACTTCAAGGGGAGGAGGAGAGAACAGAAAGTGACCAGGAGCTGTTTGAGCAGGTCCTGAAGTCACTCTGCAAGGAGGCTTTAGTTCCTCCTTGACCACATACCTCACTGCAGAATAAATGTTCATTTGCTGAAAACAAGTCAATCAGGATTTCATTTTTCACAACTACTGGAGTCTGAAATAAAAAGAAAAAATATAAAATAAGATACTAGACATGTAGCTTAGTGCAATAAAGTTTCATCTGCCATGAACAGGCCAAGCTTTGCAATCAGAGGAATTAGAAGAATTAAAAAAATAATTATTCCACATGATCACCCTGTCAGAGCTATCAGTGATATTAATTTAATAATATAATGCATATAAAATACAGTATTTTAGCAAACAAAATGTTTTATGATTTATGCAGATAAACTTAGCATGCAAAGGCACACAAATGAAGTTTATAAAGTGATTTGAAATTTAAATGAGCCCCTCAAATTAAACCTGAAGCTTAGTTAACATCTGGTAACTGAAAAAATATCTTCATCTTGGATAAACATATTAGCTGTGACAGCTTTCTAAACTCTTGTCCAACTTGAAATCCTGTTATCTTAAAAAAAAAAAAAACTGGAGGGCTATTATTTAATTGGTCTCTATCATCTTTCAACATATTTAGATCAGCAAGGAATAAACCTAATAGGAAAAGTAAAACTTGTGACAGTTTTCAAATAATGATTACAATTCATAACTACCTTTAAGTAAGTACCAATATGCATTAAAATTATTTAGGGATAAACAAATATTGAAGTTTGAAAGATTAAACTGAATAGAGTCACCTGCTGACAAAGGAAAAGAAGGCACTGGCGGTTGACAGAAGATACGAGGTCTTTCTAGCAGTATTCTAGCATCCCCCCACCCCATTCCTGGACAAGCTAAACTTTCACATATGTTACATTTGTTCAACGTAATCAATGCTCAAAGGTTTGGCCACCAATATCTGGTCCTTAAAAGGCAGCAGATCTGAGTATTTCTCTGTGATCAGAGCTTGGGAAATGCCTTGGCTGGAATGATTGATGTTGACTCTGATATCTTAAATCCATGCTTAAGTTTTTTTTAAACTTAGTTTCTCTTTTATTGAACAGAAACATGTCTTCTGGCATTATCTTTTGCTTAGACTATTGTGCGGTATGTTTTTTAGTTGGACTATGCTATTTAAATAGCATAGTCACTAATAGTCAGTGATTCATTAAATCATTTTAATGGCTCAGGAACATATATATGTATAAAATATGTATATATGTGGAATAAGATAGACTAGAGTAGATCTCACATAGAACGGTGATTTATTGTTTTGTAATTTTTTCATTTGAACTTTACATTATATAGAGTCCATATTTAAGGTAAAATTTACTTATCACTGTGGACTTAGACATACAAAAATTGAAAACACTATTCTGAGACTTTGCTACTTCACTAGACTTTCAGATCTTACTGTTCTGGCCCATAGTCTAGCATGATGGATGGAGGGATCAAGTCAGAGCAGAGGGGGAGATATTGAGAAGGATGCAGCATTATGTCATCAGCTGTAACAAATACACTTATTTTTAGTATGAGTTTTTCTCTCAGAACTAAAGTATACTAAAAAAGAAAAGAAAATGACCCAAAACTTTTCTATTCTCTATTCTATTATTCAAGTTTACAAAAATTCCACTTCACAGACTTCATATCCTTTACCTGCACAGCATGCAATCTCTGCACTGACATTGAACAGAGCCTGAATATTATTACATTACACTAATATTATGTTATATTAACTTTGCAGAATTTACATTCTTCATGTCAAGGCTACCTAACATTATATATGTAATTTAAATGCATGGTTCACGCCTTTTCTTAAAAAAGTCTTAAACAAAGATTTATAAAGTCTTACAAATGATATTCAACAACTACCCCTATGGACAGAGATGTACCTTCTTATTTTCTCATTTTAATAAGTATTTTTGAATTTAGGATTATTTGATTTTTCCAAATAGTAACAGAAATTGGAAAATATGGTGGATAAACTGTATTTTCTAGCATTAGTAGCAGTGTTTATGAAAGCTAAACCTTTAAGGAATAAAATCACTGTGTAGAAACAAATTCAATGGACTCCACACAAATGAAAGGATCAAGTGCATCACAACCATTTGACTAGCACTAAGTAACTAATTTCGCCTGCAGGTTTTTATGTATTAAGTCAAAATAGTAAGAGATTCACGAAGGATAAAAAGGCATTAGTGATAATTAAACCCTGGGAAACACCAAATATATTCAGACTATCACAGTTATTAGGAAGATGCACCAGTGGGTCTAAAGTTTAAATGTACATAAAAACCATCTAAAATGAAGGTTTTCGGGCACCATCCTAGTCAATGAGATTCACATGGCTGGGTGTAGGGTCCAGAAATTAAAGTCCTTAGAAATGGGGTCCTTTGAAAATGTTTCATGAATCTCTGAAATAGATAGATCCCCATGCAAACCTCTTGAGCTGGAAAATTAATGTGAATTAACACTAAAAGGACCTTCACATTACGTAATTTCCTCCTAGGAAGCAGAAGAAAGTCTGTCAGATATTAAGGAGTAATTTTTCACAGGGAGAGGAGAAAACTCAAGCTTCTAAAGTAAATTTCAAAATTCTCTTGAAATCCAGTGCAAGAAATAGTCAAATACACTGATAAACATTTATTTCTAATTTAAATGCCCCCAAACATAGTTACTTATTTTTACTGAATACCTCAGAGGAAAAATTACCCTACATTGCTTTAAAAAAGCAAATTTTCATATCTAGGACATTCCATCCCATTGTTAATGTATATTTTGTTCAATAGTAAAAATATTTCTTACCCGATTAAATAGAAATTCCTGGGGACGTTTCCAGGAATAAACTTTCAGTGATGGTGGTAATTCAATCTTTCCTTCAGGGTCTTCAAACACATGCTATATAGAAAGTATATATAGATATATATTTTTTGTAGAAATAAAAATAACTCAGTACTAATTAAAATTAATCAATAAGTAGAGCATTGGTAAAGCAATTTGTGTTTGTTGTCAGAGCTAGTTCATGGAGTACTCGGAGAACACTGACATTAAAATTATATTTAATTAATTAAATTTTGATTTTTGAGGTGTGTTTTGATTGCAGAGGAAGCAATCTGCATCAGGTGCCTCGGTATGTGAATTAGGTATGGTAGGAAAACAATTTCGCATGGGCCCAAGGTGGCCAGATTTTTGACTGAAATGAAACTGTTTTATCTGAGTAGAGAAGACAGGAAAATCCTTAATTTTCAATTATTAGAGTCATAACCAGGATTATGTGTAAGGAAAATTTATACCTTTAATCTGACTGTTCCTGTTTCAATTAAACTTGTTATTTTAAGATAATTACTGCCTTTGTATGAAATAATACTGAGTTTCTGTGTTCTGTTTGGCCACCTTCTTTAACATCTTCCAAAACTATAGGACAATCACATAATCAAGACACAGGCACTCCATCAGCATGAGCATCCTTCCTGAGCCCTTTATAACGGCAATAACACCCCACCCCACCCCAGCCCCAGCTGTCACTACTTCATCCACCCACTGAAAGACATCTCGGTTGTTTCCAGGTTGGCACTATTACTAATAAAGTTGTTAAAATATTTATTTGTGTCTTCATAAATTTCCATTTCTCTGGGATAAGTTCCCAAAGATATAATACATTCATTAATTTTTGAACCCATGGTATGGGTTAATTAATGAGGTCTGGAGAAAATAATGATATCCAAATTTCTACTCTGAAATGATGCTAGCAGTATAGCAAACTAGAAAGTCATCAGGTGGCTACTATGTAAAGGCTCTCGCTACTCAGAAGGGAGAAGAGAGAAAAGATCCTTATAAAAAAAAAAAAAAAAAACAGAAAAATTGTCAGGAGTACAAATAAAATGCTTGAAGAGTATAAAATATCTGTATGGAGGGGGGACTAAATTTCACTTGAGTGAAAAAGTCTACACAGTCTTGTCACAGGGACTGACAAAGGTATATTTGCAAGCTCGAGTCTCTAAAGAACATTATATCCTATTTTGATCAAACACATACATTCTTCCCTGCTCCTTTGTATCTTCAGACTTTGGAGTGACTCATCTCTAGATCTTTCGCAAGGTTCAACTGCTCAGCTGAGGATAAGCACAATCTATCTTCCTGAAGCAAAGTCACACAGTCCCGTAAGTTTTGAATTACTGATAAAAATATGTAGAAATGTGACCCTTTCCATTTGAATTTAAAAAACCCTTTGTATGTAAAAGTTCCATAATCACCCTCAACACAGTACAAAGAATGCATTCCCTCACACATTTTAACTTGAAATTGTTCAAGTACTAAGAGTTAGCAGCTATTCATATTTATTGAATATCTTTTGTAAACAAATTACTGATATGAATCACAGAGTTTGTGATCCTGAATTTCACAAAAGCAATGTTTCAAAATGCAAATGTTAATAAGTACATTGCAGACTTCTCTATGCAAACTAAGACACCAGAGTTCAACTTCGCCTTTTCAACAGTTTTGTTTGCATTTTGAAAATTCTATTACGTTCTATAAACATTTCTGTTAAATGAATTGCTGTACTAAAGAGGTCACATCTAGAATGCAACCAATACCCAGAGTGTCCACAAATAAGTCTTCAGAAACAGAGCAAACATTTTTAAATTGGCAAAAGAACCTAAAATAATATAACTGAAAAAATGTGAGATGTGGGAAGCCCATTGGCAGGTCCAATCTTGAGGACATATGATGTCTAAATGGCCTCAGGTAAACAAAGAGTAACTGAGATCTCTACCCACACATCTCAGGGAGGGGAATATCAAGAGGGATTCTAATCTTATCTTACAGAAACATCTCTTTTTAAAAATCTTCTTTCCTATTATCTCCAATAACAATCCAATGTTGAATTCTCTCATTTTCAAAATCACCATCTGTAAATGTCTGGTACGCAAGTCTGTTTAAAATCCTCATAATAACCTGTTCTGTCAATTTCCCTTTTCTTCAATTATGACCACTTTCATTTACCCAAGCGTGATTCACCAAAGCTCAGGACTGGAGCTTGAAAGACAAGGCAGGAGGGAGGAGGTCAGGTGCACGTAGACACAAATTCTTTTTTGAATGAAGAGTATGGGGAAGAGTAGGCAGGCTCACAGGTAACAAATACTATTCCATTATAAAACTACCAACCAAAATAAAATCTAGTCACTTTCAAATCTACTTACAAATACAGGGCTTTTTCCACTTTTGTCCTTTTCTTTTCCACTTTTGCCTGCGTCCCACTTTTCTGCATTTATGTCTGCTTCATTCCACTCTGGCCAGATTGGGAATTTGCCCTTCTTCTGTTCAGCAGAACTCGATTGGACGTTACCGCCAAAAGTGTAAAGACTGAAGACAGAGGAAGTGGTGGGTTAATTATAATTTAAATCCCTGAGATAAAATATCAGATTGATTGCATGACATTAAGTTCAAAAGTCATGTTAAATTGAGCTTTCAAAGTAAAAAATCAAAATCAACAAACAGGGCCTCCCCGGTGGCGCAGTGGTTGAGTGCTGGGTTGCGAAGCTGCCTGCAGCCTCTGCAGTGCCGGTTCGATCCCCAGCCACCAGCAAGGGTCCCACATGGCTCACAGACCTCTCCTGCCGCCTGCTGCTCCCCTCAGCAGTGTGCTTTGGTCCTTCTGCCTGCTCTGCTCCCCGCTCTGGCTCTGGTGAATTCTCTCACCTCCCGCACTTCTGACTGTACCCAGTGCTTGTATAAATAAATAAATAAATCTTAAAAAAAAATACTTATAAAAAAAAAACAAAAACAAAATCAACAACTATGAACCAGAGACACCTATGGGGGGTGGGAGCGGGGAAAGGAGGGATTGGGGTCAAAATAAGGGGGTTTCAATTGTATGGGGAATATAAAAATAAAATTTAAATTTAAAAAAAAAACTGAGCTTTCAATACAGTCATTCCAGGATTTGAAAAAAAGGTTCAGCATCAGAATCGGGATTCTTTTTATTTAGGCAGACACCAGAGAAAAGCAAGTTTTCTCTTCAACTTTCTCCACATTTTCTCATTCAATTTTGAAAAGAGAATTAAACTTTGGAAAGCCACAGCTGTATCTAAAGTGGCAACACTTCCTTTCCTTATCTAGTCTTAAGACCTTATCCTTTATATGTTAAAACAAAAGATTCTAATTTCATAAGACCGAAAAGCCTTCTCTAGGGAAGCATTAGAGGCCCAGCACTCTAACCTTCATTTACTATTTTCATTTTTGGATCCTGAAGATTTTTACTTATCTACATAGACATTAGAGGCACTTTTAAAATCTTAATCTACCATCATCGTGCTGGAAAAGAAAGTCCAAGAATTACAAAGGAGTGTTCCTAAGTTATGTAAGAAAACACAAGAGACACGAATAATTAGAACAGATTTTAGGGGGACAAGGTCACATTTCCACAATAGTAATAGACATCAAAATGATGAAAAAAAAAAAACAACCCTCATTCTGGAAATTCAAAATCTTAAAAACTAATTTTGTAAAAGGAAAATCTAATTTCATAAAATAAGAACCCTACGAGATCATGTTTTGCTTTCCTTTTCATTCTGTCAAGTGCAAGGAAATGTTCAGCTCCTTCCTTAAGCTGTGAAGCTTTATCACTAGCTTATAAATATATAAACTTTATCACTAGCTTTATCACTAACTATACTTTCCTTGCGGCACATCAACTATATTGCCCTCTATATTGACGATTACTTGAAAAGACTCTCATTAGAAGTATCTTCTACCAGCCCAGTGACTTACCTATAGTGCTACACACAACATAAATGATGCCCAACACTCTCCAGTGTCAAACACACTGCAGACTTTTCAAATGGGATTTTTGAAACTCTCCGCACAGCATGTTCACATGTGCGCCTACCCTAGCATAGCTGGCATTCTTTAAATGGTCTAAGACCATTATTCCAAGTGTCATCAATTCTTAAACCAAGATCATCTTTAAATATAAAAGTGGGCCTCTCTGGTGGCACAGTGGGTTAAGCGTCACCCTGTGAAGCTGTCTGCAGCCTCTGCAGCTAGGGTTCGATTCCCAACCATCCAGGGAGAAACCCACATGGCGCGGTAGACCTCTCCTGTCTCGCCTGCTGCTCCCCTCAGCAGTGTTTTCGGTCATCTGCCTGTTCTGCTCCCTGCTCTGTCTCTAGTGAATTCTCTCACCCTCCCACGCCACTGGCCTGTACCCCAGTTCTTGTATAAATAAATAAATCTTTAAAATAAATAAATAAATACAAAAGTAACCCAGGACTTTTAAAGATCTGGAAACTGCAACTACCAGGAGACAGATGTTGTGAAATTTTGGAAATTTCAAACATGCAAAGAAACCAAAATTGCCACATTGAAATATCAGGGGTACTTTCAGAGTTACTCAATTCACATAACAGGTTCTAGTTTACAATTTAGTTCACAAACCTAGGTACTAGTTAATTATTCAATTCATTCCAAATTGGAGGTTGTATAAAAGAGTTCAACGATAAACAATCTCTAAGTATATGTTCAATGTTCTCTTCCCATATGGTGTGTCCAAATATATTACTCAGATAGGTGAGTGCCTCTGATCCTTTTAGGAGAAGCTAGAAACATGTGTGCAATCTCAGTTTGTGGCAATTCATTATTTTGTAAATATTTAAAGCCATTGGGCAATGTTTATATTATAAAATCTGTATATTCCAAATGCCAAGTGATATTCCAAAGAACAATGATATTTGGAGGGAGGAAAATTTTCAAATAGCCAAGCAAGACATTTATCTCCAGAAATAGATATGATGAAGGTGCTCCTGGGGGAGAGAGAGGAAGCATAAAGAAAGCAAATTATTGACAGATCAAGTCAGACAGAATAGTTTGATATGAGGATGGTACATATCAAGTAAACGACAAATACAATGATGCTAAGATGATTATATAAAGAAATAAATATAAAATATATTTATATGTACATATTCAAAATATACATATATTGAGATGAACTGACCATTGCTAAGAGGCACTGAAAAATGTCAGTGTAATTACAGAAAGAATTTGTGGTGATGTACATGGCCTGGAATAATGGAATTGGACTTGAACATGGTTATCCAAGCTTAAACCTTTATATGTCTATTTTGGGAAAAAAAGTTGAATTTTCCCTATAAATTTCAGAAGAACAGAAAGAGGCTGCGGGAATGAGCAACTGACTTGCTGAGGAAAATAAA